>NW_020537324.1:74294662-74334079 GCF_003426905.1 Ctenocephalides felis | reverse complement strand
AAATTGTTTTTTGTAACTTGCTATTTGATTTTAGCAATCAGGAATGGATGTAGATTGGTATGGGGTAAATTGGTTGCGCGTAGAAAACTATAATAAATTTACTAAGTAAAATTTTGATTTAGTTTATTTGTAGGTGAGTCATTGTTCCAAAAAAATAAAATTAGTAATACTTGCTATGAGCTTTAGACATAATAAGTAGCAAAATTTCTAGTCCTTCATTCCAAAACTTATCTATTTTTATGTAACTTTATTATAATACTATGTTTCTATTTACTAATTACAAAGAAAAAGTTCAGCCAGTACTTGCCAAAATTATAATCAATAGATGTCCTTGTCGATTTTTATCAAATGGTTTTTAAATTTGTGGAATTAGTTTATTCGTTTTTTTAAAAAAAAAAACATCTCAATGAATTGTTACATTTTTGCTCACTCACATACTATTTACAAATCATACTTGAAATATTTTTCAAAGCATAAAATTCGCAAAAATACATTACTAAATACACAAAACAATATTCAAGTATTTTTAAATGTTGAATACATAAATACAAAATTCCTAGAATTTTATAAAAAATATATTTGAAATGCAGTATTCTATAAATTTCTAAAACTCAAATTCCACAATAAAATAATTTTTATATGTAATATAACTTAGTAAACAATTTGTTTGTTTGTTTGTTCTTATCAATAAATGAGAATTGCTGAAATAGTATTTATCTTGAATGAATTAATAAATAAAATTAACTAAGCAAAATGTATTTTCAATAAATAAAAACTGTTCATTTATATAATAATCATTTTTCAACACATAAAATTGTTCCTAAAAATATTGATTAAAATTACTAACGTCACGAAATAGTTCATAGGTATTTTTAAATATTGAATACATAAATCCACTATTAATAGAATTTTATAAAAAATATATCTAAAATACAGTATTTAAAAAATTTAGTTAATTCCAATCCCCAAATAAAATATTTTTTTAGAAGTAATTTAATTCAATAAACGATCTTAAAAATAAAAAAAAAGAATTACTAAAATAATGACAAAATGTATATTGAAATTTGTCTTGAAGAATTACTAAATAAAATTAACTATATAAGCAAAATATATTTTTAATGAAAAAAAATTTTTGTTAATTTTTATGCTAGTAATGACTTTAAGTTATGTATTTTTATGTGAAAAATTAATTATTACGTAATTTGTTGAATTAAAAAAACAACTGAATCAAAATTCTATTCATATTAATTTATACATTACTTTTTTTAATTTTTTTTTTGCTGGTATGTTTCTAACATTTTTACATAACAATCGAGTTACTATTATTATTTATATTACAAACAGCTATAGTCGATTCGATCATTAATCATAAATTTTACAAATAATTCCCTAATTATTTTTCACTATTATTAATAATACAAATTTATTTAAACACTTTAAATTTTTTAGTAACTTACTGAATTTTTAAGAATTTTTTAATGAAATACAGAAATTTAAAGAAGTTTTGGTTAAGTTTAATTTTGAAAAGAAAATCACCCAAATTTTAGTAGTTATAGTTATTTTAATAATTTCCATTAACAAATAAATTAGTAATACATTATATTGACTAACATAATTAAATCTACTAAAGACGAAAATTGTATAAGTTCTAAAATATAATGCATAATTATTTTCTTAAAACGTGATTCACATTTCATTCAGATATTTAACAATTAATAAAATCATCTTAGAAAAAAAATTATTCTAAATTAAAAAATTTAAAAAAAAAAACAATTTTATCTAGGCTTCTAACCATTTTAAATATTCTTAGGATATTCATCATCTGTTATTAAATTTTCAAAATGTTCTTATATTATCTAAATAAATATTACAAAAAATATTCAAGTTTTGCTTGAACAATTTTTAAATTCATATATAAAAATACCGGTAACAAAATTTTAAATTTGAATGACAGACAACAAAATCTTATTTTATTATAATATAAATTTTTTAGCCATATTATTTCTATAATGATAATTTTATATAATTTACCTGCAAAAATAACAAAAATTACTGAACAAAATTATATTACAAAATATTATAGAAAAAATTCAGAAGAAAAAGATCTTATTATATATATATATATATGATTTAGTAGTTAATTTTGATGTTGAAATATATGAGTGAGTTCTTGAGGGCGATACATCAAACAAAGAAAAGCCAAAGATTTATAAAATAATCTTTATTTCCAAACGTTTCGACATTCAATTTAATGTCATCATCAGTGGATATTACGTTGGTTAGTTACATATAAAGAAGTGTACAACAGCACTAGAGATTGGCACTAACATTTATACAACTAACTTGTCAGCACTATGCATTTTTTATATAATTTTTTTGTATGATGTAAACAGAAAAATGATAGTTTTATTGAACAAAAATGTAAGTAGAATTATGTAATTTCTGCCACGACTTCTGTACTTTGCTAGTACCGAGGCATGTATAAAAGTCACCACATGACCACCACCAGATGTGGTGACTTTTATACATGCCTCGGTACTAGCAAAGTACAGAAGTCGTGGCAGAAATTACATAATTCTACTTACATTTTTGTTCAATAAAACTATCATTTTTCTGTTTACATCATACAAAAAAATTATATAAAAAATGCATAGTGCTGACAAGTTAGTTGTATAAATGTTAGTGCCAATCTCTAGTGCTGTTGTACACTTCTTTATATGTAACTAACCAACGTAATATCCACTGATGATGACATTAAATTGAATGTCGAAACGTTTGGAAATAAAGATTATTTTATAAATCTTTGGCTTTTCTTTGTTTGATGTATCACCCTCAAGAACTCACTCATATATATATATATATATATATATATATATATATATATATATATAATTTATCAAATATGTAATTTTTTGTGTAACACTTAAGATATATTAATTTAGTAATAGAAATTTATTATTTTTTGCCTGTTTTTTTAATTGCTTGTTTTTTTATATATTTTTTGACATTTTATTTACATAGAAGAAAACTCTTTCTAGTGCCAAATGTGTTATGTTTATAATTATTTACTTTTATATGTTTTTCATCTTTCATTTTAGTTTATTGACACAACAAAAAATAAACATTTACGTTCTTTTTCTATATATTTAGGTTTTGTTTCATTTTTCTCTCAAATAGGAAAAAATCAACATAGATATTTTTCTTGGGGCATAAACTTATCTAAATCGTTTGCAAACACGGCTTACCTAAGTCCATAGCCCTTAGGGCATCTTATACATGTTCTATATGTATTTTATACATGATATTCTACACAAGATAATAATAGACATGAACCAAAAACCGGTTTTTTTAGGTCTTACTAAACGGACTGGAAAAATGATGCAAATAATAGTTTGGGACGGACATGGATTTTGTACGAAATTCGTAGACAGAGTCAATAAAAATATGTGGAAAAATGTAAATGATATAAAATATTAACATTGAGATATTTGGATAATTTGTAATATTTTTATCTCCTATTTGCAACTTTATAGCATTTTAAATGTCGTAAATTTTTCATAATCCAGTTTTATCGTCGATACTAAAAATTTTCAAACAGCTTGCTGAAACAGGTCGAGATAAACTTAAAGGTATTTTATGTGGTTTCAGAAAAAGTTTTATGTCGGTTTTTAAAGTTTTGTCAATGTTGCCACAACTTTATTGGAACTGCAAACGCGCGAAGAAAAAATCTGCAGAATCTAGTTAAAGACCAAAATTTTATACTATTAAGGGGCACAACTAGTGTAACCGCCTATAAAAATGGTGATTTTTGGGAATTTATATTAAAAAAAATAATATATCAATTATTTCAAAATTTTAGGAATATATTTACACATGTTTTAAGAATACATAGTAAAATTTTTGAAGAAAAAAATTAAATTTTTTTAAGTTATCGTCGATCTCCAAAGGCGCGACAAAAAAAGGCTCTTCACTGCTGCATTGATTCCGGCCTTCTACGTGGATGAAATTAAAAAAAAATATCGGTAAACTAGATAATATTGTCTGTAATAATGACCTACGATAAAAAAATCAAAAATTGACAAAATGACGGCGTTTTTTTCTTCTAAAGTCGAATTTTACCCAAAATTTTGGTCGTTTTTGGACTGCCAAAATTCGATTTTTGATCCGATCAAAAAATCGATAGTTCATTTTATGAAGAACTGTAAATAGAACATGTAAAAAAAAATTGATAGTGATCGGATCATTTGTTTTTGAGTAATCGCTGCAGCAAATTTGGAAAATGCTGTTTCGAGAAAAACGCGTTTAAAGATAAAATGATCGTTATACTATATACTATATATATACTCTTTAAATGGCTGTGACTCAAAAACTATTTAAGATATCGATTTAAAATTTCGGTATGTTGTTTTTAAAGGTATAACCTATCGAAATATGGAAAAATTGAAAATTCGATTCTTTGAAAATTTCACACTAGGTGTGCCCCTTAGAATTAAAATTCATTCATACAATTTTTACCCCCAAGAATGTTTTTTCCTCGTGACATTTAGACTTGATATTTTCGAGTGTTCGGGCATTTTTGGCAAGTAAAGATGCCATCGTCGGAGTGACATCATTGAATAAGCATAAAAGGAGCTTTTAAGGATTGTTTGTTCAGTGTTTTCGGGGTCTCCCATAATATTTCAAATGGGAGAGAGACATCAAAGAAATAAAACGAAACGAAACGAAACGGAACGAAATGAAACATCCCACCAAGTAAGAAGGAGTCAGTCGTTGAAGTAAAATTACATCGTGTTATCTAAAACGCGAATAAATATAAGGATAAAAATAGATATAAATAAATAATATAAATATATATATATATATATATATATATGTAGAAGAAAATTTTCTCAAAAGACAATTGAGCGAAACATCGTTCACAAACAATTATAAGAAGAGAGTCATAAATAAAAGAAATGACGTCAATTTGTTTTTTTGAATTGTGTTTCCAAGTAAAAGACCTTGCACTACGTGTACTGCTTGTCCTCATATGTTTTTATTTTATAAAGTGACAAACGATAGAAGGGGACTGTGACGTCACTTAGTGAACGAGCGTTGCCGACAATCGTTGAATACTCCCTATTGACAAAAATGTCATATGTCATTTGTGTCGTGCTCGACCTAAAATTAAATCTTGTGCTTGAAATTATTAAATTGTTGTGAAGAGAACATTTGTAAATGTTTGTACTATTTTGTAAAAGCTAAAGTTAGTTATGTTAGTGAAAATGTGATTTTTTATAATTAAAACAATTCTAATTTTTAAATTTCATAATGTAGTGCATTACCATATCCTCAAACAATGGATAAATAATTTTTTCTGTCATTTTTTACTTGTACTTTTGCAAACTCTGTTGTTACGTATTATAGTTTTCAAATTTCATTCTATTTCCACTAAATGATGGCTAGGATTGTAGCCGAAACGTATGAAATTTGAAATAAATTATTGAATATGTTCATTCATATATTTTTTCATTGTACTTAGCAAACTATACACACATTATATTTAGCTAATACATTTTGATCCCGATTCGGCTAAAAAAAATTCTTGATATAAAAATTAATTATGCTCAAAAATTATAAAACTTTGTTTCTATATGTGTGACATGTTTGAATAAATTTTGAACAAAAAGCTCTATATTTATAGTGTTAAAAAAATTTTTAATACATTTTATTTTCAAGACAAGTAAATTTTTAGAATAGGATTAAATAATACAAAATTTGAAAGAGAATTTTTAAAAACGTTTATAAATACGTATTTTAATAAAAATTAACCATTATTCTGTATAATTTTTCTTTTTATTTTACACCATATTTTTGGCACCTGTTCTGAAAATAATAGAAAATAAATAATACATAATAAAATTAATAGAAAAAAATAAGACTGAAAATATAACATTTGTATAATATATTTTTCAAAAACTCTGAAATACATATTTTGATAAAAAAAATAACTAAATTTCAATAATGGTCTGCCATATGCTGAATAAATAGAGATTTTATGACTGTCCAAAATTTATTTTCAAATTTATTTGGACTACGATTTGAGCTATATGATATGATATTTTTTTTATTAATTATTTTATTATTTTTCTAACAAAATATATACACAATTGTATAAGCTTTATGATCTAAAGCCATATAATTTTAGGATAGTTATCATTTTTATAGAGTTCAGTTTAATCAAAAATTTAAGATTTCAATATTTGCAAAATTATCATGATTTAATTTAATAAATAGTTATGAACCATAATCTAAAATTTTTAATATTAAAATAATTATATTTTTTATGAATTTTAGAATTGTGAAAAGTCTTATAACAGGCATCCCTATCTGACTGGAATATGAAAATAACATATTACTAAAAAAAACTTGATATTTTTAAAATATATAAATAGTTTATTTAAAATTATTAGAATTATTTCACTAATTTTATTGCTTCAAATATTTATTATTTACATATTTCATTTATTTATATATTCATCAGTTTAATTATTGATTTTTTCATTTATCTATTTATTTAATCACTCACATTTTTATTTATTCGTTAATTTTTTCTATAAAATATTTGTTTGTTTATTTCTGCTCAGAAATTTATTTAAATAGATTGAGAAAGAAATAAAATTCATTATTGTAGAATAAATTTATATTATACACAATTTTAATTTGAATGTCTTATTTAATTTATTATATACTAAATTTAATGAACCTAAAACTAAATAAAACGAATATTCTAGAATTTTTGCATTGTTATCATTTTTATAAAATTTAGATTTGTTAAAAACAGAATGTTTTTGTGTCACTTTTTTGTGAAAGTAAATTTTTTCATAGTTTTATCTATATCAATTTACTTGATTATTAATAAACTACTTCAAATGAAATTATGATGATGTTTTTGCATAAAATGTCAACGTGCATAATTATAAATGAAACATAGAACACAATTTTACTTTTCTATGAGAATTTTCATTTTAGTTAAAAAATTTATATTTTTTTTTCAAATAATTTATGCGAAATGCACATATTTTTATGCATTTACTTATTTGTTTCAATAATTGCAGTTGAATTAAAAGTTAATCGAATTATTCATTCTGTCACTAATTCAAATTTTTATTCATTTCCTTATAACTATTTATATAAATATTTGTTAATGTATTTTGGTTCCAAAAAACTTATAAATTTTTTTATATAATAATTTATAAAACTGTTTTATATATTCATTATATAATTTATTTGCCTCTTTCCTTATCCACTCATGACAACTTTATAATAAATTCATTTAACGAATTAATTCACCATTTTAATCCTGCATAATAAATTATTTCACAGTCTTCACAACTAAGCTTATAAATAATTAATTATTCACTTGATATACTAGAATAGCAAAAACTTGCAATTTTTACTTCGTGTTTTATTTCCGTGAAGATTTTCTCTCTTCGAAGTGGAAAAGCGTTTCAATTTACATTTGTAAACCTTATTAGAGACTCATTAACATTTCATTATCATAAAAGGACAGTTAATTGTTGTTTCTTATATATATATATATATATATATATATAAATGATCAAAATATTACCTATACGTCTATTAAATTTATTTTACCTCTATAGGAAAGTCTATACCTATTCAAGTGGGTTGAAAAAGCTCTCTATTTTTATTTCAAGAGCTTTTTTATTGTCTATCCAGTATTGTGGTATATTTTATCCTATTTTTATCTCTATTATTCATTTTAAATAGATAAAGAAAATGTAATTAAATTTATCGGGTTCCTTTAATAATAGTGTTTTGTTTTGCTTGTATCATAAAAGCGTTGAATAGATCACAAAAAATTATAAAAAATTGGATAGTGTTCTTTTTAAATAACATTTTATAAAGGATAATGTAAAATAGACATTAGTTCTAAATCTGCAAATTAAATTAATCATTTATTGCAAAAAATCGTATAATTAATTTTATAATTTATTAACCAGACACTTTAAAAATTGTCAAGTATTGAATTTATATTATTACCTTTTTAGCTCGAATTCCTTCAATCATGAAATGGAGCTAACGAAATAAAATAAAAGCTATTAAATTCGAAATGTACATGTTTTATTCGACTGATGGTTTAATTCAATTTTTTGATTATTTCGTTTTTCGCTTCAAAAAACAAAACACAAATTCGACGATTTTTTGCATTTTTGCATGCGATAAAGTTTAATAATTTTTCAGCAGTCAGCGACGCGAGTATTCGATATGAAAAATATATTTTTTTCAGTTTCGGAGTGTTTTTGTTAGTTTTTTATCGAATGGATTGAGAGCTGGTAGACAGATAATTTTCTTATGATGCAGATGTATTGTTAAAATTATGGGCATAATGGGATACAAATTATTTTTAATAAACTTGCCTTTTAGAAAATGGTTACTTGCATTTTAGAAAATGGTTACATTTTAATCTATAAAAAGTAAAATTATTTTATTTTCAGAATTATTTTATAGTAGTATATTAAAAATATATAATAACTGCAATCAAAACTTTTCAATTACATAATATCACATTTTTAGAACAAATATTTTGTTTCATAATTTATATTCGAATAAAATTAATGAAGATCTGTATGCAAAAAATGTATTAGTAGAAAATTTGTTTTATTACTAAATTTTCATACCATTTTTTTATAATCAATGTGTTTTTATATGATTTTATTATGAATAAAAATATATCATTACTTTTGTGATATAAACATTTTAAATTTCTTTTAATATACAAATGTTTTTTCTTAATTTTTATTACTGATTTTTCTTAATAATTTTCTATCAAGTATTAATTTATTGTTTCTGAAATTTGTTTACGCCATTTTTCTCAATTATAAAAATAAATTCGATATACTAATAAATGTTACTTTTGTATTTTTTTATGAAAATTGATATTTGCTAAAAAAACAGGATTTATACAATTTTATATTTCTAGAAAGTTTATAACATAATACATTATCTTATCTAATCAGTTTTTTATAATCTAATAAATTTTTTTTAATCAAATTTAACAAATTATTATGCCATATTTAATTAATATAAACGAAAATATGATTTAAAATTTTTGAAATTTGGCAACAAAATAAATTAGTTTTATAAATTCTGTTGACTATTTATAAAAAATTCCACAAAACAATATATCACAAGTTAATTTTTCAAGTAAAAAGTTCTATTTAAAAAAATTGCAATTAAATTCTTCAATAAATTTGTACTCCAATTCTGTTTTTTCGTTTTTTTTTTATAATTTGTTTTATTTCAATGTAATTTCTTAAATGAGAAAAAAATTAAATTTTGGAAAAATTGCACCAAACAAATTATTGTATTTATATTAATAGTTTTAGTTGCAATGTATAAAAATTTCACAAAACAATAAAACAAGTTTATTTTTTAAATAAGAAAATTAAAAATTTTAGAAAATTTGCAATAAAATTAAATGTTTTAATTAATTTGTACTCTACTTTCGTTTTTGTTTCATGAAATATCCTTTGTTGCATAATATTTTCTATTAATTTCTCAAATAAAAAAAAAAAATAAGTTTTACAATGAAATGAATTATTTTAATACATTTTCGTTGCAATTTATAATTTTTTTTGCAAAACTATATAATATATTTTAAGTCAATTTTTCAAATACAAAAAATACTATAATTTTAAAAAATTTACAATAATATTAAATGTTTAATATATATTTTGTATCATAATTTTTTCATTAATCTCTCAAAACAAAAAATAATAATAAAATTCTGAAAAATTTACAATAAATTAAATTATTATTACTATTTTTTGTTGCAATTCATAAACATTTTCATAAAACAATATATATTTCAATATATTTCAATTAATTCATATTTTTATCAAATAAAAATAAATTAAAATTTTAGAAAATTTACAAAAATATTAAATTTTGCAATAAACTCCTACTACAATTCTGTTTTCACATAAAATAAATTTTTTCATAAAATTTTTCAGAAGACATAAGTTAATATTCCACTCGTGAATTAATATAAAAAATCAAAAATTTATATACTTTACAACAAAATTAAATACTTGAACAAGTTTGTATTAGAGTACTGGTTTTTTACAATCTAAGTTTTTTCGTAAAATTTATCTGGAGCAACAAAAAAAAATATACAAGTTAACTAATTAAATAGAAAAACAAACACTTTTTTTAAAAAAATGCAATAGAATAAAATAACATAACTTTTTTGAAGCAATGCCTCTAAAGTATTTTAGTAATTAAAAAAAAAAGAATATTCAAGATATTTGCAACAGAATATTTGAATAAATTTATTTTCCTAATTTATCTTGTACAATTTATTATTAATTGTTCATAAAATTTATCTAAATTTATATATACAGAATGTTTCAATTTTGAGTTCTATTTTTCTTAATATTTACATATTATTTGCGACTTGAGGTTTTGTGATCTAGATTTGTTGCATGGTGACATATATCATGTGTCAAAACCTTTAATAATAAAATGTGAATAATAAAATCATTTTTTCTAGTAATACTTCCACTACCCACCAAACTATTACCTCAACATTTTTATTTTCCAATCCATCCTATAGAGAACATTTGTGTATTTTTTCCAACAATTTACTATTTCGGTTCGATTTTTGTTCATGACTGTTCCTGTCGTTCAGCAAAACTTTGTTTGCAATACACTACTAACTTTTTAGCCAGAAAGCTACAGTGATAAATAACACTGTATTTGTTTTTAAATTATATAAACTAAACCTATATACGAAAAAATAGACGTAGTAAATTAAATTACACAGTGAGTCTTTTAATATAAAAATACCTGGGATTTTATCCCTGGTTACATCAAAGAATTTTTAATTGCATTGGTATGAAAATATTTCAATCCCTTATAATATTATTTTTCGTTCGACAGCAAATTCATATTTATATTTCATCCGCTATAAAAATTAAAAATACATTCCAATTAACAGTCTGATATTTCCATAATAAAACTCGATGCTGAAATAAGAAATAAGTATGGAAGTTGAATTCATCTCTTTTGCAATTTTCCGTTTAATATAAATTGCTTTTACATCAGCTCGTGCAGAACTTAATTAGAAAATAAAACATTAATTTTTCCATGGGGTTGTAATTTTTTTATGGACGTTTGAAGTGTTATTACAGATTCATTATGAAAAGTGGAGTGTGACGGGATTAAATCAAACTAGTGGAAATATTTTCTATAAAATTATTCTCTATAAAATTTTTATTTATCTGACTATAAGATGCCATTTGCCATAAGATAAAATTCCATCTACAACTAATTAAAAAAACTAGTAGAAAGTGGTATTTTGTCTTAAGGAAAGTTGCAAAAGCAAATTTTGAATCTAATATTTTTTCAATCAATTGATGAATTTTTAACTTGTCGCAGGGCCGTAATTCAGTATGTTCTATAAGACCATGATATTTATCGTGAAAAAGAGTTTCATAAAAATCGTCAAAAAGAATTTTTAACAGTAAATTTCAAAAAAACGGCTCGATCGATCTTTATCTTTAATGACTTGAAACGTCGAGAAAACATAAAATTAGCGAATTGGATTTTTTCATGTAAAAAATGAACTTAAAATTAATTATTTATTTATATACAATTTGAACATTTACTATACTATGTAGTCTAGATATATACATCTATAAATTTATATTTTGCCCAAAATCGAATCGATACATCACATTATATATATATATATATATATATATATATACATTATATATGTAATGTAAGGAGAACTGATGAATATTAATCGACTTCTCCTTTACACTCCTTGTATCGTATATTATACAACTCCGAGGAGTTTAATCAATCAAGTACTAACTCTACTATTCGAAGGAATAGGTCGTTAAGGCATCGAACTTTATACCAAAGAAGGAAGTTTCAGAATCAGGAAGTTTTGTGACGAAGAAATAACATTAACAATTTTAAATTTCTCTACTCCCAAGGGCTCAATTGCTTCTAAATTAATCAAAAAAATATCTCTAAAAGTTTTACTTTTTAATATTAACATTTAGATAGTCCGCAATACAATTAAACGTTTCGTATATTTATTATTAAGTAAATTTTTGCGCCATCTGTGATAGAAGACTTGTAATTTTGATCGAAATTTATTACTGATAAATTGAGTGTCAAAATCACCAATTAAATACATATTTTTCTGCAAAATTAATGTTTATGCCATAATGAATAAATATTTCGTTAAACAGTACACATGGATTTAATTAGAGGTTAAGTGTTTTGTAAATATTTTTAACAAATGTTCACAAATTCTATTACAGATGGCGCAAGAATATTATAGTAATAATGAATATACGAAACTTTTAAGTGAATTGCGGAGTATCTTATATCTATCTATCTAAAATGTTAATATTAAGAGCTTAAATTGTTAGGATTTTTTTTTATTAATTTGGAAGCGTTTGAGTCCCTGTGAGCGACTAAATTTAAAAATATCCATAATAAGGACCACCCTAATTTATATGAATATGATGTGAGACTGTTTGCTGTCTTTGGAACAGGTTGCCACGATACTCCCCCCTCAAGAAGCTTAAGGTTTTCATAAATATACCAATTTGTTCCAACAAATATTTAGTAAAAATTGAGTTAAAACGACCATTTATTTATAATTTGCACAAAAGTATTAAAAAATTATCTAATAATCCTGGACCAAATTTGAACATTTAAACAGATGTACAGATGAAAATTGTGCTGATTATAATTTTTAGCAAAGATTGGCCAAGCAGTTTTTTCTGTAATTAATTATGACTTGTGTTTAATATTTCTGAAAATTAAAATACATGATATAGTGGTAACTGTTTCATATTTTCACTGCCCATTTCCACTCAATTTTTTTGTTTCAAAATTTCAATTTGTTTTTTAATTTCCAAAAAAAAATTTTTTGATATCTCAAATGATTCGGATATTATTATTAAGTTTAATAATATAATTCTAGATGAATAAATTATAAAAATGTAATTTTTGAGTTAAAAATTCAGAAAAATTATCCACTCTAAGCACAGTCTAATTCACTACCTCGTGCAAATGTTCACGCAAGTGCGTTTAGATTGTAACTATACTGGAACACTTTTTCAATTTTGTGTAAATTATAAGCACCTATTTTATTAATTTTTCTTAGGGTAAATTATTGTAATCGATCAAAAATAGAAAATGCAAATTTTTGCATATCTTCACGTTTTGAAATTTTCTGAACATTTTGGCATACCTTAGAAAAGTGTATGTATGTGTGTTTGTATACATGGATACAATTTTTGTCCACGTTTTAGGGCGCATGGATCAACCGATTTGAATGATTCAAAAAAGAATCGATTCCTATTGATAAAGGAGATGTGCTGATTAGTTTTTGGCAAAGGCAGATCTAGCCGTTTTAAAGTTACGGAGCAAAGAGTGCAGAAAATCGAAATCGAGTTTTTGAGAGAACGGAAGATCAGATTTGCATGAACCAAAAAGCATTCAATTTGTTATGATAGTAGAAAGTGGTCATCAGTTTTTGCCAATGGCAGGTCCAGCCATTTCGAAGATACAAGCTAAATGTACAAAAAATTGCAGATTTTGAAAGAACTAAAAATCCGATTTGAATGATTCAAAGAACTTTCTGCTTGTCTTAACAAAATAAATGATTTTGGAAAAAAAATTTGTTTCAACTTTTTTTTTTTAAATTTTTTTTTTGCTTATAGAAAATAATTCAGATTTTATTTTTAATTCTGACTATAGTTCTAATATACTTTAAACAAATAATTTCAACTTTGCAATTCAGTTTATGTAATACTTATAAATATTAGACAATGTTACAATATTTATAATAATCTATTTGAAAACATTTAATATTCCTCGAACATTTCGTCACGGTACGGGAAGTTCCAGCAATTTGCCTTAAGGCACGATGCCATACACCCTACTAGTTTAATTTTTTTTTTTTTTTTTGAATATCGAGAATAATTCGGTTTATAATTTCAGTTCTAACTAGTTGAAATTTTCGTTCAAACGATAGTAAGAAAATTGTGTTAATTAATCATATAATTAAAATAGATTAAAATAATATTTTGTTAAGTCTAAAAACTTTTAAAATAATTTAAAGTAGAAAAACTCAATAAGCCGGTCTTTTTTATATTTATTTTTTTTATAGCAATCAAGATACAATTTATCTTATAAGCTATTGTGACACAAAGGAGAAAGAAGAAAAAAATATATAATAATAATAATAATAATGAATAAATATATAAGTAAATAAAAAATAATAATAATAATTATATTAAAAAAAGAAAAAAAATGAAATAATTAACTGGAGTTTACTCCAATGAGTAAAGCCTAGTGTTTCATTTAAAACCGGTCCTAAAATTAATTTTTGTACACTGATTGAAAAGTATTCATATAAAAATCCATCATAAAGTTTAAATGTGTTTGTAAGTGTTAACACTATTTGTATATTATATAACCATGTAGTGAGATAAAAATAACTGAATAATTATCTAAGTATGTCTTCTCTCATACAAATTTATTAAACTCCATTACCTGCAACTACTCATTATTATACTCCGGTCGTAGTACCTATCTACATTGTACAAAGTTTCAAGTAATATTTAATTATCCTTAAAGATTCATCGAGTTTGAAATTTATAACAACTTCGACGATGCCGACGAGGTAGAACTTACAGATAATTAAATCGAACATTTAAATTTATATAGAAAATTTAAAATAATACTTGAAAATTAACACGTGAAATATATTTCCCGGGGCAATTTTTTTTCGGGTGACATCTCAATAGTATTTTTTGCGTGAATAAAATCGAACAAGGTTTTTATGAGATGTCTGTCTGAATGAGCACATTGTGAATCATTTCCGATTAGCTATTAAAGTGTGAGACTTTTGTCAATGGATTTGCCGAACCGTAAATCATTTCGCCTTCGAGGAAATAAAACTCTACGCCAGAAGAAATCGATAGAATTCGAAATTGTAGGAGGACTCATTTTTTGCCGAGTGAATTTATCTACTATTAATGTATTCTGCTGCTTGTCATTTGTCGTAATTCGAAACAACGTATCCAATTTAGAATTATTGATAATTAATTTGACGCAACCGGGTTTAGGCACATATGTATTAGCAAGTCTTTGTATGGGGATTTTGTGGTGCTTAGTGCACGAATATGAGCAAAATCCAGGGGCGGCGACACACGGTGGAGGGATTTAATAATAATAACATTTGTGGAGCGATCTGCTCGGGTGTATTACGGGAATAACAGGGATAGACAACGTCACTCATTGTGTGGAATAGAAATTGAAAATTAAAACTATATATAGGAAAAAAGAACTCGTGAAATTACGTTTCTATTTTTGTGCCAGTTGGTAGTAAAAACTGTCTAAAATCTATGTAAAAAATGTCTAAAAACTATGTATAACTTCGCGTATATATTAAGCAAGAGGCATCAGAAAGTTGCACGTCTCTCCATCAGTAGAAATCAAATGCTTTTTGAATTACTCACATCGGTTGATCTGCACGCCCAAATTCGTGCACGAAATTTTTTATCCATATTACATACACACACATCCATTTTTTCTGAGGTATGCCAAATTGTTCAGAAACCTCTGAAACGTGAAGATATGCAAACATTTTCAATTTTGATCTCTGGGCGATTACAATAACTTGCCATAGGAAAAGTTAATAAACGATTTTAAAATATTATGTAAAATAAGAAAAATCATAAGGACAAAACCTACGATGTAAAAAATTGTAAAATAATTAGGAAAATTCAATAATATTTATATTATAAGTAGCCAATACAAAAATGTTAATAAATCCCGTTTATTTTCTTATTTTCTTCAAATAATTATAAGATCATTGTAAAAAATTTAAATATCCTAAAATTACTTGCAAATATAACAATAATGAGATTTGTTTAAGATAATTTTAGTTTACATAAATAATTTATTTTTATTTAATTCAATTAAATTATTTATGATTTAAACAGCTACATTACAGAATATTAATCGATTTTTTTATTCTAAATATTTTTGAAGCTTCCATGGAAAGAAACTGCAGTCTCTTCTATATATCTTTTCAAATTAAAAACATAAACTTTAGAACTAGAAAAAAAATGGATGCAAAAATTGTATTAATTGCATACTTTGAAAAAAAAAATTGATACAAAAGTTTGATAAAGGGAAAAGTGATTTTTTTATGAATTTTATTCAAAATTACTGTAGGTTGTGTTGTAAACTTGTAAATTCATTGAATATTTTGGAAAAAATACAGTTTTTTTATAAATTTCAATTTTATTCGAATTTTTTTTTGGGTTTTCTTGTTAATTAGTAAAATATAAATGAATTATATAGATAAATTATACGTTAACTGTCATAAATAAAAAATACAATTTTATTACAGTGTCTGATGTAAAAAAAAAGTTCATTTGAAATATTTTAGTTTGGTTTTCCTAGATATTTTCTTGCCAACCTTACTGTAAATTATTTTTCTATAATAAAATGTAACATTTTACTAAGTTGGGTAATATTACAAGTATATATACTAAGTAAATTCATTATAAAAAGCAATTGGAACAGGATAAAAAAATAAAAATAAATATTTTTTAAAACTAATGTAAATAGCTTCGGACACACTCACAACAAAACTGCATAAAATTTAGAAATTATAAATAAATAATAGGATTTAAATATATATTAAATAATGTATATTACATATCAATATACAAACATAACTTTTGTACAATAATGTACAGTTGTACTCATATTTAAAAAAAAAATGAAAACACTATATATAAATATTCATAAAGAAACAATTTAGATAATAATGTATCATTTTTTATTTTTTCCAGAATTATATCAGAATCCGCATAGTTCTAAAATAGTAGAATATTAATATAAAATTAATAAAGCAGCATTTTATATGATGTAAAAAAATTGTGAAAAAAATTTACGATATTATCGAAAATTCTCAAATTTTTAAAGAATCAAAAGTTCTTTGACCACATGTGCTTTTTCGCACAAAATGCGTTGGTATGAAATTACAACGAAAATTCATGACGTAGATACAATTATATATATATATATATATATATGATATTCAGTTTTCAGGGCAATACATCAATTAAAAAATTTGTATGACTTTAAAACATTTTTATTTATTCCATACGTTTCGACACATTGTTTTGTGTCATCTTCAGTGGACTCTAGATTGAAAGAACAGATAGAAATTATTAAATAAAACTAATATATAAGAAGTGATATGGTATGAACTTACATGCAATTGAATTAATCCTAATTATTTCATATTATAAATGTTCACAATGCACAATCTTAATTATTTCATATTATAAATGTTCACAATGAACAATCCTAATTATTTCATATTATAAATGTTCACAGTGCACTAAAAAACTAATCCTTGTCATTTTAAGTTGAACAATATATAAATTTTTGACTGAGATTTTTATGAATTTGTGAAGAACATCGCGCCATACATTTCTGTGCTCCGATGTATGGGTGCCTACTGAATGTACGTCAATGTGCGAACCACATGTTGAGGGCTGAGGTACAAGGCAAACGAACTGACCAAAGAATTTAAGATTTGACAACGCGAGAGGGTACATATAGTGAAATATAAAAAAACATGACAATTGTGAGGGTGGACATAATTAGTAAAATTGAGATCAAAATTAAAAGAAAAAGAAAAAGAAAAATTGGCAATAAAATTAATATAATTAAACGTCGATCATGATAGGTAACTATTTTAAAGGTATGAATTTCGAGACATTGTTTAAGACTACTTGGTAATTCTCGCACAGTGAGGAAGTATCCAATCTTTTGTTTAAACTATTTTTGTAAAGGTGTATCAGACAAGATTCTGAAAAGCGTCTCTGAGATGTATTCGATTCGTGATATAAAATTGTGGCCACATCAAAATTGAAAGTATGATTGAAATTTTGTATGTGATCAGTTATCATTGTTTGATTTTGATTTTTATTTTTGGAATTGTTATAATGTTGTCTAAGACGTTTTTTAAGATGTTGTCCAGTTTCGCCAATATAAGTGGCCTCACAATTTGTACAGTCAATTTTATATACGATGTTAGAAATACGAGTAAATTTTTTAATTGATGTATTGCCCTGAAAACTGAATATCACATATTTCAACATCAAAATTATATAAAAAATTTAATATATATATATATATATATATATATACATTCAAATACAATTGTCATTGAATATGTTAGCCTCCACCTCGGAGTGTGTTTTGTAACTTATATGCGTTTTCGAGAGCTATTTTCGAGTACGAGGGTTCAAAACGTGATTTGTTTTGCTAATTGGCAACGATATTCATATTCTCTTATTATTTTGGAGGCTTTGGGCAACAATAAGATCATAAATTTGCTAAGAACAGATTATTTAGATGAAAAACAAAGGAATTTGATTCATCTGACTTTCTATATATGATTTAACACGTATTAGATATTCATGTTTATAATTTATATATATATATATATATATATATTATATATATATCTTCTATTAATCGATTCTAATCATATTTCGTTTACCCACATATATATGGGTAAGTGTATATATGAAAAGACTCCACCGTATCGCACCGCACGCAATGTTTTCCATCAGATGGCAAAATAATGGAATTAACATCCATCAAGTTCTTTTGCTTCTGTTATGTTTTTTCTGGCAATCACATTGAAAGCGTTATTCACAACACAAGTCGGGGAAAAACACGAAAAAACGATAAAAGGCCGAACAGAGAGTAATCAAGCCCAAGTTATCTTTTACTCTTTCGAGGTAACATCGAATTAGTGAAAAAGAGTTTTATAATAGAATCCAATTTTACTATATCTTATATATAAAAATGAAGCTCTCGATCAAATGATTCGCTAAAACTCGAAAACGGCTAAACCGATTTGGCCAGTTTTTGTCTTGAAAAATTCGTGCCAATCCAGAGATTGTCGGAAAGGTGAGGTATTATTTCAAAATCGCGTAGAAACTTTATATATTTAATTTGAAAATTTTTGTAGACTGCGGCTAAACGTTTTTGACAGATAATGTTCAATTACGTTTAATAGGATGTTTTTCGTGAATATTATTTAAATATGATTAAATTGTAGTAATTAGTTTTGTTTGTAATTTTATTTATATACATAAACATTATTAAATAGATCGCAAGTGTTACTAGAAACTCAAAATATCAACTTTTTTTGAAATGTTTATATGGAAATGCACTTTTTGGCATTGTAGCACTCCTTTTTTGCAAATCATATTTCTCTCAAAGACGGTGCTCTGAAAGATCTCATTTGTATAATTATATACTCTTTGGTATTTATAAAACATTTTCAAGGTTATATTATTTTTTTTTATTTAAATTCAGAACCTAAATTTGGTATCGATCAAAAGGACATTTTGTCGAATAACATTTTCTCACTTATAATTTGCCAGAATTTATCGAAGAATAGATAATAATATTTGAAGGTCCGAGGTTAAAAAGATCCACCACCGATGTGTCAAAAATCAGTAAAGTTAAGCATTGTTTAACAATAATATTTGAAAGTAGAGGGAAAAAAATGTATCACCAGCTATAACCTTGATTCTTATGACTTTACTTTTGGGAGATAAACGGTAATCTTTGAAAATCCATAGTAAAAGTATTTTCTTCAGTTGGTAGTTTTTTTTAGCATTAATTAAAAATGTAATTATTTTGTAAGATACCTTTAAATTAAAATAAGACATTAAACCGGTTTGCCATCTGGCCGTTCCAAGTTACTCTGTCTATAGGGTAAATAGATCTAGATAACAAATTTTTAAAACATCAAAAAAACACATTTTTTCGTGATGAAGTAACTGGCAGTTTTACTGAACGTAGTCAGATAATTGTTCGTTTGAAATATGTTATTTGTTGTGATATAATTGGTTTGGTTTTCATAACATAATTAATATTTGCTAAATGTCAAATTGGACCTTAGTGCCTTGCCCTGCTCTAAATATATACTTTTTATTAAATTTACTTTAATTTTCATTTCATTTTCAAAAAGCAGGTCAGAAGAAATACCTAATTCATTTTCTATCTCTCTTCGCAGAAATTTGAAAATTTTGTATAAGCTCAGTAGTATTATTTACAATTATACACAAAATCCAGAATCCAAAAAGAATCTGAAAAATTTGAAACGTAATCAATAAGTCGAAAAACCAAAAAAGACTTGGATTGGATTATACCATGTTTTCTATAGAAAGTGTATAAAACTACCAGATAAAATATAGACAAACTAATGGGGTTTATCGTTTTTATGATACCTCATTGTATATAGCATTCAGACAACACATCCTTATACACTTAAAGTATTAATATTTTTTATTCTCTAGAAATTGTTTAGAATATACCTTATGTAGCAAAACAACGTTTGCCGGATCAGCTAGTAGGTTGATAAAAAAATATACAATATTTATATACTCTGTTAATATGAAATTTCACCTAACAAGCAATATCCATGTCCTTGCAGGTATAAACAGAGTCTATTACTACTATAGTCAAAATTAGTACCCAACTTACGGTCGAGTGGATTTCTCTTATTGGCGTGGTCAGATAACAACCACTGCCATTTCCCCTAGTTTCCCCTATCGTTTGCTCTGAATAATGTTTGATGTTTGCTGGCACCCTTAGGCCAGTTACAAGGTTTATCATAACATCCATCGATGTAGAGTATTATATTCGGAACATTTGAATATTCGGTTACTAATTCGACTTGGCAATTAATAAAGGGTATATGGTCAATGGGGATAGATCTGAGAAAATTTCGATTTGTATAGTGATATTAGAGTACTTAAAATTTGTTGAAGGTTTTGTAGGGTGAGATTTTGTAAACGCGCCCAAACACTATCACTTTTTTTCTATGCTGTAGAATCGCAACGTTTTTTTTGTAGCATATAGCAGGAATATATATATTTTTTTTATTTGCTGCGATTTTTGTTTTCTCGACGTATCAAGTCATTTTTGTATGTGTGAAAAATTAGGCATATGTCCAAAATAATGCTCAATGACATACATTAGAGATAATTATTCGATGAAATAAAAATGTTAAAGTAATGCAATGTTACGGGTCTATATTCGTATGAATTGGTAGTAACAAATTCTCTAAGAGTTATGTATTTGCAGTGCAATCAGGGGTATTATTAAAATTCCGTAGGGTAAGAATTAATTAATAAGAAAATAAGTAATCGTCCAAAAATCAAAATTGAAATTTTTTGTCCACGAGTTTAGGCGCATGGATCAACCGATTTGAATGATTCAAACAACATTCGATTTCCATTGATAGGGAGATGTGCTGATCAATTTTTGCCAAAGGCAGGTCCAGCTATTTCGGAGATACGGAGCAAAAAGTGCAGAAAATAGGAATCGAATTTTTGACAAAACGGAGCATCCGAATTGAATGATTCAAAAAATATTCAATTTGTAATGATGTGTAAAAGTGGTGATTTTTGGCAGTAGCAGGTTCGGCTGTTTTGGAGATACGGAGCTAAATGTGCAAAAAATTGTAGTTTTTGATAGAACCAAGCATCTGATTTTAATGATTCAAAAAACATTTTGCTTGTTGACAGTGAGAAAACGATTAGTTTTTGGGAAAGGCAATTTTTTTCGAAGTTTAATTTTCTTTTTAATTTTCAAAAACTATTTTTTTCCAAAACCTCAAAAAATCACCCAGACTAAGCACAGTCTAAGCGACAACCTGGTACAAATATATATTAGCAAGTGCGTTTAGACTGTTTCTGTAGGGAGCATTTTTCCACTTTTATGCAAATTATAAAAATATAATTTTTTGAGTTAAAAATTCAAAAAAATACCCGAACTAAGCACAGTCTAAGTAACAACCTGGTACAAATATTTTCGCAAGTGCTTTTAGACTGCACTGGAGCACTTTTTCAATTTTGTGAAAACTTTTGAAAAATGTGAAAACGCCGTCGAGCAAAGCACAGTCTAAGTGAAAATGTCGTACAAAATTATTTACGAATTTGTTTAGACTGTGGCTCTACGGGAGCACTTTTTCAATTTTGAGTAAATTATAGGCGAATATTTTTTTGAAATTGAATTAGAAATGAAATGACGATTGTTAATGTTAAGGAGATAAATTGATTTATGATTTACATTTGATTTGCTCAGATAAACAAGATAGCAAAAATAATGAAAGTTACAATATTTGTAATAATATATTTGAAAACGTTTGAAATGTCTCGAATATTTCATTACGGTACGGGAAGTTTCAGCAAATTGCCTTAAGGCACGATGCCATACACAGTGTTAATTGCGATATAACATGATGCGAAAATAATGAGAGTATTATGATGATCCATTTGAAAACATTTAAAATTACTCGAATATTTCATCTATGAAAATACACCTACAAATTTGCATCTATGAAAATACACCTACTGTATCTTCCTACACTATCACGTTTCCTTAATAAATAAAACACATCCCAAATTCTCTTCTCCCAATAGGCGTATTCCGAATAATTCTAATCAAATGCAGTTTCTTGCAAATACCAACTATCATACCATATATATAGTTTCCTGAGAATTCGCCGGTGTTTATACAACCGGAACAATTTGCAAGTTGGCCCAATATCAAGAACCGAATTAATACCTCTCTTCGCACGATTTCATACCATTTACCATTTGCAAGACAAGGAAAATGATAGATTCAGATACCGGATAATTAACTTGGGATGTTCCTACAACAATTGTATTATTGAGAGAGATGTCCGACGAAGAAATAATAGCAGGAAATGTTATGATGACGAACGAGAAATATTGGAAAAAAATTGGAGGACACAAAAAATATATTACTTATTTGTATGATTGGGAAGAAACTTAACCCGATTTAGAAAAAACCTTTCATTGTCTATCTGGGTTTCTTCAGTTATTTCAAGGCATAGTTTTCTCTTACTAGAGTGTGTAATATATTCTAGAAATATGTGGATAGGTATATATCTTAGAGATAACACGATGTATCGCCCTATTAATCTTGAAAATTCCAAGAGAACGGACGGGTCAGACATTGTTCGCAAGATGTATAAATTATGATAAAAGAAAATTTATACATTTCAAATGGTATAAAAGGATTAGTAGAGTTTTATACAAAAGTAGAAAAATTCACGTATATGTTTTATATCTATTTTATAATTTAAAAACTACGACTTGTTCGTAGTTTTATCCGAGATTGCAAGAATTCGCGATCATATCATATCATATCATATCTCCTGGCATCCGGAATGAATTGCTTTTATATTTATTAAAAAACAAAACGAAATAAATTTTTAATCAAAGTCCGCCGCAGAATCCGCTTTAAATTCTAAGCTTCTTAGCAGAATTTTAATAACTGCAGTCTGTGTTTTCTCTTTTAACATTTCTATTTGCCGACGGCGAAAAATGTTCTAGGAAAATATAATAGACAGAGAGCTAAGGGAAAGTTTGCTCGAGAAAAAAATTATTTGTATCAAATTTTGTGCCGGAGAAAAAATAATTAAAGATACACATGTCACACAATAGTACAGATTGTTTAATCAAATTTAAAAAAAAATAATGAAAAAATTAAAAAATTATAAACATTTCTTGACTTACTATATAAGGTATGATTACTATAAATAGATATTATTTTCAATAGAATTAAATTTTTTATGATAAACATTATAACAATAGAATTAAATTTATTATTATAAATATAAATTTATTATATTCACAATATATATATATATATATATATATATATTATTTTAGGTATAAATTTTTACTATCAAGAATTCATTGATTTATACATCTTTAAAAAGTAGCATTTTAAAATTTTATTAATTTTTTTAATAAAATCTATTTCTTATTTTTTTTATTTCTACTAGCTCTCCGACTATTACTTATTCGTTTGAAAAATTAAGAAAAAAAGTTTCCAATATTTTTTGCATTTTAATATCTTTCAGCTTCCTTGTAGACATGAAACGCATTTCTTAAATGAAATATATTCGCTCCGGTAAATAAAGTGTGTTTGTTATTTTTAATAGTGAAATAATATGCAAATAGTTAACGTAAATAATAGCTAGTTGAAAGTGGCATTTTGCCTTAAGGTTAGTTGCATAAACATTTTAATGAATTGCCAATGGTTAACTTATCACATCACAAAAACAACTTTTGACACAAATTTTGATTAAGATAATTTTTTAAATGTTGATGAACTTTTAAAATTAAACGACTTGCCGTAGGGCCATAATATTTCAGTATGTTCTACAAGACCATTTTAATTTTATAAAATTCCTCGAAGAAAATTTCAACAGTTGCAAGAAAACGAATAAATTCGAAACCAGATCGACTCAAAAACATAGTTTTATTTACGAAATTGAAAATTTTAATACAAAATTTTACGTTTTTGTTTGATTGATCATATATTATTTACATATTACAACTAAAAGCGGGATAATTTAACTAAATATTATACATATAGAAGTGAGAATTTAAATTCTTACTGTGGAGTGATACAAACATTATAAATATTATAGACCTACAATAAATGATTTAACTTTGAATATCCACCAATTTTTTAATGTCATATTCTTAATTTAACCAACCATAATTTAATGTCGCACGTATAGACTGTTAACGTGAATTTTTATATTATTTTGTGATAATTCGGAAATACTATATAAATAAAAAAGACTTGAGCCAACATGCTCAAGTTCATTGTTGTTTATTTATTGTTTTATTATTATAAATAGTCAAAAATAATCCTTCTATAATTCTTCGTTTAAATAAATTTTGTTTGAATAAATTTTATTTAAATAAATTTTATTTAAATTGTAATACATTCAGTTTAAAAAGTCTATATTTTGTTTTATAGTATTGATGTGGTCCGCAAGCATTTTTTATTTGTCTGGGATTTTTTGAATCATTTGCGTGTTTTTGTAAAGTTTAATCAAGCTCTGGCTCGTTTCTCCTATGTAAATTAAACTGCAATCGAGACAATTCATTTGATAAACAAAATTTGTAAGTGTTTGATGTTAAAAAGGATTTTGGGTTTGGTGTAAAAATAGTGCTAGTTGTACTATAAGTTATTTACAAGTCTATATATATATATATATTATATATATATAGACTTGTAAATAACTTTAGTACAACTAGCACTTGTGTGTGAGATTGAAAAATCTGCTTTCGCTGATCTTTCATTTTCTTAAAACAACGCAATGAAGCGAATGTTCAAATTCGCACAATTTGAATAAAATGTGCAAAGTATATAGAATACTAACGCAAGCGTTTACTACAATCGACTTTGAAACACTAGACTTTCATCTAGCGCCCAAAGAATTGATTGAGCTATGCGTTTAAAGTATAATATTCAATATATATATATATATATATATATATATATATATATATATATATATATATATATATATGTTAAAGTAGTTAATTTTGATGTTGAGAAATATGAGTAAGTTCTTCAAGGGCATACATCAAATAAAAGGCAAAGATTTAGAAGTTAATCTTTAATTTTCCCGTTTCGACATAGTATTTTATTCATCATCAGTGGATCTACAGAATGAATATTGAAAATTAATATAATCTAGGAAAAAATGACAGAAATTGGAAAAAGGAACTATAGATATAAGTAATATAATTATAGCAATAACAATTATACTTAACAGATAGATAAACAAGAGAATGAAAAGTAAAAAAGAAATAATATATAAACATACAAAAGCGTAATATATATACATAAATATACACACAAACAAACATGTATATATGATATGCATGTAAAAACACGTACACATAGCATATATACATACGAACAATACGTATATATAAACATATACATACGGACATGTACATATGTTATATATACACATATACATACACACATACACATAACCATATCCATATTACATACATACACACATATATATATATATATATATATATATACATATACACATACATATATATATAGACATATACACACACATACATACTATGCAATACAGACACATACACATATATAGACAATGAAGGTAACTTACATAATATGGTCTTACATCAGTAGCTAGCGCTAGGAACACATTTTGCACTATCATATATACATTAACTTGTTTTTTTATATATTAATTTTGTTGAACAGAGTATGGCAAAACATATTGTGAAATATATAATATATTGCACAGAGAACGTAGTTTTATTTGACAGAGCCCGAGGCTGTAGTAACATGTGTTTTTAAAATATTTGAAGAGACCGTTTGAGGGATAGTTGGCGGGTTTTTTTACAATCAGTGTTTCTAGTATGGGTGAGAGGCTAAGAATCAAAGTTCGGGATCGGACCGTGTAAGGGTAGGTTTACAGGTTCGGAATTACGTAGGTTAAGAGGAAACAAATTTGAAATATTATTAAGTATCACCTGATAATTTTCACAGAGTAAGGAGGCTCATGGCGTTTATTAATACAATTTCGAGGTGCTGATCAGACAAGATTCAGCAAATCTTCTCTGAATAATGTTCCGTTCGTGATAAAGTATACTAGCGTTATATAAGTCAAAAGAATGTTTAAAATTTTTTATATGTTCTGTTATCATAGTTTTGATTTTGTCGTGGGTTTTTAGAGTTATTATCATGTTGTTTTAGTCGTTTTATTAAATTTTGTCCAGTTTCACCTATGTAAATGGAATCACAATCATTGCATTTTTAATTTATAACACAATTTTTGATGTGCGTTCCAAACTAGTGGGTGATTTGAGGTTGGAAAAAGTGATCTAAGGGTTAAGTCTATGTTACAAATTAATCTTATATATATATATATATATATATATAGACTTGTTCTGTATGGGTGTATGATTTGATACTTCATCTAATCTAATCGTTATTCGGATTCTGATATTTCTTTTTAGAATTTGTCAAAGAAAATTTTTAAGATTTAATGAATGATAAAACTATAGTAATATTGTAGAAATAAATGACAAAAATTACAAAAAACACTTATTATTATTTGACATTGAAAACATTGAACTGTCATGTGCTAGAAATGCCAATTCCCTTGAAATTTAAATTTAGCTGAAATTATGAGCCTAGATAGAATTAGAATGCAATGTCTACATTATTTTTCCAAAAGCAGCTGAGATGTGCCAGAAATTAAATAAGATACAGTCAACAGTATAACAACAGTATATGTTTGGCAGATGCAATTATAATTCAGTTCAATAAATAATTTAACAAGTCCAAAATTGCATATACATCATTTTTTAAACTTGTGCATGTTGCATTTTGGTTTGATTTACTAAATTATTTAACGATACATAAAAATTATTCTACTTATCAAAAAATGATTTAGAATTTTGTTTCATGTGTCAAAAAATCATTTGTTTGATACTGGATATGGAATATTTATCAAGTTGATCTTAGATTAAAGAGTGCATATATAAATTGATTTTACAAATTAATTCACCTAAGATTGAACTTAAACAATAATGTTTATTAAATTATTAGTAAAAAAATGTACTTTAGAAATTATAATTGCTTGCCTAAAAGCAACTAACATATCGTATGAATTTTGAAAATTATAGTCTAAATTATTGAAGCAATTATGTTGTGTGGTAAAATCAAGTGTGATATTGTTGTTTTACAGCAGATACTATATTATTTTTTTTCTGAATTTCTTATACTGCTTATGCTAAGACCATAAATGAATAACAAAGGCAGGACATCGAATAGGATATTAAAAAGTATAAGATAGGATGTTAAAAATTTTGGAACCTTTTGAATTGTAGAACTGGGTACAGGACAACGTCTTGTTTGTTCATTTAGTATATATATATTACATATATATATATCTATATATATATATATTATATATTTAGAGAGATGAAATAATGTCGTTATATTCGTTCTACTAGGTAGGGTATATATATTTCTTGTGAAAGTAACAAACCGACCACTTTTCTCCTACATAATCCGGCATCTGTCTTGATCTCTATTCATTACGTTTGGCCAGTAACTTCGTTATTGCATGAAGCAACGATTTCTCTCATTTCTTGATACAGGCAAGAAACACAAGAAACCGAGCAAAAAATAAAATATATAGATTTAGGCGAAAACCATCACATCGCATGAAACATTATACGCGGAACGCGAAAGGATATTTCTTTTTTCGAAAAAATATTATATTTTATATAGTTCGGGATAGAGATTTTTCCGAGAAGATGTTGACAGAAATACATTCTAAGAAAAATTTAAACTAGTGGGGTGTATGGCATCGTGCCTTAAGGCAAATTGCTGGTACTTCCCGTACCGTAATGAAAATTTCGAGAAATTTTAAACGTTTTCAAATATATTATTACAAAATACTGTAACTTTCATTATTTTGCTATTTGTTATATCTGAGCAAATCAAATGTACATCATAAATAAATCAATTGATCTCCAGAACATTAACAAGCGTCATTTCATTTCGAATTCAATTTCAAAAAATAGTTGCCTTTATTATTAGTTTATTTACACAAAATTGAAAATTGCTCCAGTAAGTTCACAGTCTAAACGCATTTGCAAATAATTCCTGTGCGACATTTTCACTTATACTGCTTACTTGGCAGCATTTTCAACATTTTTCAATAGTTTTCACACAAATTGAAAAAGTGTTCCACAACATAAACAGTCTAAACGCACTTGGGGTAACATTTGTACCAGAGTGGCGCTTAAGCTGTGCTTAGACTGGGTCATTTTTTGCATTTTTAATCCAAAATTACAAAAGTTTTTTTTTTTAAATATTAGGAACAAAAATTTTTTTTCCAAAAGCAATTATTTTGTTGAAACAAGCTGAAAGTTCTTTGAATCGTTTAAATCGGACGCTTAGTTCTCTCAAAATTGCCATTTTTTTAACATTTAGCTCTGTATCTCCGAAACCGCTGGGCCTACTTTTGCCAAAACTAATAACCACTTTTCCCCGTCATTACGAACTAAATGTTTTTCGATCATACAAATCGGATGCTCCGTTCTCTCAAAACCTCGATTTCTATTTTCTGCACTCTTTGCTCCATATCTCCGTAACGGCTGGACCTGCCTTCGCCAAAAACTAATCAGCACATCTCCCGATCAATGGGAATAGAATATTTTTGAACCATTCAAATCGGTTGATCCGTGCGCCCGAAAACGTGGACGAAAAAAATGCGGACATACAAAACACACACACACATATCCATTTTTTCTGAGGTATGCCAAAATGTTCAGAACCTTCAAAACGTCGAGAAATGTAAAATTTTGATTTCCGAATTTGATTTTCGATATAGAAAAGATAAGCCTAAGTAACTTGGATAAAGGAAATGAGAACATATTTAACTTCCCGAAGGAGAAGTTTATGTTTTCATCAAAAAATCCGAATCGCTAATTTTATGTTTTCTCGACGTTTCGAGCCATTCTGAATCGAATGAGACCAAATTTGGAAAAAGTATTGTGTGTTGGGTGTGTGTGTGTGTGTGTGTATGTGTGTGTGTGTGTGTGGGAACAGATTTTTTGCCGTAAATCGACGTTTTCTCCAAAACGGTTTGGACCGATTTCAAAAATTTAAAAGCCATTTGATGTATCTCGATGAGGACTATCGTCTCTGAGTTTTGTGCGGCGATCGGCCGGGCCGTTTCTTGTAAATTGCAGAAAAGTGAAAAATTTTCGTCCACGTTTTAGCCGCAATTCTGAATCGATTCTGATAATTCAAAAACCGTTCGATAGATATTGGTTGGGAATCGTGCTGATTAGCTTTTGGTAAAGATCGGCCGGGCCGTTTTCTTGTAATAAAGTTTTAAAAAAAAAAATTTTGACGATTTTTATGATTATTTTTTTGACGATGGATACCATAGTTTTCTAGGTCATACTAAAATATTACGGCCCTACGACAACTGGTTCAGCTTTAAAAATTCGTCAAAGTTTGCAAAAATCAGTATGGTCTTTTTGGCATTTGTCAAAATTAGACTTTTTGATCGACGTTTTCTCAAAAACGCCTGAACCGATTTTAGAAATTAAAAGCCATTTGATGTATTTCGGTGAGGACTATCGTTTGTCAGCTTTGTGCAACGATCTGCCAAGCCGTTTCTTTTTTGTAATTTGAAAAAAAAGTGTTGAACTTTTCGTCCACATTTAAGCTCATCCTACCGAACCGATTTTAAAAAATCAAAAACTGTTCGAAAGATATTAGTTGGGAATGATGCTGATTAATTTTAGGTGAAAATCTACCGAGCCGTTTTCTTGTAATTAAATGTTGAAAAAAAGTGTTAAATTTTTGTTCACATTTAAGCTCATCCTACCGAACCGATTTTGAAAAATCAAAAACTGTTCGAAAGATAACATTTGGGAATGATGCTGATTAATTTTAGGTGAAAATCTACCGAGCCGTTTTCTTGTAATTAACTGTTGAAAAAAAGTGTTAAATTTTCGTCCACATTTAAGCTCATCCTACCGAACCGATTTTGAAAAATCAAAAACTGTTCGAAAGATATCATTTGGGACTGATGCTGATTAATTTTAGGTGAAAATCTACCGAACCGTTTTCTTGTAATTAAATGTTGAAAAAAGTGTTACATTTTCGTCCACATTTAAGCTCATCCTACCGAACCGATTTTGAAAAATCAAAACTGTTCGAAAGATATCATTTGGGACTGATGCTGATTAATTTTAGGTGAAAATCTACCGAGCCGTTTTCTTGTAATTAACTGTTGAAAAAAAGTGTTAAATTTTCGTCCACATTTAAGCTCATCCTACCGAACCGATTTTGAAAAATCAAAACTGTTCGAAAGATATCATTTGGGAAGATGCTGATTAATTTTAGGTGAAAATCTACCGAGCCGTTTTCTTGTAATTAAATGTTGAAAAAAAGTGTTGAATTTTCGTCCACATTTAAGCTCATCCTACCGAACCGATTTTGAAAAATCAAAAACTGTTCGAAAGATATCATTTGGGAATGATGCTGATTAATTTTAGGTGAAAATCTACCGAGCCGTTTCTTGTAATTAAATGTTGAAAAAAAGTGTTAAATTTTCGTCCACATTTAAGCTCATCCTACCGAACCGATTTTGAAAAATCAAAAACTGTTCGAAAGATATCATTTGGGAAGATGCTGATAATTTTAGGTGAAAATCTACCGAGCCGTTTTTCTTGTAATTAAATGTTGAAAAAAAGTGTTACATTTTCGTCCACATTTAAGCTCATCCTACCGAACCGATTTTGAAAAATCAAAAACTGTTCGAAAGATATCATTTGGGAATGATGCTGATTAATTTTAGGTGAAATCTACCGAGCCGTTTTCTTGTAATTAAATGTTGAAAAAAAGTGTTACATTTTCGTCCACATTTAAGCTCATCCTACCGAACCGATTTTGAAAAATCAAAAACTGTTCGAAAGATATCATTTGGGAATGATGCTGATTAATTTTAGGTGAAAATCTACCGAGCCGTTTTCTTGTAATTAAATGTTGAAAAAAAGTGTTAAATTTTCGTCCACATTTAAGCTCATCCTACCGAACCGATTTTGAAAAATCAAAAACTGTTCGAAAGATATCATTTGGGAATGATGCTGATTAATTTTAGGTGAAAATCTACCGAGCCGTTTTCTTGTAATTAAATGTTGAAAAAAAGTGTTACATTTTCGTCCACATTTAAGCTCATCCTACCGAACCGATTTTGAAAAATCAAAAACTGTTCGAAAGATATCATTTGGGAATGATGCTGATTAATTTTAGGTGAAAATCTACCGAGCCGTCTTCTTGTAATTAACTGTTAAAAAAAAATTTAAGCCGTTTTTCATGGAACTTTTATTGGCGATATACATCATGGTGTTATAGAACTTACTGTAATATTACGGCCTTACTACAAGTAGTTTAATTTTAAAAATTCGTCAAACTTTGCTAAAATTATTATCGTTTTTTTTTAAAGTAGGATTGATGAAGTATATTATTTACACATTTTTTTGATCAAGTCGATTATTTACACATATCGGGAAGTTCATGTAATTTGCCTCAAGGCTAAATACCAAACCAACTAGTTACAAATAAAAATTCTGAAATATGTGAGTTATATACTTTTTTAATTAATTACTAGACTCAAAGCTTTTACACAATAAATTAGGTTTCGCAAAAAAATTTTTACTCTGTATTTTAAAATAAAGTTTATATGAACAGATCTGTTTATAAATTTTTGTAGTTTAATATATAAACTTCAAATAAAAAATACTATACAGTGTTTTATATCTGAATTTGTAACATTTATTACATATTCGTGTTATTACGAATTCAAACATATTTTGTATATTCGCTTTGACCAGGTTTATATTCACAAAGCATTTTATGTAGCTTTTTAGCTTTGAAGTCGTATAAATGCGATGTAATACCTGAAATTTGATAATTTTGCTATTGAAACTAATATTATAATATATATATATATATATATATATATATATATATATATACATATATATTATATATCATGTAAAGTTTAATTAAATAAAATTGAAGCTTCAAAGCTCAAATAACCAGATGATATAATTACACTCTATAAGTTTTAAAGCTGATCAAAAATATAATTTAAAAAATCATACATTATTTTAACAAACAATATTAAATAAACTAATTTTAGAGAAAATTCAGAAACGTCATTATACCTAACACTTTTGCTGCTGACCTAGCATTTCTCATACTTTTCTTTATACTAACTTTTTCATTCTTTCAATGTCAAACCATTTAATTTGAGAACATATTTGCTAAAAGGTTTAAAGAATGTAATCAGGACTTTTTGTAGAACTAATAGGACAATCTCACGCAACATATGCGTGCGCAGAAGTGAATATGTTGATTTAGTAAAACGAGATTTGACAAATTTATGTTACAAAATAGGATTTGTCATTGGGGAAAAATAATTTTATTGATGGGAAACCTGAGATTTTGTAATTAGTTTTGACTTAGTGCAATCTCACATATAAGTTTGCCTTTAGAATTTTATATAAACTGTGCCTAAACTATAACTATTCTGTAGAATATATTGATATATCAAAACAACTGACAAATCTGATTAATCTTAAAAATAAAAAGGCTAAAAAACTAAATTTAGAAAAGTGCCTTTTTAACTTCCCAAAAGAGGCATTTGTTTTCATAAAAAATCCGATTCCGCTAATTTTATGGAGAAAACATATTTATATGAAAGACGTTTGAAGGCAAACTGAATCGCATGAGACCGAATTTGAAAAAAAATATGTGTGTGTGCGTTTGTTTGTATAAACAGATTTTTCATCTAAAATCGACTTTTTCTCAAAACGCCTAAACCAATTACAAAAATTTAAAAGCCATTCGATGTATTTTGATGAGGATATCCAGTTTTGTGTGACGATCGGCCCAGTCGTTTCTTTGTAATTTGCAAAAAAGTGTGAAAAAAAGGTTTTGGCCCACAACTCTGAATCGATTTTGAAAATTAGTAATCTGTTCGAAAGATATTAGTTGAGAATGGTACTGATTAGTTTTAGGTAAAAAGCAACCGAGCCGTTTTCTTGTAATTAACAGTTGGAAAAAAATGTCGATTTTTATGAAGCTTTTTTTGAATATAGATATCATAGTTTTATAGAACATACTGAAATATTACGGTCCTACGACAAGTAGTTTAAATTTAAAAATTCATCAAAGTTTGAGGAACTTTTATAGTCAAAATATGTATTAAAAATCGCTTTTGTGATACGTTGAGTTGATCAAGTCAATTAGAAATGAATTTAGAATTAAAAACAATAATTTACAAAACTTCTCTAGTTCTGTGAAAAATGTTACCATTCATTTGAATCATCAAATAATATCTGGAACTGTGTACATGATATATGTAATTCTGTCAGTATTTTCTTATAGCGCATGCTTAGTGTTTCACAAAATAATTTATCAAATTAAAAAAAAAAAATTCAACATTTCTCATGAAATTAATTTTCTTTAATTAACTTTAATGTATTAACAGTCCTATAAAAAAATGGTTGAATTATATTATATTAATTGATTAATCGAAAGTGAAAATTTTACTTTTGAAATATAATGTCGAAAATTATATCTATCTCAATCTCAATTTTAGTTGAATAAGTCATTTCTTACACATATCATGCAGTTTTTATAACTTGCCCCATGGCTAAATACCAATACCAACTAGTTTATCATGGTTTTCCTCAAGTGTGTCGACCTAATTCACTAATAATTTCCTATTCCACGACCCTTTTCCTTTCGCCCTGCTAGTGCTGCCACATGTCCGTTTGTTTAACATGAGGCACTAAAATGTATTTTTTACGTCTCGCTGAGAGGTTGGCGTCCCTCCCGCGGTGGAGCGCTGCAGCGCTCGAGTCGCCATTAATTTAGGCCACTGGGTTATGGAGCGGAAGAAAAGAGTTGAAGTATTGCCTACCACATGTTAGAAGGACTATCAAACTTAGAAGTAATATATATAAATATATATATATATATATATATATATATATATATATATATTAGGGTGGTCCTTAATATGGATATTTTCAAATTTCCTTGTTCCCAGGGTCTCGAATGCTTTCCTCTCAAATTGATAAAAAAAATCTAAAAATTTTAACTTTTAATATTAATTTGAAGATAGTCCGTACTCAAACCAAACTTTTTTGGATTTTCTTCCAAGGTAAATACTAATTTTCTGTAACTTATCAAATTTTTGTTGTAAATTTTTTATCTATGATCAAAATGAGCAAATACAATGTTATTCTCAAAAATTTTCACACTTGGCGCTAAGGCACGAAATTCTACTTTCTATTCTAAGTTATAAAACCAAATGGGATTTTACTCATGTTATTTTCATAAGAAACTTTGGTTGGAGTGCGGACTATCTTTAAGTTAATATTAGAACATAAAACTTTCAAAAAATAGTTTTTTTCCGATTTGAAAGCATTTGAACCTCTGGGAACAAGGAAATTTGGAAATATCCATATTAAGGACCATCCTAATATATATAATATATATATATATATATATATATATATATATATATATATATATATATATGTCACACTTTAGTATATGGTTCTACTCGAAACCATCTATTCTAAACTTCAAATCTCATATTCGCTTAAAACAGGGTAAACAAGTGTAAAAATATAATCTCGACTCGTCATTAAATTGAGCATTTATTTCTATCCAAAGGAATGCTTATTATGCATCATAAATACTCAAATTTAATAAATAAAGCTTTATCACGGGGTAGTATAACTCCATTCAACAAATTGCCATTAAGTATTAGAAAAATCGGAAATATGAGATTTTATAAATTGCTCAATAATTTTTTGAACAACATCAATTTATAACAAAGGACTAGGCCCTAACTAAAATTTTGGTTTATTTTTTATTTTTATTTTTTTTATTATATAAAAAGAAAACTTTGAATAAATTATTAGTAAACATTTGTTTTTCAAATTATATGAGATTTGTATCTATTGAGTTATGTATTAATATAAGTTACAACTCAAGTTATGTACAAATATTATCTGTAATTGTATGAATTTAAATATAAATATGAATATTTATTTTGGCTCTAACTTTATACATATCATTCATAATAATTATTGAATATTTTTGTTTTAAGGCAGATTGTTGACAAACAGATTCTTTAGAAATACGAAAATCTCAACGTCAAATATTATTTTACATAAACATTATAAATGTCGAAGCAAGTTAGAATTATATAGCAGCCAATTCGTCAAAAGAAAAACTTTTTATATTTGTTTCAAATAATTTGATTTTAGAACTATATGCTTAAGCTAAATTGTTATTAGTTGTTATATAATTGTATTTTAAAGTTTTTTATTCAAAAATATTTATCACTTCTTTCAGGTTTTAAAACACTCAACAATTTTTCATATTAACTTCTTTACTTTAGGAATTTTTCTAATAATTTTATGAAAAAAATATCCAAAAAATGAAATTGAAATATTTTGCATATCTTTACGTTTCAGAGGTTTCTGAACATTTTTTATACCTTAGAAAAAATGTATGGACACACAGTATGTGTGGATAAAATTTTTCGTCCACGTTATCGGACGCACGAATCAACCGATTTTAAATGGTTCAAAAAACATTCGATTCCTATTGATACGGAGTCAAGTTGATTAGTTTTTGACAAAGGCTGCTCCAACCATTTCGAAAATATGAAGTAAAGAGTGCAAAAAATAGAAATCTAGTTTTTGAGAGAACGGATCATCCGATTTGAATGATGGAAAAAACATTCAATTAATTAAGACATAGATAAATAAACATTTTAAAGTTACATCGAAGTACAAATCTTGATTTAATGAAAAATGCCTGAATCAGAGGAATATTCTATCCTGTTCCTTGAAAATAGTAAAACAAATTAATCATTTGTGCCGTGTAATAAACGTAAGTTTATTGATTAGAAATCATTTCTATATTATTCGTAGTTTGTATAAATCTTTGAAGTTATTAAAATCGAAAATATTTTTTAGGCAAGACAGATATTACAGCTGTTGAAAGAATGAAATTATATAGTCAGCGAGAAAGTAAAAAAAAAACAAGCAGTCAATGAATGTTAATTTTAATTACATGAAGTTCTTCAAACACAATTTTTACATGATGAGTGAAGTTGCGGAAACAATATTTGAGTAGGCGTTGTTTAACATAATCCACTGTGTGAACAAATTTTATAGAATTTATTAATCAACAATTACTTCATTTCTCTAATGACGGTTTAAGTCTTAAATGCTAATTACAATGACAAACCGATCATGTCATATTTGAAGTATGACTTTAATTATATTATTGTTTTTAAATATTATATATATTTTTAATGCTGTTATAAACATATTATTTATAATTTATCATTATATAAATGTGTATAATGATTGACGACACTAACAAATGTGTGCATCACGAGTGTTACCATATTACTAGTAATAAACATTATTCAAAATTGTTGTGTGATGTATTTATATTTTACTTAAATCTTGTACAGTAGCAAATTAGTTTTACTTTTTATATATAGATACATTTTTATTTTGAGAATCCTTTTCCCACCGGCTGCTGCCCATCCTTAATTTTCGCAGGATGCGGGAAGGACTCTGTTGGGAATCTGGTTTTAAGGACGACTGTGCAAATACGATAAGTCCATCTCCCTCCTTATAAGAAAATACGAGAAAACTTACACGATGGGCCGAGATAAAAAACTGGAACGAACACTGTGTTCAAGTGTTTTTTCTTCCTCTTCTAAATGTTAGAAGCGAAAATTTTGTATGTCGGTCTCCTCCGTCTTATCTGCTTCACGCCATCGCCATCGCCACCGGTCTCTCAAAACCGCAAAGAAAGAAAAGTTGAGTAATTTAATAAAAGAAAACGTTTTGCTTAATTTGTGTATTTAACTTTTGATAAAAAGTTTAGGAGGATTTGTGGGCGGTGGACATGGAGACATGGTACAAGGAAATTCGTTGAAGTAACAAAATTTTTGTAGGTATTTTTTTATATTGAAATGAAATATTTAATTTATTTAATAAAAACTAGTGGTGTATGGTATTGTGCCTCAAGACAAATTGCTGGAACTTCCCGTACTTGGATTAAATATTCGAAAAATGTTAAATGTTTTCAAATATGTTATTATAAATAGAGTAACTTTTATTATTTGTATTTTATAGACCAAATATAAGAGCTTATGAATTGAACGACGAGTACACAATTCCCACCCTTAACTATTTATCGTAAAATAAATGATAAGTACTCAAAGACATGTATCAATAATTGCATTATAACTAATATTTATTATGTTTAATTTATTTCATTATTTTATCATTTAATTATGGAAAAACAATAGTTTTATACTTTGTCAAAAAATTGCTCATATAAATATTCTACTAATAGACATAAAAATATTAAAGTTGCAATATAGTACAGACAATTTTGTGAACAAAAATACACTACAAAAATGTACTTTTGTTAGTTAATAACCAATTTTAACGATGTTTATGTATGCTTATATGAAAAGTATAAAAACAAAATTCAATTAATCGGATTTAAAATGAAGAACATTGTCTAATACTTATAAGAATAATATAAACTGAATTGCAAAGTTGAAATTATTTATTTGAAGTATATAAGTGAGCTTAAGAATTTTATCTAGAATCAAAATCAAAATCATTTTCGACATATTTTTTTTTAGGAATTTTGGAATGAAATTTTTATTTTTTGCTTTCCCCACAAACTAATAATTTCTTTACACTGTCAATTCAAGCAAAATGTGTTTTTGAATCATTCTAATTGGTTGCTTCATTTTCTTAAAACTGTAATTTTTAGCAGAGTTTGTTTCGAATCTCCGAACGGATGGACGTGCCTTTGGTAAAAACTAATCAATACGCCAAAATCGTCGACAAACTTTTGTTTCCACATATACATACACACATCCATTTTTTTAAGGTATGCCAGAATGTTCAGAAACCTTTAAAACGTGAAAATATGCAAAAAAATTTATTTTCGATTTTTGGCCCATTACTATAACATACCCTAAGGCGAGTTAATAACTTACAAAGGTTACAGTATGATATTCCAAAATTTGTACAATTATATAATTGATTGAAACATAATTTATTATTTGTTGTTTTACTTTTTTGAAAACAAATTTTGAAAAAATTCCTACATTAATACATTTAGAATTTGAAATTAGATATTATATTCACTAATTTGTGAAACTGTCGTAAATTTTCTGAAAATGTAATAAATTGTCTTAAAATTTAATAGGTTGTTTTAAAATAGTTTAGATTGTCTTGAAATGATGTAAATTAATTTAAAATATTCTATATTATTTTTTGATTGCTATATTTGTCAGAAACAATATATTTTTCATAATGTATTATAGAATTTTTTAAATTATATTAAAATTCACGTTTTCAATGTTAATTGAAATAATTTACTGTATAATATATTAAAAATTTCAAAAGTTATGTACATTTATTATTTATATTCTTTGACGATTATAATTCTTTGAAAAAAAAATTATATTGAGATTTGATTGATTTCTTTTTACAAATTGAAACACAAAGAATTTTTATTTAAAGATTTAGACTAATAATTCCACTAAAATATTCCAAATTTTAGAATAATATAAATGAATAAAAAACTATTAAAAAAAAAAAATACAATTTTCATCCCTTTGCATATATTATATAATATACACTGTTTAAAAATATTTAACTTGTCTAAACATATTTATTTAAATTAACTACAAATTTTATAAATTATCAAAAAATAGTACGAGTAATTTATTAAATTATGCGGGTTTTGAACAATTTTGAAAATTTG
>NW_020537324.1:74248436-74293662 GCF_003426905.1 Ctenocephalides felis | reverse complement strand
TTTTTTTTTGTCTTTTACTCTACGTGGATTTATGACTATCTGTCTACCTGTCTACTTTTTTACCAGTTTAATTGTCAATCTGTTTTTCAGTCAACCAATTTAGCTGTCCACCAATTTATCTGTCCACCAATTTATCGATCCACCAATTTACCTGTTGACTAATTTACCTGTCGACAAATTTACCTGTCAACCCATTTATCTATTTGTCAATTAATTGTCTTTCGATTTTACAAGTCTACTAATTTTTTTGTCCACCAATTTACCTGTCTACCAATCTACTTATCCATCAATTTACTTGTCCATCAATTTACCAATTTACAAATTTTTCTATCAACCTGTTAGTTCACCATTTTACCTGTCTACCATTTACCTATCATACAATTTACTTGTCTACCAATTTTTCTGTCTACCCATATACCTGTCCACAAATTATTTTTTCCACTAATTTACATGTCTACCAGTCTACTTATCAATAAAATACTAATAAATTAACAAACGAGCAATTGAACGAGCACATATTGCCCTCCTAGATTTAATGTTATTGATAGCGGTGCATTGTGGACACTGTTCAAGGTTACAACAATGTTACAAATTAATTTCATGAAAAGTAATTTTATACAGTTTTGGAATCTTTCGTTCGTTATATTTCTTCTCTGTTTTTCTTTCTCCTTTCGTTTCTCACAACCCACTCCTTCAATACACGTGTGTGACAACACTGCGTTGTAACCTTGATCAGTGTCCACAATGCACCGCTATCAATAACATTAAATCTAGGAGGGCAATATGTGCTCCTTCTATTTCTCGTTTGTTAATATAATAGTATTTCATAATTATTTCATAATTAATTTTTTCTGTTGTTTTTCCTTCCAATTCAAAAACATGTACATATACAGAAATATCCAACATTTAAATCCAAATTTGATGAAATGCTATATTCAAAATCACTGTTTATAGTTCTAAATCAAATTAAAAGACAATGCTTAAAAATTTAAATAAATGTTGACATGTAAAAAAATTAAATGTCATTTGTCAGTATTAATGAAAATAGTTATATAAATAGATTTACGATTTAGATTTAATTGATTAGCTTACCAAGTTATTTCGGAAACCAAAACTTCATCAAAACATTATAGATCAGAGATCACAATAAAAAAGCGACATATTGAATTTAAAATTAATCATAAACAAAATTTTGACATTTCACAAAAAAAATGTTTAACGACTTACTTCAATGAGAAGCAAATAAATTAATTATTCCAAGTTATGTTATAGGCAATATTGCCAAGCAAATTACAGATACAAAACATTATTGTAAAATAAATATTATCATATTATATGAATTTTGGACCTAGAAAGAAATATTTTGACATTTATAAATTTAGTGCGTATTGTATATATGAAATTGACATTCACTACTTTTCAATTAAATGCAAATGTAAAAAATCAAACACTTATATAAAAAATTGTGTATTTAGATAAAGATACTGCGTTGATTTAGATGAAAATTTAATTTATTCTTTAATTAAAAAAAAATGACATAAACAAAATTAAAATAAACAGAACACTATGATGCGTTGGAATTATTTATCGGAGTGTAAAGAAATTTGTGTAATTAAAATTCAATATTATTATTAATATATCAGTTAAGATATATTTTGATTGTCATCGCAAATGCTAATCTTACAGGAAATTGTAACCTCTTAAATGGAATAGTACAATCTGAGGGTATCATTGAAATCTGACAAAAGCAAACTAGAAAAACTAAATATTATATCATATTATATTAAATTTTGACCGAAAAGAAAATATTTTGACAGTTATAATTAATTTGAAATAAAATGCAAATGTCAAAAATCAGATCTTTATGTAAAAAATATTTATTTCCACAATATTCCTGTGTTGATTTAGCCAAACTTATGAATTTAACAATTATATAATTATTCATTGATGACTTAAATAATTATCAATTTATTAACAAATAAATAATATTTGAAAGAAAATTTTATTGACATATACGACATGACAAAAGTATAATAAACAAAAAACTATGATGCGAGTGAATTAATTTTTGAAGTATGAAATGTCAAATAATTTTGAAAATTATAACAAGTTTTTAACTATTTGTCAAAGAATCAGAGTCCAAATCTATTAAATATATGATTTTTGGCACTTTATTAATTTTTTATCAATGCAAGCTTATTTTTTAAAACAACGTTTGCCGGGTTAGCTAGTATATATATATATATATACATATATATATATATATATATTATTTATATCTATTTTTATCCTTATATTTATTCGCGTTTTAGACAACACGATGTCATTTTACTTCAACGACTGACTTTTACTTACTTGGTGGGATGTTTCATTTCGTTCCGTTTCGTTTCGTTTCGTTTTATTTCTTTGATGTCTCTCTCCCATTTGAAATATTTTGGGAAACCCCGAAAACACTGAACAAACAATCCTTAAAAGCTCCTTTTATGCTTATTCAATGATGTCACTCCGACGATGGCATCTTTACTTGCCAAAAATGCCCAAACACTCGAAAATATCAAGTCTAAATGTCACGAGGAAAAAACATTCTTGGGGGTAAAGGATATATGAATGAAGTAATTTTGATTGTTTTTTTATACATATTTATCTACACCAAAAATTCATGTCTAACTAAATTCTACACATTTTTTTTTCGCGCATTTGCAGTTCTAATATTGTTGCGGCAACATTGACGAAACTTTAAAAAGATACATAAAACTTTTTCTGAAACCACATAAAATACCTTTAAGTTTATCTCGACCTGTTTGAGCAAGCTGTTCGAAATTTTTTAGTATCGACCATAAAACTGGATTATGAAAAATTTACGACATTTAGAATGGCATAATGTTGCAAATAGTTTGAGATAAAAATATTATAAAGTTTTACCTAATTTGTAAGATATTATATATATTAGGATGGTCTTAGTTGCGTACTATCTAAACGATGATATTAAGATCTAAAACTTTTAAAGATTTTTTTTTATTAATTTGGAGGCATTTGAGCAATTGGAAGTCAAACAAATAGAATGATTAAGGATATATATATATATATATATATACTAGCTTACCCGGCAAACGTTGTTTTGCCATAAAAAATATGCCTAAATTGATAAAAAATTAATAAAAGTGCCAAAAATCAAATATTCAATAGATTTGGACTCTGATTCTTTGACAAATAGTTGAAAACTTGTTATAATCTTCATACTTCAAAAATGGATTCACTCGCATCATAGTTTTTTGTTTATTACACTTTTGTCAGGTCAATTTTCTTTCAAATATTATTTATTTGTTAATAAATTAATAATTATTTTAAGTCATCAATGAATAATTATAATTGGTAAATTCATAAGTTTGGCTAAATCAACACAGGAATATTGCGGAAAACATATTTTTTTTACATAAATATCTGGTTTTTGACATTTGCATTTTATTTCAAATTAATTATAATTGTCAAAATAATTTCTTTTCGGTCAAAATTTAATATAATATGATATAATATTTAGTGATAATGATACTCTCAGATTGTACTATTCCATTTAAGAGGTTACAATTTGATGTAAGATTAGCATTTGCGATAACAATAAAAAAATATTTGAACTCCTATATTAATAATATTATTATATTTTAATTGCACAAACTTCTTTACACTCCGGTAAATAAATCCAACGCATCATAGTCTTTTGTTTATTTTAATTTTGTTTATGTCAATTTTTTTTTTAAATTAAAGAATAATTCAAATTTTAGTCTAAATCAACGCAGTACCATTATCTAAATATACAATTTTTTATATAAATATATGATTTTTTACATTTGCATTTGATTGAAAAATAGTGAATGTCAATTTCATATATCCAATATGCGCTAAATTTATAAATGTCAAAATATTTTCTTTTTTGTCGAAAATTAATATAATATGATCATATTTATTTTACAATTATGCTTTGTATCTATAATTTGCTTGGCAATATTGCCTATAACATAACTTGGAATAATTAATTTATTTGTTTCCTACTGAAGTCGTTAAATTTTTTTTTTGTAAAATGTCAAAATTTTGTTTATGATTAATTTTAAATTCAATATGCCGCTTTTTTATTGTGATCTCTGATCTATAATGTTTGCATGAAGTTTTGGTTTCCGAAATAATTTGATAAGCTAATCAATTAAATCTAAATCGTAAATCTATTTATATAATTATTTTCATAAATATTGATAAATGACATTTAATTTTTTTACATGTCAACATTTATTCAAATTTTTAAGCATTGATTTTTAATTAGATTTAAAAGTATAAACAGTGATTTTGAATATAGCATTTCATCAAATTTGGATTTAAATGTTGGATATTTTTATATATGTACATGTTTTTGAATTATATATATATATATATATATATATATATATATAAATTACCTATACGTCTATTAAATTTATTTTACCTCTATAGGAAAGTCTATACCTATTCAAGTGGGTTGAAAAAGCTCTCTATTTTTATTTCAGGAGCTTTTTTATTGTCCAGTATTGTGGTGTATTTTATCCCGTTTTTATCTCCATTATTCATTTTAAATAGATAAAGAAAATGTAATTAAATTTATCGGGTTCCTTTAATAATAGTGTTTTGTTTTGCTTGTATCATAAAAGCTTTGAATAGATCACAAAAAAATTATAAAAAATTAGATAGTGTTAGTTTCAAATAACATTTTATAATGGATAATGTAAAATAGACATTAGTTCTAAATCTGTAAATTAAATTAATCATTTATTGCAAAAATCGTATAATTAATTTTATAGTTTATTAACCAGATACTTTAAAAATTGTCAAGTATTGAATTTATATTATTACCTTTTTAGCTCGAATTCCTTCAATCATGAAATGGAGCTAACGAAATAAAATAAAAGCTATTAAATTCGAAATGTACATGTTTTATTCGACTGATGGTTTAATTCAATTTTTTGATTATTTCGTTTTTCGCTTCAAAAAACAAAACACAAATTCGACGATTTTTTGCATTTTTGCATGCGATAAAGTTTAATAATTTTTCAGCAGTCAGCGACGCGAGTATTCGATATGAAAAATATATTTTTTTCAGTTTCCGAGTGTTTTTGTTAGTTTTTTATCGAATAGATTGAGAGCTGGTAGACAGATAATTTTCTTATGATGCAGATGTATTGTTAAAATTATGGGCATAATGGGATACAAATTATTTTTAATAAACTTGCCTTTTAGAAAATGGTTACTTGCATTTTAGAAAATGGTTACATTTTTAATCTATAAAAAGTAAAATTATTTTATTTTCAGAATTATTTTATAGTAGTATATTAAAAATATATAATAACTGCAATCAAAACTTTTCAATTACATAATATCACATTTTTAGAACAAATATTTTGTTTCATAATTTATATTCGAATAAAATTAATGAAGATCTGTATGCAAAAAATGTATTAGTAGAAAATTTGTTTTATTACTAAATTTTCATACCATTTTTTTATAATCAATGTGTTTTTATATGATTTTATTATGAATAAAAATATATCATTACTTTTGTGATATAAACATTTTAAATTTCTTTTAATATACAAATGTTTTTTCTTAATTTTTATTACTGATTTTTCTTAATAATTTTCTATCAAGTATTAATTTATTGTTTCTGAAATTTGTTTACACCATTTTTCTCAATTATAAAAATAAATTCGGATATACTAATAAATGTTAGTTTTGTATTTTTTATGAAAATTGATATTTGCTAAAAAACAGGATGTATACAATTTTATATTTCTAGAAAGTTTATAACATAATACATTATCTTATCTAGTCTGCTTTTTATAATCTAATAAATTTTTTTTAATCAAATTTAACAAATTATCAGGCCATATTTAATTAATATAAACGAAAATATGATTTAAAATTTTTGAAATTTGGCAACAAAATAAATTAGTTTTATAAATTCTGTTGACTATTTATAAAAAATTTCACAAAACAATATATCACAAGTTAATTTTTCAAGTAAAAAGTTCTATTTAAAAAAAATGCAATTAAATTCTTCAATAAATTTGTACTCCAATTCTGTTTTTTCGTTTTTTTTTTATAATTTGTTTTATTTTAATGTAATTTCTTAAATGAGAAAAAAATTAAATTTTGGAAAGATTGCACCAAACAAATTATTGTATTTATATTAATAGTTTTAGTTGCAATGTATAAAAATTTCACAAAACAATAAAACAAGTTTATTTTTTAAATAAGAAAATTAAAAATTTTAGAAAATTTGCAATAAAATTAAATGTTTTAATTAATTTGTACTCTACTTTTGTTTTTGTTTCATGAAATATCCTTTGTTGCATAATATTTTCTATTAATTTCTCAAATAAAAAAAAAATAAGTTTTACAATGAAATGAATTATTTTAATACATTTTCGTTGCAATTTATAATTTTTTTTGCAAAACTATATAATATATTTTAAGTCAATTTTTCAAATAGAAAAAATACTATAATTTTAAAAAATTTACAATAATATTAAATGTTTAATATATATTTTGTATCATAATTTTTTCATTAATATCAACAAAAAATAATAATTAAATTCTGAAAAATTTACAATAAATTAAATTATTATTACTATTTTTTGTTGCAATTTATAAACATTTTCATAAAACAATATATATTTCAATATATTTCAATTAATTCATATTTTTATCAAATAAAAATAAATTAAAATTTTAGAAAATTTACAAAAATATTAAATTTTGCAATAAACTCCTACTACAATTCTGTTTTCACATAAAATAACTTTTTTCATGAAATTTTTCAGAAGACATAAGTTAATATTCCACTCGTGAATTAATATAAAAAATCAAAAATTTATATACTTTACAACAAAATTAAATATTTGAACAAGTTTGTATTAGAGTACTGGTTTTTTACAATCTAATTTTTTTCGTAAAATTTATCTGGAGCAACAAAGAAATATACAAGTTAACTAATCGAATAGAAAACACTTTTTTTAAAAAATGCAATAGAATAAAATAATATAACTTCTTTGAAGCAATATGCCTCTAAAGTATTTTCGCAATAAAAAAAAAAAGAATATTCAAGTTATTTGCAACAGAATATTTGAATAAATTTATTTTCCTAATTTATCTTGTACAATTTAATATTAATTGTTCATAAAATTTATCTAAATTTATATATACAGAATGTTTTAATTTTGAGTTCTATTTTTCTTAATATTTACATATTATTTGCAAAAAAAAAAAATTCTGACTTGAGGTTTCGTGATCTAGATTTGTTGCATGATGACATATATCATGTGTCAAAACCTTTAATAATAAAATATGAAAAATGTAATCATTCTTTCTAGTAATACTTCCACTACCCACCAAACTATTACCTCAACATTTTTATTTTCCAATCCATCCTATAGAGAACATTTGTGTATTTTTTCCAACAATTTACTATTTCGGTTCGATTTTTGTTCATGACTGTTCCTGTCGTTCAGCAAAACTTTGTTTGCAATACACTACTAACTTTTTAGCCAGAAAGCTACAGTGATAAATAACACTGTATTTGTTTTTAAATTATATAAACTAAACCTATATACGAAAAAATAGACGTAGTAAATTAAATTACACAGTGAGTCTTTTAATATAAAAATACCTGGGATTTTATCCCTGGTTACATCAAAGAATTTTTAATTGCATTGGTATGAAAATATTTCAATCCCTTATAATATTATTTTTCGTTCGACAGCAAATTCATATTTATATTTCATCCGCTATAAAAATTAAAAATACATTCCTATTAACAGTCTGATATTTCCATAATAAAACTCGATGCTGAAATAAGAAATAAGTATGGAAGTTGAATTCATCTCTTTTGCAATTTTCCGTTTAATATAAATTGCTTTTACATCAGCTCGTGCAGAACTTAATTAGAAAATAAAACATTAATTTTTCCATGGGGTTGTAAGTTTTTTATGGACGTTTGAAGTGTTATTACAGATTCATTATGAAAAGTGGAGTGTGACGGGATTAAATCAAACTAGTGGAAATATTTTCTATAAAATTATTTTCTATAAAATTGTTATTTATCTGCACTATAAGATGCCATTTGCTATAAGATAAAATTCCACCTACAACTAATTAAAAAAACTAGTAGAAAGTGGTATTTTGTCTTAAGGAAAGTTGCAAAAGCAAATTTTGAATCTAATATTTTTTCGAACTTTGATGAATTTTTAACTTGTCGCAGGGCCGTAATTTAGTATGTTCTATAAGACAATGATATTTATCGTGAAAAAGAGTTTCATAAAAATAGTCAAAAATAATTTTTAACAGTAAATTTCAAAAAAACGGCTTGATCGATCTTTATCTTTAATGGCTTGAAACGTCGAGAAAACATAAAATTAGCGAATTGGATTTTTCATGTAAAAAATGAACTTAAAATTAATTATTCATTTATATACAATTTGAACATTTACTATACTATGTAGTCTAGATATATACGTCTATAAATTTATATTTTGCCCAAAATCGAATCGATACATCACATTATATATATAATATATGTAATGTAAGGAGAACTGATGAATATTAATCGACTTCTCCTTAATACACTCCTTGTATCGTATATTATACAACTCCGAGGAGTTTAATCAATCAAGTACTAACTCTACTATTCGAAGGAATAGGTCGTTAAGACATCGAACTTTAAACCAAAGAAGGAAGTTTCAGAATCAAAAAGTTTTGTGACGTTTTGAATCAGAATTTATACGGTGGTCCTTAATATGGACATTTTCGAATTTCTTTGCTCCCAAGGGCTAACATGCTTTCAAATCAATCAAAAAAATATCTCTAAAAGTTTTACCTCTTAATATTATCATTTAGATAGTCCGCAATACAATTAAACGTTTCGTATACGAGGTCTGTTCAAAAAGTACCCGGAATTTTCGTTTTTTCAAAAAAATATTTATTTATTCGTCTACATTAATGTGGTCCCCTTCAAAGTAGTCCCCCCCAGATATAATACACTTATGCCAGCGTTTTTTCCAATTTTCGAAGCACCCTTGATATTCACTTTTTGATATGTCCTTGAGCACTCTCAGCGATTTTCTTCAATCGAGGAAAACCGCCGTCCTTTCATGGGTCTCTTCAACTTTGGGAATAGGAAAAAGTCACACGGAGCCATATCTGGTGAATTTTTGCACTTTGCAACACTTTATTTCATTTTTTACGCAAAATTTAATACAAATTCTTTGACTTTTTCAATTCTTCCATTGTAAAAATCGCCGAGCTCAGAAAAACACGTCGAACCTTAGCGACTACCACAGACAAAGTAAACAGTGAATATAGCTGAAAATTTCATCATACTTTAGGGGCATGTATACCAACACAATAAAAAAAAAATTTTGACAATCAGACACTCCAGACCCGCGAAATTTAATTATTAGTAATTCCGGGTACTTTTTGAACACACCTCGTATTTATTATTAAGTAAATTCTTGCGCCATGTGTGACAGAAGACTTGTAATTTTGATGGTAAATTTATTACTGATAATTTGAGTGTCAAAATCACCAACTAAATACATATTTTGCTGCAAAATTAATTTTGATGCCATGATGAATAAATATTTTGTTAAACAGCCCACATGGATTTAATCAGAGGTGAAGTGTTTTGTAAATATTTTTAACAAACGTTCACAAATGCTATCACAGTTGGCGCAAGAATGTATGGTGATAATGAATAAATGAAACTTTTAAGTGAATTGCGAAGTTTCTTATATCTATCTATCTAAAATGTTAATATTAAGAGCTTAAATTTTTAGAGAATTGTTTTCATTAATTTGGAAGCATTTGAGCCTCTGGGAGCAACAAAATTTGAAAATATCCATATTAAGGACCACCCTAATTTATATGCATATGATGTGAGACTGTTTGCTGTCTTTCGAACAAGTTGCCACAATACTCTCCTCTCAAAGAGAAAAAGCTCTTCATAAATAGCAATTAGTTTTAACAAATATTTGGTCAAAATTGATCTTAATTATTAACCACTAATTTATAATTAGAACAGAAGTAAAAAATTTCATTTAAAAATCCTTGACAAAATTTGACAATTTATTTTAAAATATATGTCAGATGAAAATTGTGCTGATTTTAGTTTTCAGTGAAGATTGGCCAAGCAGTTTTTTTTTTGTAATTAATATTTGACTTTTGTTTAATATTTTAATTAAAATTTGCATAGTGATAGTGGATATTACATTACATAAAATTTTGCTTAATTTGAATATTAAATTAATTTATTTTAATGCTGTATATGTAATTTATATTATTTTAATTATTTCAATCTCTGAAAATTTAAATATATAAGAAAATGATCACAGTTTGATATTTTCACTTCCATTTCTCAATTTTTTTGTTTCAAAATTTCAATTTGTTTTTTAATTTCCAATACCATTTTTTTTTATATCTAAAATGATTCGGATATTATTATTAAGTTCAATTCTAGATGAATAAATTATAAAAATGTAATTTTTGGATTAAAAATTCAGAAAAATTATACAGACTAAGAACAGTCTAAGTGACAACCTCGTGCAAATCTTCACGCAAGTGCGTTTAGATTGTAACTATACTGGAACACTTTTTCAATTTTGTGTAAATTATAAGCAACTATTTTATTAACTTCCCGTAGAGTGAGTTATTGTAATCGTCCACAAATAGAAAATGCGAATTTTCGCATATCTTCACGTTTTGAAAGTTTCATGAACATTTTGGTATACCTTAGCAAACTGTATGTATGTGTGTTTGTATATATGGATACCATTTTTTGTCCACGTTTTAGGGCGCACGGATCAACCGATTTGAATGGTTCAAAAAATATTCGATTCCTATTGATAAAGGAGATGTGCTGATTAGTTTTTGGCAAAGGCAGGTCCGGCCGTTACGGAGATATGGAGCTAAGAGTGCAGAAAATCAAAATCGAGTGTTTGAGAGAACGGAATATCCGATTTGCATGAACCAAAAAGCATTCAATTTGTTATGATGGTAGAAAGTGGTGATCAGTTTTTGCCAATGGCAGGCCCAGCTATTTCGAAGATACGGAGCTAAATGTGCAAAAAATGGCAGTTTTTGAGAAAACTAAGCGTCCGATTTAAATGATTCAAAGAACTTTCTGCTTGTCTTAACAAAATAATTGATTTTGGAAAAAAAAAATTTTTGTTTCAACTTCATTTTCAATTTTTTTTTTCAAAAAATTTTTTTGTATATCGAAAATAATTCAGATTTTATTTTTAATTCTGACTATAGTTCTAATATACTATAAACAAATAGTTTCAACTTTGCAATTTAGTTTATATAATTCTTATAAATATTAGACAATGTTACAATATTAATAATAATCTATTTGAAAACATTCAGTATTCCTCGAACATTTCGTTACGGTACGGGAAGTTCCAGCAATTTGCCTTAAGACACGATGCTATGCACCCCACTAGTTTTATTCTTGAAATTGTTAACAATAATTTAAAATAATCAGATTTTCTTAATATTATATGAAATATTAACACAAAAAAATTATGTTTGAAAAATTCAAAAAGTAATAAATGTTATTTTAAATATTGTTCAATAAAAAATATCTTTAAAAGATCAGAGAAATAAGATAGATTTTTAGTTTATAAAAATACAATGAATATTAAAATAAGTGTAATAATTTTATTACATTACGTAATATTAATAAGCTCTGAATTAAATAAAAATTTTCAATATAAATCTATATAAAATATTTCAACTATTAAAATTTTTATGCAAATTTTTTGAATATACAATTATGTAAACTATCAAATTTATCAAACTATCAATTAGTTTACTTTATCAAAAGTAAAAACGCAGAATTGCAAGAAAACGTATTTTGTTAATTTATATTTAAAAAAAAATTATACAAGCTAATTCCTGTAAAATTCATAATTCTTTATATTACTTAGTGTACGAATTTTGTTCAAATTTTATAATTAATATTTTTTTGTAAAATTTAATTATGTTTGTTTATATATGACTGATAGAATGTATCATATAAATATTACATAACAATGTAGTGAGATAAAAATAACTAAATAATTATCTAAGTATGTCTTCTCTCATACAAATTCACTAAACTCCATTACCTGCAACTACTCATTATTATACTTCGGTCGTAGTGTACCTACATTGTACAAAGTTTTAAGTAATATTTAATTATCCTTAAAGATTCATTGAGTTTGAAATTTATAACAACTTCGACGATGCCGACGAGGCAGAACTTACAGATAATTAGATCGAACATTTAAATTTATACAGAAAATTTAAAATAATACTAGAGAATTAACACGTGAAATATATTTCCCGGGGCAACTTTTTTTTCGGGTGACATCTCAATAGTATTTTTTGCGTGAATAAAATCGAACAAGGTTTTTATGAGATGTCTGTCTGAATGAGCACATTGTGAATCATTTCCGATTAGCTATTAAAGTGTGAGAGTTTTGTCAATGGATTTGCCGAACCGTAAATCATTTCGCCTTCGAGAAACCAGATGAAATAAAACTCTACGCCAGAAGAAATCGATAGAATTCGAAATTGTTGAAGGACACATTTTTTGCCGAGTGAATTTATCTACTATTAATGTATTCTGCTGCTTGTCATTTGTCGTAATTCGAAACAACGTATCCAATTTAGAATTATTGATAATTAATTTGACGCAACCGGGTTTAGGCACATATGTATTAGCGAGTCTTTGTATGGGGATTTTGTGGTGCTTAGTGCACGAATATGAGCAAAATCCAGGGGCGGCGACACACGGTGGAGGGATTTAATAATAATAACATTTGTGGAGCGATCTGCTCGGGTGTATTACGGGAATAACAGGGATAGACAACGTCACTCATTGTGTGGAATAGAAATTGAAAATTAAAACTATATATAGGAAAAAAGAACTCGTGAAATTACGTTTCTATTTTTGTGCCAGTTGGTAGTAAAAACTGTCTAAAATCTATGTAAAAAATGTCTAAAAACTATGTATAACTTCGCGTATATATTAAGCAAGAGGCATCAGAAAGTTGCACGTCTCTCCATCAGTAGAAATCAAATGCTTTTTCAATTATTCAAACCGGTCGATCTGCGCGTCCGAAATTGTGGACCAAAAGTTGTATCCATACATACACACACATTTATTTTTTCTGAGGTAAGCTAAAATGTTCAAAAACCTCTGAAACGTAAAGATATGCAAAAATTTGAAATTTCGATTTTTGGATGATTACAACAACTAACCATAGGAAAAGTTAATAAACAATTTTAAAATATTATGTAAAATAAGAAAAATCATAGGTTTAGTCGCAAGAAGTTTGTACAAAGTTGTGAAATAATTAGGAAAATTCAACAATATTTATATTATAAGTAGCCAATACAAAAATATTAAATAAAATTCCTGTATATTCTTGTTTACTTCAAATAATTTTTAAATTTTTGTAAAAAATTTAAATATCCTAAAATTACATACTAATATAACAATAATGAGATTTGTTTAAGATAATTTTAGTTTACAGAAATAATTTATTTTTATTTAATTTTATTTAATTATTTATGATATAACGGGCACATTGCAGAATATTAATCGATTTTTTTATTCTAAATATTTTTGAAGCTTCCATGGAAAGAAACTGCAGTCTCTTCTATATATCTTTTCAAATTAAAAACATAAACTTTAGAACTAGAAAAAAAATGTATGCAAAAATTGTATTAATTGCTTTACTTTTGGAAAAAAATTGATACAAAAGTTTGATAAAGGGAAAAGTGATTTTTTTATGAATTTTATTCAAAATTACTGTCGGTTGTGTTGTAAACTTGTAAATTCATTGAATATTTTGGAAAAAATACAGTCTTTTTTTTTAAATTTCAATTTTATTCGAATTTTTTTTTGGGGGTTTTCTTGTTAATTAGTAAAATATAAATGAATTATATAGATAAATTATACGTTAACTGTCATAAATAAAAAATACAATTTTATTACAGTGTCTGATGTAAAAAAAAAGTTCATTTGAAATATTTTAGTTTGGTTTTCCTAGATATTTTCTTGCCAACCTTACTGTAAATTATTTTTCTATAATAAAATGTAACATTTTACTAAGTTGGGTAATATTACAAGTATATATACTGAGTAAATTCATTATAAAAAGCAATTGGAACAGGATTAATAAATAAATATAAATATTTTTTAAAACTAATGTAAATAGCTTCGGACACACTCACAACAAAACTGCATAAAATTTAGAAATTATAAATAAATAATAGGATTTAAATATATATTAAATAATGTATATTACATATCAATATACAAACATAACTTTTGTACAATAATGTACAGTTGTACTCATATTTAAAAAAAAAATGAAAACACTATATATAAATATTCATAAAGAAACAATTTAGATAATAATGTATCATTTTTTATTTTTTCCAGAATTATATCAGAATCCGCATAGTTCTAAAATAGTAGAATATTAATATAAAATTAATAAAGCAACATTTTATATGATGTAAAAAAATTGTGAAAAAAATTTACGATATTATCGAAAATTCTCAAATTTTTAAAGAATCAAAAGTTCTTTGACCACATGTGCTTTTTCGCACAAAATGCGTTGGTATGAAATTACAACGAAAATTCATGACGTAGATACAATTATATATATATATATATATATATATATATATATACATTCAAATACAATTGTCATTGAATATGTTAAACTCCACCTCGGAGTGTGTTTTGTAACTTATATGCGTTTTCGAGAGCTATTTTCGAGTACGAGGGTTGAAAACGTGATTTGTTTTGCTAATTGGCAACGATATTCAAATTCTCTTATTATTTCGGAGGATTTGGACAACAATGAGATGATAAATTTGATAAGAACAGATTATTTAGATAAAAGACTTATATGGAAGACAAAGGAATTTGATACATCTGACTTCCTATATATGATTTATGACACGTATTAGATTCTTGTTTATAATTTAAATATATATATATATATATATATATATATATATATATATATATATCTTCCATTAATCGATTCTAATCATATTTCGTTTATATATATATATGTATATGTGCTTAACTTCTCTATATGGAAAGATCGCTCCACCGTATCTGCCGCACGCAATGTTTTCCATCAGATGGCAAAATAATGGAATTAACATCCATCAAGTTCTTTTGCTTCTGTTATGTTTTTTCTGGCAATCACATTGAAAGCGTTATTCACAACACAAGTCGGGGAAAAACACGAAAAAACGATAAAAGGCCGAACAGAGAGTAATCAAGCCCAAGTTATCTTTTACTCTTTCGAGGTAATAAGGAATTAGTGAAAAAGAGTTTTACAATGGAATTCAATTTTACTATATCTTATATATAAAAATGGAGCTCTCGATCAAATGATTCGGCTAAACCGATTTGGCCAGTCTTAGTCTTGATATATTCGTGCTAATCAGTAGGTTGTCGGAAAGGTGAGATACTATTTCAAATTTGTGTAGAAACTTTACATTTTTGTAGAAGCGTAATTTGAATGAAACAATGGACGGTGGCTAATACGTCAAATGTCAAACATTTTTGACAGATGATGTTCAATTACGTTTAATAGAATGTTTTACGTGAATATTATTTAATTATCATTAAATTGTAGTAAGTAGTTTTGTTTGTAGTTTTATTTATATACAAAAACGTTAGTAAACGGACCGCAAGTGTTACTAGAAACTCAAAATATCAACTTTTTTGAAATGTTAATAAGAAAATGCACTTTTTGGTATATTTTTCTCAAGCACGGTGCTCTGAAAGATCTCATTTGTATAATTATATACTCTTTGGTATTTATAAAACATTTTCAAGGTTATATTATTTTTTTTTTATTTAAATTCAGAACCTAAATTTGGTATCGATCAAAAGGACATTTTGTCGAATAACATTTTCTCACTTATAATTTGCCAGAATTTATCGAAGAATAGATAATAATATTTGAAGGTCCGAGGTTAAAAAGATCCACCACCGATGTGTCAAAAATCAGTAAAGTTAAGCATTGTTTAACAATAATATTTGAAAGTAGAGGGAAAAAAATGTATCACCAGCTATAACCTTGATTCTTATGACTTTACTTTTGGGAGATAAACGGTAATCTTTGAAAATCCATAGTAAAAGTATTTTCTTCAGTTGGTAGTTTTTTTTAGCATTAATTAAAAATGTAATTATTTTGTAAGATACCTTTAAATTAAAATAAGACATTAAACCGGTTTGCCATCTGGCCGTTCCAAGTTACTCTGTCTATAGGGTAAATAGATCTAGATAACAAATTTTTAAAACATCAAAAAAACACATTTTTTCGTGATGAAGTAACTGGCAGTTTTACTGAACGTAGTCAGATAATTGTTCGTTTGAAATATGTTATTTGTTGTGATATAATTGGTTTGGTTTTCATAACATAATTAATATTTGCTAAATGTCAAATTGGACCTTAGTGCCTTGCCCTGCTCTAAATATATACTTTTTATTAAATTTACTTTAATTTTCATTTCATTTTCAAAAAGCAGGTCAGAAGAAATACCTAATTCATTTTCTATCTCTCTTCGCAGAAATTTGAAAATTTTGTATAAGCTCAGTAGTATTATTTACAATTATACACAAAATCCAGAATCCAAAAAGAATCTGAAAAATTTGAAACGTAATCAATAAGTCGAAAAACCAAAAAAGACTTGGATTGGATTATACCATGTTTTCTATAGAAAGTGTATAAAACTACCAGATAAAATATAGACAAACTAATGGGGTTTATCGTTTTTATGATACCTCATTGTATATAGCATTCAGACAACACATCCTTATACACTTAAAGTATTAATATTTTTTATTCTCTAGAAATTGTTTAGAATATACCTTATGTAGCAAAACAACGTTTGCCGGATCAGCTAGTAGGTTGATAAAAAAATATACAATATTTATATACTCTGTTAATATGAAATTTCACCTAACAAGCAATATCCATGTCCTTGCAGGTATAAACAGAGTCTATTACTACTATAGTCAAAATTAGTACCCAACTTACGGTCGAGTGGATTTCTCTTATTGGCGTGGTCAGATAACAACTACTGCCATTTCCCCTAGTTTCCCCTATCGTTTGCTCTGAATAATGTTTGATGTTTGCTGGCACCCTTAGGCCAGTTACAAGGTTTATCATAACATCCATCGATGTAGAGTATTATATTCGGAACATTTGAATATTCGGTTACTAATTCGACTTGGCAATTAATAAAGGGTATATGGTCAATGGGGATGGATCTGAGAAAATTTCGATTTGTATAGTGATATTAGAGTACTTAAAATTTGTTGAAGGTTTTGTAGGGTGAGATTTTGTAAACGCGCCCAAACACTATCACTTTTTTTCTATGCTGTAGAATCGCAACGTTTTTTTTGTAGCATATAGCAGGAATATATATATTTTTTTATTTGCTGCGATTTTTGTTTTCTCGACGTATCAAGTCATTTTTGTATGTGTGAAAAATTAGGCATATGTCCAAAATAATGCTCAATGACATACATTAGAGATAATTATTCGATGAAATAAAAATGTTAAAGTAATGCAATGTTACGGGTCTATATTCGTATGAATTGGTTGTAACAAATTCTCTAAGAGTTATGTATTTGCAGTGCAATCAGGGGTATTATTAAAATTCCGTAGGGTAAGAATTAATTAATAAGAAAATAAGTAATCGTCCAAAAATCAAAATTGAAATTTTTTGTCCACGAGTTTAGGCGCATGGATCAACCGATTTGAATGATTGAAACAACATTCGATTTCCATTGATAGGGAGATGTGCTGATCAATTTTTGCCAAAGGCAGGTCCAGCTATTTCGGAGATACGGAGCAAAAAGTGCAGAAAATAGGAATCGAATTTTTGACAAAACGGAGCATCCGAATTGAATGATTCAAAAAATATTCAATTTGTAATGATGTGTAAAAGTGGTGATTTTTGGCAGTAGCAGGTTCGGCTGTTTTGGAGATACGGAGCTAAATGTGCAAAAAATTGTAGTTTTTGATAGAACCAAGCATCTGATTTTAATGATTCAAAAAACATTTTGCTTGTTGACAGTGAGAAAACGATTAGTTTTTGGGAAAGGCAATTTTTTTCGAAGTTTAATTTTCTTTTTAATTTTCAAAAACTATTTTTTTCCAAAACCTCAAAAAATCACCCAGACTAAGCACAGTCTAAGCGACAACCTGGTACAAATATATATTAGCAAGTGCGTTTAGACTGTTTCTGTAGAGAGCATTTTTCCACTTTTATGCAAATTATAAAAATATAATTTTTTGAGTTAAAAATTCAAAAAAATACCCGAACTAAGCACAGTCTAAGTAACAACCTGGTACAAATATTTTCGCAAGTGCTTTTAGACTGCACTGGAGCACTTTTTCAATTTTGTGAAAACTTTTGAAAAATGTGAAAACGCCGTCGAGCAAAGCACAGTCTAAGTGAAAATGTCGTACAAAATTATTTACGAATTTGTTTAGACTGTGGCTCTACGGGAGCACTTTTTCAATTTTGAGTAAATTATAGGCGAATATTTTTTTGAAATTGAATTAGAAATGAAATGACGATTGTTAATGTTAAGGAGATAAATTGATTTATGATTTACATTTGATTTGCTCAGATAAACAAGATAGCAAAAATAATGAAAGTTACAATATTTGTAATAATATATTTGAAAACGTTTGAAATGTCTCGAATATTTCATTACGGTGCCATACACAGTGTTAATTGCGATATAACATGATGCGAAAAATAATGAGAGTATTTATGATGATCCATTTGAAAACATTTAAAATTACTCGAATATTTCATCTATGAAAATACACCTACAAATTTGCATCTATGAAAATACACCTACTGTATCTTCCTACACTATCACGTTTCCTTAATAAATAAAACACATCCCAAATTCTCTTCTCCCAATAGGCGTATTCCGAATAATTCTAATCAAATGCAGTTTCTTGCAAATACCAACTATCATACCATATATATAGTTTCCTGAGAATTCGCCGGTGTTTATACAACCGGAACAATTTGCAAGTTGGCCCAATATCAAGAACCGAATTAATACCTCTCTTCGCACGATTTCATACCATTTACCATTTGCAAGACAAGGAAAAGGCTAGAATCAGATACCGGATAATTAACTTGGGATGTTCCTACAACAATTGTATTATTGAGAGAGATGTCCGACGAAGAAATAACAGCAGGAAATGTTATGATGACGAACGAGGAATATTTCATTAGAGGAAAAAAAATTGGAGGACACAAAAAATATATTACTTATATGTATGATTGTAAAGAAACTTAACCCGGTTTAGAAAAAATCTTTGGTTGTCAATTATCTAGGTTTTTCAGGGCATAGTTTTTGATTTAAATCTTCTTTAGGCGCGACATGAATTTGTAAATCCGTACAGATGCAACGGAAATTGTTACGCCAAGCTGAAGTGAAGGTCATACGCTCTCGATGATATGATTATACGGGATTTCTTATACGTGCGTACGTCACCGAAAGCGTGAAGCATATTGTTCAAATTTCCGGTGTTATGTCAAAACTTTTTAAGGTTAAGGTTAAATAGTGGTATAAATTCTGAGTTAATAAAAATGTCAGGATCGGAAGAATATTTTATCCCGTCCCCCATAAATAATTGTAGTGCAAATGATTGCAAATAAATGATGAAACAAAGGAAAATCTGCTCTGCGTAAGAAATGTAAGTTTATTGAAGTAATTTGTATTATTCGAGTTTTTCGAGGTTACTTTATACCTATGAGATTATTACTAAAATGGAAAATATTTTTACAAAAGACAGATACTACAGTTGCTCAAAGAATGAAACTGTATCACCAGCGAAATAGTCAAAACAAACAAGCAGTCAATATTGAAGTTCTACAAACACAATTACATGATAAGTGAAATTGTGAGAACAATATTTCTTTATTGGAAATTTAAAGAAAGTTTACATGTTGCTCTTTTATGATGGCTTTGAAGATTAATTTTAATTTATTATAACAGAAATTATAAATATTGATGCAGGTTCAAAGCCTCTTACAAACTCTGATAGATCAAGATTACATCGTCAAACTTGAAATATTTGGCCACATTATAAATGTGCCTGTTGACGTTAATACTATGGTTAATTGATTACCTCGTAATATTGATGATGATCATTGCATTAACGTTCACATAAAAAAGATAATGATTCATAGATAAAGCTATGTGCAGGGCTTGATAAATAAAACAAATATAAAAGTATGGCTTCAATTTTTTAGGCAAGATAGATATTACTGCTGTTCAAAGAATGATATTATATCGCCAGTGAAAAAGTAAAAAAAATACAAACAGTAAATGAATGTATGTTAATTTTAATTGCATGAAGTTCTTTAAGAACAATTACATGATGAGTGAAAAACAACATTTGTTTAGGCGTTATTTTACATAATCCACTATGTGAACGAATATTATAGAATTTATTAATCAGCAATTACTTTATTTCTCTAATTAAGGTTTGTTTCTAAATGCTCATTACAATGACAAACCGATCATGTCATATTTCAAGTATGACTTTGATTACATTATTTTTTGTAAATATTATACATGTTTTTAATGCTAACATAAATATATAATTTATAATTTATCACTATCTAAATGTGTATAATTGTCGACACTAATAAATGTGTGCATCACATCAAGTTTTACTTCAATCGCGTGTGATCCTTAAGCGCACTCTTTTTTTAGAAAAAACCTTTGGTTGTCAATTATCTAGGTTTTTTTTAGTTATTTCAGCCCATAGTTTTTCACTAGAGTGTTTTCTATGCGTGTAATATATTCTAGAAATATGTGGATAGGTATATATCTTAGAGATAACTCAAGAAAACACGATGTATCGCCCTATTAATCTTGAAAATTCCAAGAGAACGGACGGGTCAGACATTGTTCGTTAATAAATTATGATAAAAGAAAATTTATACATTTCAAATGGTATAAAAGGATTAGTAGAGTTTTATACAAAAGTAGAAAAAATCACATATTTTATATCTATTTTATACTTGTACCTAGTTTTATCCGAGATTGCAGGATTTCGCCTTCATATCATATCATATCATATCTCCTGGCATCCGGAATGAATTGCTTTTATATTTATTAAAAAACAAAACGAAATAAATTTTTAATCAAAGTCCGCCGCAGAATCCGCTTTAAATTCTAAGCTTCTTAGCAGAATTTTAATAACTGCAGTCTGTGTTTTCTCTTTTAACATTTCTATTTGCCGACGGCGAAAAATGTTCTAGGAAAATATAATAGACAGAGAGCTAAGGGAAAGTTTGCTCGAGAAAAAAATTATTTGTATCAAATTTTGTGCCGGAGAAAAAATAATTAAAGATACACATGTCACACAATAGTACAGATTGTTTAATCAAATTTAAAAAAAAATAATGAAAAAATTAAAAAATTATAAACATTTCTTGACTTACTATATAAGGTATGATTACTATAAATAGATATTATTTTCAATAGAATTAAATTTTTTATGATAAACATTATAACAATAGAATTAAATTTATTATTAATAAATATAAATTTATTATATTCACAATATATATATATATATATATATATATATATATTATTTTAGGTATAAATTTTTACTATCAAGAATTCATTGATTTATACATCTTTAAAAAGTAGCATTTTAAAATTTTATTAATTTTTTTAATAAAATCTATTTCTTATTTTTTTTATTTCTACTAGCTCTCCGACTATTACTTATTCGTTTGAAAAATTAAGAAAAAAAGTTTCCAATATTTTTTGCATTTTAATATCTTTCAGCTTCCTTGTAGACATGAAACGCATTTCTTAAATGAAATATATTCGCTCCGGTAAATAAAGTGTGTTTGTTATTTTTAATAGTGAAATAATATGCAAATAGTTAACGTAAATAATAGCTAGTTGAAAGTGGCATTTTGCCTTAAGGTTAGTTGCATAAACATTTTAATGAATTGCCAATGGTTAACTTATCACATCACAAAAACAACTTTTGACACAAATTTTGATTAAGATAATTTTTTAAATGTTGATGAACTTTTAAAATTAAACGACTTGCCGTAGGGCCATAATATTTCAGTATGTTCTACAAGACCATTTTAATTTTATAAAATTCCTCGAAGAAAATTTCAACAGTTGCAAGAAAACGAATAAATTCGAAACCAGATCGACTCAAAAACATAGTTTTATTTTACGAAATTGAAAATTTTAATACAAAATTTTACGTTTTTGTTTGATTGATCATATATTATTTACATATTACAACTAAAAGCGGGATAATTTAACTAAATATTATACATATAGAAGTGAGAATTTAAATTCTTACTGTGGAGTGATACAAACATTATAAATATTATAGACCTACAAAAAATGATTTAACTTTGAATATCCACCAATTTTTTAATGTCATATTCTTAATTTAACCAACCAATAATTTAATGTCGCACGTATAGACTGTTAACGTGAATTTTTTATATTATTTTGTGATTAATTCGGAAATACTATATAAATAAAAAAGACTTGAGCCAACATGCTCAAGTTCATTGTTGTTTATTTATTGTTTTATTATTATGAATAGTCAAAAATAATCCTTCTATAATTCTTCGTTTAAATAAATTTTGTTTAAATAAATTTTATTTAAATAAATTTTATTTAAATTGTAATACATTCAGTTTAAAAAAGTCTATATTTTGTTTTATAGTATTGATGTGGTCCGCAAGCATTTTTTATTTGTCTGGGATTTTTTGAATCATTTGCGTGTTTTTGTAAAAGTTTAATCAAGCTCTGGCTCGTTTCTCCTATGTAAATTAAACTGCAATCGAGACAATTCATTTGATAAACAAAATTTGTAAGTTGTTTGATGTTAAAAAGGATTTTGGTTTTGGTAAAAATAGTGCTAGTTGTACTAAAGTTATTTACAAGTCTATATATATATATATATATATAATATATATATATATATATATATATATATATATATATATATATATAGACTTGTAAATAACTTTAGTACAACTAGCACTTGTGTGTGAGATTGAAAAATCTGCTTTCGCTGATCTTTCATTTTCTTAAAACAACGCAATGAAGCGAATGTTCAAATTTGCACAATTTGAATAAAATGTGCAAAGTATATAGAATACTAACGCAAGCGTTTACTACAATCGACTTTGAAACACTAGACTTTCATCTAGCGCCCAAAGAATTGATTGAGCTATGCGTTTAAAGTATAATATTCAATATATATATATATATATATATATATATATATATATATATATATATATATATATATAGACTTGTTCTGTATGGGTGTATGATTTGATACTTCATCTAATCGGTTATTCGGATTCTGATATTTCTTTTTAGAATTTGTCAAAGAAAATTTTTAAGATTTAATGAATGATAAAACTATAGTAATATTGTAGAAATAAATGACAAAAATTACAAAAAACACTTATTATTATTTGACATTGAAAACATTTGAACTGTCATGTGCTAGAAATGCCAATTCACTTGAAATTTAAATTTAGCTGAAATTATGAGCCTAGATAGAATTAGAATGCAATGTCTACATTATTATTTCCCAAAAGCAGCTGAGATGTGCCAGAAATTAAAATAAGATACAGTCAACAGTATATAACAACAGTATATGTTTGGCAGATGCAATTATATAATTCAGTTCAATAAATAATTTAACAAGTCCAAAATTGCATATACATCATTTTTTTAAACTTGTGCATGTTGCATTTTGGTTTGATTTACTAAATTATTTAACGATACATAAAAATTATTCTACTTATCAAAAAATGATTTAGAATTTTGTTTCATGTGTCAAAAAATCATTTGTTTGATACTGGATATGGAATATTTATCAAGTTGATCTTAGATTAAAGAGTGCATATATGAAATTGATTTTACAAATTAATTCACCTAAGATTTGAACTTAAACAATAATGTTTATTAAATTATTAGTAAAAAAATGTACTTTAGAAATTATAATTGCCTAAAAGCAACTAACATATCGTATGAGATTTTGAAAATTATAGTCTAAATTATTGAAGCAATTATGTTGTGTGGTAAAACCAAGTGTGATATTGTTGTTTTACAGCAGATACTATATTATTTTTTTCTGAATTTCTTATACTGCTTATGCTAAGACCATAAATGAATAACAAAGGCAGGACATCGAATAGGATATTAAAAAGTATAAGATAGGATGTTAAAAAATTTGGAAACTTTTGAATTGTAGAACTGGGTACAGGACAACGTCTGTTGGTTCATTTAGTATATATATATACATATATATATATATATATATATATATATATATATATTTAGAGAGATGAAATAATGTCGGTTATATTTCGTTCTACTAGGTAGGGTATATATATTTATCTTGTGAAAGTAACAAACCGACCACTTTTCTCCTACATAATTCCGGCATCTGTCTTGATCTCTATTCATTACGTTTGGCCAGTAACTTTGTTATTGCATGAAGCAACGATTTCTCTCATTTCTTGATACAGGCAAGAAAACACAAGAACCGAGCAAAAAATAAAATATATAGATTTAGGCGAAAAACATCACATCGCATGAAACATTATACGCGGAACGCGAAAGGATATTTCTTTTTTCGAAAAAAATATTATATTTTATATAGTTCGGGATAGAGATTTTTCCGAGAAGATGTTGGACAGAAATACATTTCTAAGAAAAATTTAAACTAGTGGGGTGTATGGCATCGTGCCTTAAGGCAAATTGCTGGTACTTCCCGTACCGTAATGAAAAATTCGAGAAATTTTAAACGTTTTCAAATATATTATTACAACAAATACTGTAACTTTCATTATTTTTGCTATTTGTTATATCTGAGCAAATCAAATGTAAATCATAAATAAATCAATTGATCTCCTGAACATTAACAAGCGTCATTTCATTTCGAATTCAATTTCAAAAAAAATAGTTGCCTTTATTATTAGTTTATTTACACAAAATTGAAAAATTGCTCCAGTACAGTCACAGTCTAAACGCATTTGCAAATAATTCTGTGCGACATTTTCACTTATACTGCTTACCTTGGCAGCATTTTCACATTTTTCAATAGTTTTCACAAAATTGAAAAAGTGTTCCACAACATAAACAGTCTAAACGCACTTGGGTAAACATTTGTACCAGAGTGGCGCTTAAGCTGTGCTTAGACTGGGTCATTTTTTGCATTTTTAATCCAAAATTACAAAAGTTTTTTTTTTAAATATTAGGAACAAAAATTTTTTTTCCAAAAGCAATTATTTTGTTGAAACAAGCTGAAAGTTCTTTGAATCGTTTAAATCGGACGCTTAGTTCTCTCAAAAATTGCCATTTTTTTAACATTTAGCTCTGTATCTCCGAAACCGCTGGGCCTACTTTTGCCAAAACTAATAACCACTTTTCCCCGTCATTACGAACTAAATGTTTTTTCGATCATACAAATCGGATGCTCCGTTCTCTCAAAACCTCGATTTCTATTTTCTGCACTCTTTGCTCCATATCTCCGTAACGGCTGGACCTGCCTTCGCCAAAAACTAATCAGCACATCTCCCGATCAATGGGAATAGAATATTTTTGAACCATTCAAATCGGTTGATCCGTGCGCCCGAAAACGTGGACGAAAAAATGCGGACATACAAAACACACACACACATATCCATTTTTTCTGAGGTATGCCAAAATGTTCAGAAACCTTCAAAACGTCGAGAAATGTAAAAATTTTGATTTCCGAATTTTGATTTTCGATATAGAAAAGATAAGCCTAAGTAACTTGGATAAAGGAAATGAGAACATATTTACAAATAAAAATTCTGAAATATGTGAGTTATATACTTTTTTAATTAATTACTAGACTCAAAGCTTTTACACAATAAATTAGGTTTCGCAAAAAAATTTTTACTCTGTATTTTAAAATAAAGTTTATATGAACTTGATATGAAGATCTGTTTATAAATTTTTGTAGTTTAATATATAAACTTCAAATAAAAAATACTATACAGTGTTTTATATCTGAATTTGTAACATTTTTTACATATTCGTGTTATTACGAATTCAAACATATTTTGTATATTCGCTTTGACCAGGTTTATACTCACAAAGCATTTTATGTAGCTTTTTAGCTTTGAAGTCGTATAAATGCGATGTAATACCTGAAATTTGATAATTTTGCTATTGAAACTAATATATATATATATATATATATATATATATATATATATATATATATATATATATTATATATCATGTAAAGTTTAATTAAATAAAATTGAAGCTTCAAAGCTCAAATAACCAGATGATATAATTACACTCTATAAGTTTTAAAGCTGATCAAAAAATACATTATTTTAACAAACAATATTAAATAAACTAATTTTAGAGAAAATTCAGAAACGTCATTATACCTAACACTTTTGCTGCTGACCTAGCATTTCTCATACTTTTCTTTATACTAACTTTTTCATTCTTTCAATGTCAAACCATTTAATTTGAGAACATATTTGCTAAGAGGTTTAAAGAATGTAATCAGGACTTTTTGTAGAACTAATAGGACAATCTCACGCAACATATGCGTGCGCAGAAGTGAATATGTTGATTTAGTAAAACGAGATTTGACAAATTTATGTTACAAAATAGGATTTGTCATTGGGGAAAAATAATTTTATTGATGGGAAACCTGAGATTTTGTAATTAGTTTTGACTTAGTGCAATCTCACATATAAGTTTGCCTTTAGAATTTTATATAAACTGTGCCTAAACTATAACTATTCTGTAGAATATATTGATATATCAAAACAACTGACAAATCTGATTAATCTTAAAAATAAAAAGGCTAAAAACTAAATTTAGAAAAGTGCCTTTTTAACTTCCCAAAAGAGGCATTTGTTTTCATAAAAAAATCCGATTCCGCTAATTTTATGGAGAAAACATATTTATATGAAAGACGTTTGAAGGCAAACTGAATCGCATGAGACCGAATTTGAAAAAAAATATGTGTGTGTGCGTTTGTTTGTATAAACAGATTTTTCATCTAAAATCGACTTTTTCTCAAAACGCCTAAACCAATTACAAAAATTTAAAAGCCATTCGATGTATTTTGATGAGGATATCCAGTTTTGTGTGACGATCGGCCCAGTCGTTTCTTTGTAATTTGCAAAAAAGTGTGAAAAAAAGGTTTTGGCCCCCAACTCTGAATCGATTTTGAAAATTAGAAATCTGTTCGAAAGATAATAGTTGGGAATGATACTGATTAGTTTTAGGTAAAAAGCAACCGAGCCGTTTTCTTGTAATTAACTGTTGGAAAAAAAATTTCGATTTTTATGAAGCTTTTTTTGAATATAGATATCATAGTTTTATAGAACATACTGAAATATTACGGTCCTACGACAAGTAGTTTAATTTTAAAAATTCATCAAAGTTTGATGAACTATTATAGTCAAAGTTTGTGTCAAGAATCGCTTTTTTGATGTGATGAGTTAATCAAGTCAGTTAGAAATGGCTTTGGAATTATCAAAAAAGTAAATGAATAATTTACAAAACTTTTCTAGTTCTGTAAAAAATGTTACCATTCATTTGAATCATTAAATATTATCTAGAACTGTGTCAGTCTTTACTTATAGCGGATGCTTAATCTTTCACACATTAATTTTTTTTTTCAAAAATTATTTCGAAGTTTTCATAAAAATTAACATGTACTAAACAGTTCTATAAAAATTAGTTGAATTATATAAATCAATTTTGAAACAATAAGCTACTATTTTAGGACATACAAGCACACGTGCCAGTGCACTATAATTAATATAATTACAGATACTAAAAATGTGTTTGAGAGAAACCAATTGGAAATCGTGCTGTTTTAATTTGATTGAAAATAATAATTTTATCTTCAAAACAAACATTTGAAATTGTATTTGAATATTTCAATTTCAATAACAGTTAATTAAGTCAATTAGTACACATATCAGGCAGTTTTTATAACTTGCCTCAAGGCTAAATACCAATACCAACTAGTTTATCATGGTTTTCCTCAAGTGTGTCGACCTAATTCACTAATAATTTCCTATTCCACGACCCTTTTCCTTTCGCCCTGCTAGTGCTGCCACATGTCCGTTTGTTTAACATGAGGCACTAAAATGTATTTTTTACGTCTCGCTGAGAGGTTGGCGTCCCTCCCGCGGTGGAGCGCTGCAGCGCTCGAGTCGCCATTAATTTAGGCCACTGGGTTATGGAGCGGAAGAAAAGAGTTGAAGTATTGCCTACCACATGTCAGAAGGACTACGCACAACTACATTATCCTGACACGCCGACCAGATACGCCACCGTACAGACGCACCACCACAGTACGATCGATCTGGCATTGACAAAAAATCTACACGTAACATCCGAACCCATCACAAGAACACTTTTCAACTCCGACCATAATCCAGTTTTCATGACCATTTCAGACAGATTAGACGTCGACCAGACTCCCAAACGCAAATTTTTAGATTACACCAGAGCCAACTGGCCAATTTTCAGAGACATCATCACAGACAACACACGACACACTATGCCAATCGATACCAACACTGACATTGAGGAGGCTGTAACACACCTTACACTGACAATCACAGACGCCGTACAACAGACTATACCGACACTAGACTCAAGAACAACACCAGTCAACGACTTGCCAGAACACATTTTATTGAAAATACAACTTAAAAATCATACAAAGAAACTGTGGCAACGTACCGGTGACAGACTACTCAAGGAACATGTTAACAGACTGACAAAAATTATTTCCAACGAAATACGTGACCACCGAAACAGAACTTGGACCAAAAGACTCGAGAACATAAATACTGACCCACAAAAAATTTGGCAGACAGCAAAAAGACTGACGCAAAAACCAACATCCATACCTCCACTCAAATTAACTGACAACAATTACGCAACGACACCAGCAGACAAAGCGGAAATATTGGCAAAAAACTTTGAAAACATACATAAACAAAATGCCAATATGTCAAACGCAGACCTGAAACAAGACGTACACGAGACAATTCAAAACTTCACTGACCTCCACAGGGACAAAGACTTACGAATAGACCCTACCACAGTTTCCGAAATAAAGACAATAGTTAAAAAATTACCGAACAGAAAAGCACCAGGACCGGACGGACTACAAAACATAATACTTAAACAACTGCCGACGAACGCCTACATTTTACTTACCCGGATAATAAATAGAATAATGATAAAAGGCTGCTTTCCCGCTTCTTGGAAAACCTCCACCATATTTCCAATAGTGAAGCCAAGGAAACAGCCAGACATACCACAGAACTACAGACCGATCAGCCTCCTCAACACAATGAGTAAGGTAGCCGAAAAGGTACTACTCAAAAGACTTAACAAACACATAAGACACAACAAAATTATACCTGACACACAATACGGATTCAAAGAACGACACTCTACACTACACTCACTGACAAAACTCATAGAAAATACAGTACTCAACTTCAACAGACGAAACCATACCGGATTGGTGTTACTCGACTTTGAGAAGGCGTTTGACACCATCTGGATGGACGGACTTGTACATAAACTTATCCAACTCAACTTTCCACCGTACATAACGAGAACTTTACACTCATACCTTTCAGACCGTAACTTCACTGTACAAGTAGACAACGGACTTTCGACGGTTAAACAAGTGACGGCGGGAGTACCGCAGGGCTCGATCCTGGGACCATCCTTGTTTAACGTCTACATTCACGACATACCCACTGACGCCGACACAACGTTACTGACGTTTGCTGACGACACTGCCATATACAAATCATCACGATCACAGACGCTACTGACTACAAAGATACAGACACACATAGACAAGCTGACCGAATATACTGACAAATGGCAGATAAATCAATCCGCAAAAGACGGAGGCAATTTTATTTACAAAGAGCCGAAATGCCACGACTAGACTGACTGACTTGGACAAAATTAAAGTATTGGACTGTGAAGTTGAGTGGTCGAAGGATGTCAAATATCTTGGTGTGACCCTGGACCATAGACTCAGCTTCACAAAACAAATTAATACAAAAATTGGACAGGCTTACGGGATGTTAAATCTACTGAGACCTCTCTTGAACCAGAACAGCCCGCTAAGCGTGAAGAACAAACGGACACTTTACTTGACACTAATAAGACCGATACTGACATACGCCGCTCCAGCATGGAACGCGACGACTAAGACCAACTTACAGAAACTACAGACATTACAAAATAAGACACTACGACTAGTACTTAACAAAATAAGGGACCCACTGACTAGACATTATTACTCTTCAAAATACATACACAAACAGACTGACTTACCAATCATACTAGACTTTATAAAAAAGCTCACTGAGAATTTTTATCTAAAATGTGGGGATCATCCTAATGTTAACATCGCGGGCCTCGGCCAATACACAAGAGACGATATTTGGTATGGCAATCACGCCATGCCAAAATATATACTGATCGACCCATAGCGGTAATTGATACTTGGATGAGAATAAATCTTTTATTTTTGTTTTTCTTTTTATTTGTATAATTAACTATTATTAAAAACACTTCTCACAGAGGAAAAAAACATTTCTCCCAAAAAAAAACGTGGTTTTTTTTTGGGAGAAAAAGTTTCTTTCCTCTTTTTTGCCACACGATTTGTCAAAAAGTTTTACATATACTTTAATTATTGTTTGAAAAACCAAATCCAATGAAGGATACAATACCTACGGGTAATACACCCATGTTATAATATGCAATGTACATACTTTTATATATTGAAATATATAGTCTTTGAATTGAAAAAAAAAAATTGAATCAGAAGGACTATCAAACTTAGTAGGATTATATATTTATGTATATATATATATAATTAATAATAACAGGAAATACAAGACCGGTACACATAAAATCCGGTATTAATAGCAGTTTACATCTTAAAAATATAGGTATTTTTGATCATGAAACTAGTTTATACATGTCACATTTTAATTCATGGTTCTGCTCAAAAGCATCTATTCTAAACTTTAATTCTTAATGTCTTTCCAGGTCGTTCTATTGTATAAACATTTTACCTGGATTCTTCAATAAGCTAAATATTTATTTCTTTTCATAGGGCTTCACATCGTGTAGCAATAAATAGCTCATAATCGCTTAAAACAGATATCTCAGCAGGTCGCTCTATTGCATAAACATTAGGTTATATACAAAAACCGACATTTCAGAAAACCGGTTTTCGAATTATAATTTTACCAGAAAACCGGTTTTAGCCGGTTTTCGAATTTTATATAGAAAATCAATTTTTGCTCAAGTATTTAGTAATTTCTTATTACAATTCATCCACAAATTTAGTGCGATTTAAATCAGAATTTGACTGATATTATTTATTGTTGAATTTTATGGAAAGTAAACATATTTTTTTTTTAATTTTAATTAGTAGAACTAAAAAATAATAGTTTATCTTGATTAAATAACTACGAAAATGATCATTCGTTATTATCTTCTATATATGTAAAAATAAGTCGGGTTTTCCTTCCTGACGATATAACTTCAGAACGCACGAAACGATTTCGACAATTTTGCATTCGTTGGAAAGGTCTCGGACTCCGCAAGGTTTATAGCTAAGAAAATTAGTGGTGCATGGCATCGTGCCCTAATGCAAATTGCTGGAACTTCACGCACCGTAATTAAAAATTCGAGTATTAAAAATAATGAATAATTGCAATTGTTTCAAATAATTGCAATTGTTTTAAATAATTGCAAATAGATTATTTTCTATATATATAAAAATAAGTCGGGTTTTCTTTCCTGATCAAATTTTTTCTTTTCAAATATAAAACAAACAAAAAATTTCTTCATCTTTCTCACGAAACCATCTGGTGGCGAAACGGAGTTCGTCGGGTTTGCTAGTATATTTATATTTATTGATAGCGGATATATATTTTTATGATAGTGAAAGGAAAGTTCTCGAATAATTAAAAATAATACATTTTTCAATAAAAAACATTTATTAATTTTAAAAATATAAAAAAAATATTAGATACATACTTGTTAATATCAATTTTAGTTTTAGAAACAATCAAGGTAAACCCAGAGTATTTTCTATTTCAAGCAATTTTTATCATTCAATTTCAAAAATTCTAATTATTTTTTTGTTTAATAAAATATGATTTTAAAAAACTGAGAACTGTCGATTTGTTTACTTAGACGTGTTCTTTGATTACTCAAAAAATTTCAAATATAGAAAATACTCTCTCACTTGCGAGCAATTAATTTTAAATTTTTTGTTCTTTTATTTGTGGCTTCTAGAGATCAAAACTCTGTTTTTGAAGTTTGAGTAGAGGAAGTAACTTCTTCAAGAAGTCACACTGATTTAAATTAACAAACACACTGGTATAAAAGTCTAAATTAATATGTACATTAGGCAAAAAGATAGCACAAAACCTTTCTGGGAATCATAGCAGACTGATAAGATTCGAAATGGTATTGAACCGATATTATTCCAAGAATCAAAACGCTTTCATCTATCTTTTATAATTGGCTATATTTGTCATTTTTCATTTACACAGTGAAAACCGACTTTTTCTACTAAAAAACGGTTTTCCAATTCTATAATTTTTGCCAAAAAAACGGTTTTTAAAACCGGTTTTTGAAAACCGACAAACTCTAATAAACATGTGTCAAAATTCGAGTCATATTTCAGGTATGACTTTGATTACATTATTGTTTCTAAATATTACACATATTTTATATGCCATTATCAATATATAATTTATAACTCATCTTTATATAAATGTGTATAATGGTTGACACTAATAAATGTGTGCATCACGAGTGTTACCATATTACTGATAAACATTATTTAAAATTGTTGTGTGATGTATTTATTTTTTACTTAAATCTTGTACAGTAGCAAATTAGTTTTACTTTTTATATATAGATACATTTTTATTTTGAGAATCCTTTTCCCACCGGCTGCTGCCCATCCTTAATTTCCGCCCCGTTCTGCGGGATGCGGGAAGGACTCTGTTGGGAATCTGGTTTTAAGGACGACTGTGCAAATACGATAAGTCCATCTCCCTCCTTATAAGAAAATACGAGAAAACTTACACGATGGGCCGCGATAAAAAACTGGAACGAACACTGTGTTCAAGTGTTTTTTCTTCCTCTTCTAAATGTTAGAAGCGAAAATTTTGTATGTCGGTCTCCTCCGTCTTATCTGCTTCACGCCATCGCCATCGCCACCGGTCTCTCAAAACCGCAAAGAAAGAAAAGTTGAGTAATTTAATAAAAGAAAACGTTTTGCTTAATTTGTGTATTTAACTTTTGATAAAAAGTTTGGAGGATTTGTGGGCGATGGACACGGAAACGTGGTGCAAGGGAATTCGTTGAAGTAACAAAATTTTTGTAGGTATTTTTTTATATTGAAATGAAATATTTAATTTATTTAATAAAAACTAGTGGTGTATGGTATTGTGCCTCAAGACAAATTGCTGGAACTTCCCGTACTTGGATTAAATATTCGAAAAATGTTAAATGTTTTCAAATATGTTATTATAAATAGAGTAACTTTTATTATTTGTATTTTATAGACCAAATATAAGAGCTTATGAATTGAACGACGAGTACACAATTCCCACCCTTAACTATTTATCGTAAAATAAATGATAAGTACTCAAAGACATGTATCAATAATTGCATTATAACTAATATTTATTATGTTTAATTTATTTCATTATTTTATCATTTAATTATGGAAAAACAATAGTTTTATACTTTGTCAAAAAATTGCTCATATAAATATTCTACTAATAGACATAAAAATATTAAAGTTGCAATATAGTACAGACAATTTTGTGAACAAAAATACACTACAAAAATGTACTTTTGTTAGTTAATAACCAATTTTAACGATGTTTATGAATGCTTATATGAAAAGTATAAAAACAAAATTCAATTAATCGGATTTAAAATGAAGAACATTGTCTAATACTTATAAGAATAATATAAACTGAATTGCAAAGTTGAAATTATTTATTTGAAGTATATAAGTGAGCTTAAGAATTTTATCTAGAATCAAAATCAAAATCATTTTCGACATATTTTTTTTTTAGGAATTTTGGAATGAAATTTTTATTTTTTGCTTTCCCCACAAACTAATAATTTCTTTACACTGTCAATTCAAGCAAAATGTGTTTTTGAATCATTCTAATTGGTTGCTTCATTTTCTTAAAACTGTAATTTTTAGCAGAGTTTGTTTCGAATCTCCGAAACGGATGGACGTGCCTTTGGTAAAAACTAATCAATACGCCAAAATCGTCGACAAACTTTTGTTTTCACATATACATACACACATCCATTTTTTTAAGGTATGCCAGAATGTTCAGAAACCTTTAAAACGTGAAAATATGCAAAAAAATTTATTTTCGATTTTTGGCCCATTACTATAACATACCCTAAGGCGAGTTAATAACTTACAAAGGTTACAGTATGATATTTCCAAAATTTGTACAATTATATAATTGATTGAAACATAATTTATTATTTGTTGTTTTACTTTTTTGAAAACAAATTTTGAAAAAATTCCTACATTAATACATTTAGAATTTGAAATTAGATATTATATTCACTAATTTGTGAAACTGTCGTAAATTTTCTGAAAATGTAATAAATTGTCTTAAAATTTAATAGGTTGTTTTAAAATAGTTTAGATTGTCTTGAAATGATGTAAATTAATTTAAAATATTCTATATTATTTTTTGATTGCTATATTTGTCAGAAACAATATTATTTTTCATAATGTATTATAGAATTTTTTAAATTATATTAAAATTCACGTTTTCAATGTTAATTGAAATAATTTACTGTATAATATATTAAAAATTTCAAAAGTTATGTACATTTATTCTTTATATTCTTTGACGATTATAATTCTTTGAAAAAAAAATTATATTGAGATTTGATTGATTTCTTTTTACAAATTGAAACACAAAGAATTTTTATTTAAAGATTTAGACTAATAATTCCACTAAAAATATTCCAAATTTTAGAATAATATAAATGAATAAAAAACTATTTAAAAAAAATACAATTTTCATCCCTTTGCATATATTATATAATATACACTGTTTAAAAATATTTTAACTTGTCTAAACATATTTTATTTAAATTAACTACAAATTTTATAAATTATCAAAAAATATTACGAGTATAATTTATTAAATTATGCGGGTTTTGAACAATTTTGAAAATTTGTAGATTTTGTAAGAATGCTATAAGTTGGATAAAAATGTTATTGGAAGTTTGAATCTGTATTAAATTGTCTGAAAAAAATTCTGAAAATTTTGAGGCTTTGCGAAAAATCTGATAAAATATTTAACAGTACCATATGGGTAAAAAGCGCCAATAATTTTAAAATAATTTTTAAAGATTATCTATAACTATTGCAAATGATCTGAGAATATTGCAACTTGTCTGAGAATGTTGTAGACTATGTAAAATTCATGTCAAAAGACAGAAAATTTTGTAATCTTTTTGCAAATATTTCACAGTTTATGAAAATATTAGAATTTAAACATTTTGAATCTTACTTTGGGTTATAAATTTGAATAATTATCTTCTAGGAAATAATAATAAATTGACTAAATCGATTGTAAATTATTAGCAATCTTAATAAATTTTGTCTTTTGTATATTGTGATCATAATCAATATTATAGTCTAATTAATAATAAATAATATTATCGTCTGATAGTCATCAACCCCAGAGTACATAATCCCTACCCTTAACTATTTATCGCAAAATAAAATACACTACATGTAAATGTATTTTTGTTAGTTAATAACCAATTTTGACCCATTTTTAGGCACATTATATAAACCCAGTATATTTTGGCATTTACATCATTTTATATAGCCTAAATACGATGGCTATTTTGTTGTACCTACATATAGTAATAAATATTATATGAATCGTATAACTTTATGATTACTGGCCAAGTAGAAGACGAAACCTTGAAAATATTTTTTCTCCTACACATATAATATATATATATATATATATATATATTTAGACGTGTCTTTGTATGTATTATATGTGTGTAATCTCCTAGAACGATATTATTCTGTTTGCGTTTGTGATCACATTAAAAGAAGCTTTTTATGGTCCGCTGATTAGTTTTATGCGGACATAAAACCGTCCATGAAATATCATATGATGTTATATAATATAATACTTCATATTTACAACATACATAGTTTCCTTATATTTTGTTCTACTCCGAGTTAGGGGTATTAAAGTCGACGATATGAATATTATATATGACGAGGGAATACGTACATACTAAAATAAGTAATATATATATATATATATATATATATATATATATATATTACATAAAGTAAAATGCTCTCAAAATTAATAATGAAATGTATGCATATATGTATGCATATCCAAAAAAAATTAATACCGATAATTTGCTATGAATGTGGCAAAAGCTCATTTTAGTAAAAGCCTAAAAATCGTATTCTAACTTACAAATCCATCTCATATTTAATTTTATCAAAATCTCGACTTTTAGCTCTCGAAATCTCGACATCTCGATTTGCGTCTCCGACCCAAGAAGTCGCAGGCAGAGGCGTCGCCTCTCGTCCTCCCGTCGTCTAGAGTCGACGCAGAGGCACAGAGTGGCCGTTAAATTTACGACCTGTGACTAATTGTGATTTACATAATCGCTAATTTCTCACAGCAGGAATATAATTTCACACAGTTATTACGTCATAACTTTATGCGCAAATCTGGAGACGCAGTCGGACGAAGAAATAATTGTGCCAAAATCTAAAGAAAATTGTAAAGGATACATGAATATCTAGTATTGAGTCTAAAACGTTAAGAACTTATTTAATTTATAGTAAAATCATATGTTGTGATCTCAAAATCTTATTTATGGTAGGGGTTATTAAAATAGCAACACTATACGTTCTTTAAATTTGTCAACGAATTTTTTGTACACTACTACAAATTAACAGAATGTCTGGTTTAAAATGAGTATGTTTTAAATAATTTAATATACAAAGCTAAATTTTATTCGAAACTACAAATATTTATCTACAAAGTGTGTACATTTTATATTACTACCCGAAAGAAAAAGTATATGTTTTCGCAAAAAATCCGATTTACAAATAGTAAGGGCTCTTCAATTTTTCACTTTGCACACTCTGTTTTTACATATTTTAGTTTCCAAGTTTCATTTTAACTAAATGAAGGCTAGGATTAAAACCGAAACGTATGAAATTTGAAATAAATTAAAATATTAAATATGATCATTTATGCATTTTAATCAAAATTTGTCTGAAACAAATTTTACAAATATAAAAATTAATTATGCCAAAAATTATAAAACTTTATTGTTTCTCTATATTAAATAAGTGACAAAAAAGATTTTAATAATTTTGAATAATTTTGGACATTTTCTTTAATTACAATATTTATTACTACTGTTAAATAATTTAACATCTAGCAATAATAATGAACAATAACATAAATTTAAAAAAAAGGGTACAAAGGACAGAATCTACACTGAAATGATATCCGCAGTAGTATGATGATTTAATTTTAAATAAAAGCAAGTAATAATAATAATGAAATTAATATATAAAATAAATAAAATTGAATGATAAAAATAACACTAGTAAAACAATAAAGTGACTTTGGACAATTTAATTTTTATTAACTTCCCAAAGGAGGAGTTTATGTTTTTAGGTTATATTTTCATAAAAAAATCCAATTCACTACTTTAATGTTTACTCGACGTTTTAAGTCATTTTGAATCGAATGAGACCAAATTTGGAAAAAGCATGTGAGTGTAGTGTGTGTGTGACCAGATTTTTGACATATCGTCTATGTTTTCTCAAAACTGATTGCAAAAATTTAAAAGCTTTTTTAATGTAAATTAGATAATAACCCCTGTTAATTAGATTAGCAAGTTATTATATAAAATCAGAAAAAATGTGATAAAAACCTTCGCAATATTTTTATATTACTTTAAATATCAATAATAAACAAAAATTTCATTTCATTTGAAATACAGTAAGTATAAATTCCGAAATATAAATACTTTCACTATTAAAAATATTATAGAATTATAAATTTTCCGTAATTATATCAGAATATCGACCACCAAGTTTATATTTATGGAGCACGATTTAAATTGTTTATTTTTTTTAATTTTTAACATTTATGAAATTTTGACAACCGTTAACCCAATAACCAGACAAATGAAAATGATTTTTATACAAAAATTAAGTTTATACACCTTTATAAAATATAATTCTTGATAACTTTGACTTTCGGATTTTCATATTAAAATTGAGTACAATATAAAAAAATTATTAGAATTAAATACAATATAAAATTTATGAACAATTGTCTTTTTAGAAAAATAATCTGTTTAAATGACTGATTTATTTATTACATTTAGTACTCTCAATTATTTATACACTTTTATGCAAAATATGAATCAAATATTTTTTTTGATATGATCAACAATAAAAAATTATAGTAATTATACAAAAATGTTAAAATCGTAGATAAATTTAGATTTATTGTTCTTATTAACTTCCCGAAGGAGAAGTTTATGTTTTCATCAAAAAATCCGAATCGCTAATTTTATGTTTTCTCGACGTTTCAAGCCATTCTGAATCGAATGAGACCAAATTTGGAAAAAGTATGTGTGTGTGTGTGTGTGTGTGTGTGTGTGTGTGTATGTGTGTGTGTGTGTGTGTGTGAACAGATTTTTTGCCGTAAATCGACGTTTTCTCCAAAACGGTTAGACCGATTTCAAAAATTTAAAAGCCATTTGATGTATCTCGATGAGGACTATCGTCTCTGAGTTTTGTGCGGCGATCGGCCGGGCCGTTTCTTTGTAAATTGCAGAAAAGTGAAAAATTTTCGTCCACGTTTTAGCCCGGAATTCTGAATTGATTTCGAAAATTCAAAAACCGTTCGAAAGATATTGGTTGGGAATCGTGCTGATTAGTTTTGGTAAAGATCGGCCGGGCCGTTTTCTTGTAATAAAGTTTTTAAAAAAAAAATTCGACGATTTTTATGATTATTTTTTTGACGGTAGATACCACAGTCTTCTAGGTCATACTAAAATATTACGGCTCTACGACAACTGGTTCAGCTTTAAAAATTCGTCAAAGTTTGCAAAAATCAGTATGGTCTTTTTGGCATTGTCAAAATTAGAATTTTGATCGACGTTTTCTCAAAAACGCCTGAACCGATTTCAGATATTTAAAAAGCATTTGATGTATTTCGGTGAGGACTATCGTTTCTCAGTTTTGTGCGACGATCGACCAAACCGTTTCTTTGTAATTTGAAAAAAAGTGTTGAACTTTTCGTCCACATTTACGCCCATCCTACCGAACCGATTTTAAAAAATCAAAAACTGTTCGAAAGATATTAGTTGGGAATGATGCTGATTAATTTTAGGTGAAAATCTACCGAGCCGTTTTCTTGTAATTAACTGTTGAAAAAAAGTGTTAAATTTTCGTCCACATTTACGCCCATCCTACCGAACCGATTTTAAAAAATCAAAAACTGTTCGAAAGATATTAGTTGGGAATGATGCTGATTAGTTTTAGGTGAAAATCTACCGAGCCGTTTTCTTGTAATTAACTGTTGAAAAAAAGTGTTAAATTTTCGTCCACATTTACGCCCATCCTACCGAACCGATTTTAAAAAATCAAAAACTGTTCGAAAGATATTAGTTGGGAATGATGCTGATTAATTTTAGGTGAAAATCTACCGAGCCGTTTTCTTGTAATTAACTGTTGAAAAAAGTGTTAAATTTCGTCCACATTTACCCATCCTACCGAACCGATTTTAAAAAATCAAAAAACTGTTCGAAAGATATTAGTTGGGAATGATGCTGATTAGTTTTAGGTGAAAATCTACCGAGCCGTTTTCTTGTAATTAACTGTTGAAAAAAGTGTTAAATTTTCGTCCACATTTACGCCCATCCTACCGAACCGATTTTAAAAAATCAAAAACTGTTCGAAAGATATTAGTGGGAATGATGCTGATTAATTTTAGGTGAAAATCTACCGAGCCGTTTTCTTGTAATTAACTGTTGAAAAAAAGTGTTAAATTTTCGTCCACATTTACGCCCATCCTACCGAACCGATTTTAAAAAATCAAAAACTGTTCGAAAGATATTAGTGGAATGATGCTGATTAATTTTAGGTGAAAATCTACCGAGCCGTTTTCTTGTAATTAACTGTTGAAAAAAAGTGTTAAATTTTCGTCCACGTTTACGCCCATCCTACCGAACCGATTTTAAAAAATCAAAAACTGTTCGAAAGATATTAGTTGGGAATGATGCTGATTAATTTTAGGTGAAAATCTACCGAGCCGTTTTCTTGTAATTAACTGTTGAAAAAAAGTGTTAAATTTTCGTCCACATTTACGCCATCCTACCGAACCGATTTTAAAAAATCAAAAACTGTTCGAAAGATATTAGTTGGGAATGATGCTGATTAGTTTTAGGTGAAATCTACCGAGCCGTTTTCTTGTAATTAACTGTTGAAAAAAAGTGTTAAATTTTCGTCCACATTTACGCCCATCCTACCGAACCGATTTTAAAAAATCAAAAACTGTTCGAAAGATATTAGTTGGGAATGATGCTGATTAATTTTAGGTGAAAATCTACCGAGCCGTTTTCTTGTAATTAACTGTTGAAAAAAAGTGTTTAAATTTTCGGCCACATTTACGCCCATCTACCGAACCGATTTTAAAAAATCAAAAACTGTTCGAAAGATATTAGTGGGAATGATGCTGATTAATTTTAGGTGAAAATCTACCGAGCCGTTTTCTTGTAATTAACTGTTGAAAAAAAGTGTTAAATTTTCGTCCACGTTTACGCCCATCCTACCGAACCGATTTTAAAAAATCAAAAACTGTTCGAAAGATATTAGTTGGGAATGATGCTGATTAATTTTAGGTGAAAATCTACCGAGCCGTTTCTTGTAATTAACTGTTGAAAAAAAGTGTTAAATTTTCGTCGACATTTAAGCTCATCCTACCGAACCGATTTTAAAATATCAAAAACTGTTCGAAAGATATTAGTTGGGAATGATACTGAATAATTTAGGTGAAAATCTACCGAGCCGTTTTCTTGTAATTAACTGTTGAAAGAAAGTGTTAAATTTTCGTCGACATTTAAGCTCGCCCTACCGAACCGATTTAAAAATATCAGAAACTGTTCGAAAGATATTACTTGGGAATGGTACTGATTAATTTTAGGTGAAAATCTACCGAGCCGTTTTCTTGTAATTAACTGTTGAAAAAAAAATTTAAGCCGATTTTCATGGAAATTTTTTTGGCGATATACATCATGGTCTTATAGAACTTACTGTAATATTACGGCCTAACGACAAGTAGTTTAATTTTAAAAATTCGTCAAAGTTTGCTAAAATTATTATCGTTTTTTTTAAAGTAGGATTAATGAAGTATATTATTTACACATTTTTTTTGATTAAGTCGATTATTTACACATTTCGGGAAGTTCATGTAACTTGCCTCAAGGCTAAATACCAAACCAACTAGTTTATTCTTATTATTATATAATTAATTCTGTATATTAAAAATATAAATAAATCATATATTATCATAATATAATCCATGCTAATGTATTTTTTTTTTTAATTTCAGGTATGTACTAGAATCATCTCTAATATCAATCAAAGGCACAAAATCATCTCGACTAAAGGTTTGTGAAACAATTATTTCATTTTCTATTATTTTTATTACAGATTTTATTATTTTATCATATTTAAAACTGCGCTAGTATAAATTGAATTATTAATTTTTATTCTAAAATTTCTTACTATTCATTTAAATCGGAAATTTTTTATCATCAGTAGTTCGCAGGACTTCTATGTTTGCAGACAATTATTTTTATTAGATAGTTTTCAAACTAATTTTATAATTACATACACAAACTTATATCAATATTTCCTACCCAGAATTTTTAATTAAATCGTCAAATCTCAATCATATAAACTTTGTTGGTTTTTTAATATTTCCAGTATTAAATAAAAAGCTGTTTTATAAATAAAAATGAGAAAACCTGAATACATACTGGGAATTGGTATAAAATATTTGAGTAAAATTCTCAAGATATTAATAAAATTCATTAACAAATCTTCAAGATTTACATTTATCAACTACCTCAATCTATCTTGTCTTTTTTTAAACTTTTATTCTATAGATTTAAGTCGATTACCTTTATCCGCTCCGGTTCCGGGGTATGTCTTTTCGTAACTCCGAACTCCTTGTTTTCCGGGGTTAAAGGCGACGGCGACGGCCGCGGTGGAGTTACACACTTTTCCTAACTAACTTTCGAAAATCCACTTTTCAAGAACACAGTATCGTTTAACAGAGGTATAGGTAGACTTTTTCTACTCTTTTTTATGTTTGGTTTTGCACAGAAATCACTTCACTAGAGGAAATAATCACTGATTCTTTGGGGTCACAGAAAATAGTTACATATGAAAAATTTTCACACTAGATTTTTTTGTAGTTTTTACATCATTGACATTACCAGACTAAATACATTTTTTTAAATTATTGTAGTATTTTTGCGATTATTTATTTAGTAGTTCTAGATTTTTTAAATATTTTTCGAATAATTTTTGCAAATACAGTTTCAATTGTATTTATACTAAAACTTCCTTAAGATTTTAAAGAATTATATGTATTATTATTATAGTACATCTCTTATTTTTTTCTTTTAATATAATTACTATATATTTTAATATAATAATTAACACACATACTTTTGATGACGAAACACAAATTTAGAGTCTACATTTTATGAAAACAAATTTGAAGTATTTCTTAGCCTATATTTTGAGAATTATTGCTTAAATTACATTATATTTTTCATTATTAGTTTTAATATATCAATTTGAACGCCGAACAATTATTTATAGATATATTATAATGTATATAATTTATTTATTTATTATTTATTATTTTATTACGTAGATTTTTTATTGAATTGTATATTTTTCACTTCTTATTTCTTATAAGAAATTGAATTTATGAATATTGTAGCTTAAGAATCAAGTAAAGAATTTACGTTTACATTACATTTAATTGTAAAATTTGTAAATAATGATTATTTTGGGATTAATATATAAATTTTATTCTAATCATTAATATCTGTGCAATTTTATATTTTAATAGCACTATACAATACACTGTAGTTTACAAAAAACACTTTTTACACTAAAGAATTTAGTTAGTTTGAACACTTATAAGTTAATAATTTTGCATAGAAAATTACGTAATATATATTATTTTTTGTGTTTTTTTTTAAACAGTTCACTCAAATATCATTATTCATAAAAATACATAATTTCTCGAGCAAATTTTTAATTTGCTATTTTATCTAATAATGTGAATAATTACACTTTTATTAGTTAATTTGTATTAATTTTTGCACATTTTTCTAAACAGTACACATAAATAGTTATATGAAAAATCAAAACGTTTAATTTTGTAAGCAAATTTGTAAGTTTTTTTACAATTTTATTCTGGAAAGAGAGTATTATATAATTTTATTCAGAAACACTCTAAATAATTTTAAATTTTTATTCTAGACAGAGAATAATTCACAATTATATTCTGGAACACTTTGAAGAATTTTAAATTTTTGTTCTGGTAAGAGAATAATTCACAAATACATACACTTCAAAGTATATTCGAATTTTAAGATTGTAAATAATTTACAATTGATTCTGTATTTTTAAAAGTATTATACACAAAATAATTTTAATCTATAGCACAATCAGTACACTTAATAAATATGAGTTAATAGTAATTTTAATTATTATTTTTATTACTCTTTGATGAATCAGCAAATTACCAATAAATATTTTAATCCGAAATGTTCACAGTATTTTCACATAAATAAATTTCACAGTACAGTATTTTCTGGATACTAAGAAATTCCTAAGTTTTTTAAAATATTGCTTCAATAATTATTTTAATTGTAATCAAATTTTCACAATATTTTCCGGGTACTGCTAATTTAACCAGAAATTTGACAATCTGAACTGTCTAAGATTTTTCTCAAAAATTACTCGAATAATTGCTTTAACTGTCTGTAAATATTCACAATATAAACCAAAATTTTCACGATATTTTTCCGGGTTCTAAAAACTGTCTCAGAATCTTCAAAATATTTGTGGAATAGGTCCTATTGATTGTTCTGTAGGATTCTCAATATTTTTCAAATTCCACTTACATTACCAGAAATTATGAAAAACTTTCTGGTTATAGAAATTTTTACGGAAACATTAAATTATCGTTCATTTTAAAATATCGTTCAAAAATATTTATGATATTTTTGAGTACTACTATTTATACCAGAAATTTTTACAAAAATTTGTGGGTACCACAATTAACTCCGGAATATCAAAAATATTTTTCAGATTGTACTCACTAACTCAGAATATTCACAATAACTTTTTCCGAAATTTGTCACAAATTATCCGAGTACCACAAACAGTCCTAGTGTATTCAAATTATTTATTATTCAACCACCGACGCCGGATTTGTCACTCTCCGAGTACCACTATCTCCACCGGATTTTTCGCACAATATTTTTCCGGACTCGAAATTTCCGAACCTTAATTTTTTCCGATTTTAGTCCGATTTTTTTTATTTTTTCGCGTGTTTTAACCCAGTTCGAAGGGCGTAACTTTCGACTAGCGTACCGTTCGCTACGAATGCGTGTCTACGACTGACGGCTCCGTACTTGCGCATTGTGTTCGACCGGGATATCGGCCGGAGCAGGATCGGGAGCCGCAGCCGGAGCGAGAGCCGGAGCGTAGCGATACGACGATACGGTGGAGAGATCGTTCCCGAAGCGGCGAGGCGGACGCCGAATTGGAATTTGGATTAGAGAACGGCGAAATATTGATAAGTGATATTTGGGAAA
>NW_020537324.1:74230809-74247436 GCF_003426905.1 Ctenocephalides felis | reverse complement strand
TTTCACAAATTATTCTTCTACGATGTCATTGCTCCATATTTCCGAGTATTATATTTAGAACATCTTGATAATCTCTTTGATGCCATCTCCTCATTTCTAAATCTGTTTACATCATAATTATCAATTAAAACTTCCTGATATTTGCGAAAAACATGCTTTCAAGTTGTACGTATTACTTGTTGTGTGCAAACATTTGAGAAATATATTTTCGAGGGAAATATTTTTTTTTGTGTGTGAATGTGACATGGAAAAAAGATTTCGGAGATGATTTCGTGGTCACAAATGATGAAATAAATATTTCCGCAAAGATATGTTTTATTGAGCTTTTTATATGACATGTGCAAATATAAACTTTGTTTTTAGCAAATATTTAGATTGATGATTTATTATAAATCTTTCAGTTTTTTATTGACGTCAAATAAATTTAGAAACTGCTGAATTTTAATTTGTGGTAAATTTTTAATTTGTGAAAGATGATGTTTTAAAAAAAATGCAAAATTGTTAAAATTGTACCAAAAAAATGGAATACACATTGAAATGAATAATATAGGCAGTACTTAAATTTTTCATTGAATTTCCTAAACAAACATGATTTTCTAATAATAATTAATATTTTAATCATAACTTCAAATTATTGTTATAATTTTGATTATTATTCAAGGTCGAAAAAATGCCCTTATTTTCATATTACTCATACTACAAAAATTTTTACTCATAAACAGCACACGTGGATTTTTTTTTTCTGAGGGGAATTTCTTATATAGAAGATTTATTTACGTGTATGCCAACGTTGATTTGTGCAGATGTTTGTTGGTTTTGAACAGTAATATCCAAGATTTATAAAAAAGGTTCACAAAAAATACTGAACTATGTGTAAGTGACATCGTGCCTTAAGGCAAATCGCTGGAACTTTTCGTAACGTAATGAAAAATTCGAAAAATATTGAATGTTTTCAAATAGATTATTATAAATACTGTAACTTTCTTTATTGTTATTAGGACAAAATATAAGAACTTGTGTATTAAAAAAATATTTTTTGTAAATTAAAAAAAAGATAAAAATGTCTTCAACGAAAAGTTTTGTCAATACAAGCAGAAAGTTTTTTGTATCATTCAAATCGGATGCTTAGTTCTCTCAAAAACTGCTATTTTTAGCACATTCAGCTATTTATTTCCAAAACGGCTGGACCTGCCCTTGCCAAAAACTAATCACCACTTCTCCCCATCATTACGAATCAAATATTTTTTTAATCATTCAAATCGGATACTCCGTTCTCTCAAAAACTCGATTTCTATGTTCTGCATTCTTTGCTCTGTATCTCCGGAATGGTTGGACCTGCCGTTGCCAAAAACTAATCAGCACATCTCTCTAACAATAGGAATGGAATGTTTTTTGAATTAAGCAAACTGGTTGATCCGTGCGCGCGAAAACGTGGAGGAATTGTATCAATACACACACATCAATTTTCTCTGAGGTATGCCAAAATGTTCAGAAACCTCTAAAACGTGAAGATATGCAAACATTTACAATTTCAAAGTACATAAGTAAAATACAAATCATTGTCAATATTCCTATAAAAAAATATGAAATTTTGAAATAAAAAAAATTGTTTTTTTCCTGAAAACTAAATATATTATTACTTTACATTTTAAGCAAAATCCGTTCTAATCAGATAATCAGTTCTTTCAATAAATGCTATTTTTTGCACTCTACATCCTCCCCCCATGAAGAAATGTTAAACGGCAGTTTTCGTAGAAACTAGAGACAAAAAATGAGCACGATATACCCAGACAAAAGACTTAGTGTGGGTTAATGAAGGTTACTAATTTTTTTATGTCAACAAATAATACAATTAACCACCATTTTTTCGAATTTGTTAAACTTCTAAACTAGTGTTAATATTTCTTAGAAACAATTGAAAATTTAGTAGTAATTTATCATTATTATCAAATTAGATTTTTTTTAACATAATTAAACAAAAATAAAGATTAAGCAGAAATTAAGTAATTAGGGACATGACTAAAACTGAATTGAATTGAAATTTGTTAAACTTCTAAACTAGTGTTAATATTTTTAGATACAATTGAAAATTTAGTAGTAATTTATCATTAATATCAAATTAGATTTTTTTTTAACATAATTAAACAAAAATAATGATTAGGAAAAAATAAGTAATTAGGGACATGACTAAAACTGACTTTAAATGTTAAATAATGTCTTGTAAAATAAATAAATAAATAACATGAAAATTTCTAATCCTATGAAAAAATTAGCAACCTTTTATGTGCAAATAATATAAAAAATATAATGGAAATATAATAAATATACTAATTTTTATGTATAATACTTTGAACACATTATATTAATTTTTCAATTGATAATTCTATTCTACAGACAAAAAATATACAAATAAGAATCGTAATTCAAAGAAAAACTTTTCACGTAACAAAGTAATGTACTGAACTTTTACACATCAACATTTTAAATATTTTAATATTTAATATTTTCCTCAAATCTTATTTGCAATGAACGAAACTAGAATTGTTTTAAAAAACTGTTAAGAAAAGTTTTTCAATTATTATTATTATTATTTATTTTCTTAATAAAAAATAATGGCAACTACTAAGACAAATTATCTAGATTTTTTCTAGATTACAATATTTGTTACAACTGCTAAATAATATAACATCTAGTAACATTAATGAACAATTACATACATTACAAATTATAAATTATGTAGATAATTATGAAATAATATACTAAATTAGTCGAAAAAAATTATATTTGCTAATTTTGAATCGATAAGTTTTTGCAAAGAGAGCTTTACGCAAAATACCACTTTAATCAAATGTGCCACCTAGTGTAATTTATTTTATATATATATATATATATATATATATATATATATATATAATTTTCCATCGACTTTCGAATGCAAATATTTACAAAAAACCGCACAAAAATATCATTCTCATGATTCCTTTATTCACCATTGATATTTTTTCTGCCTCGTATGCAAAACTCCTCATTTCGACTACCTACAAATACCTTTATAGTACGGTATAGGTATACCTACATGGTCGGGGAAGAGAGAATGTATATTTCTTTTGCTTTTGCGGTGATATTTTCATTTATTTATTTATTTCCTCGTAGCCTTGAACTCGCTTTCGAAAGCAAACCAAGCCCAGGACGACGCCATGCAAATGTATCGGATTTTAAAAACGATTTCTCTCCGAAGGTAAATTACGTACGGTGGAGCAGCATATGGAAAGAGAAAGTTTTTTATACACACAAAAAAACATTATGAATGTTTATTCATTGGGATGTGCAAGCATTAATATTTTTGTCAAGTACTGTGTTAAAAATTATTAGGTTGTCAAATATCTCCCTTCCGCTTTTTTGCTCTTGGTTTATAATACAAAAAGGCGGAAGGAGATATTTGACAACCTTATATTCTAACTTTCCTAACGACAAATTCATGTCTTAGCCAGATAATTTGCTACCAAGTTAAAAAAAATTAATCATATTATTTTGAATTATGTTGTAATCAGATTATCATATTTTAATCGTTACAATTAGGGTTGGTCGGTTTTCAAAAACCGGTTTTAAAAACCGGTGTTTTTTGCCGAAAATTATGGAATTCGAAAACCGGTTTTTAGTGAAAAAAGTCGGTTTTGACTGTATAAATGAAAAATGACAAATGTAGCCAGATATGAAAGATAGATGTAAGCGTTTTGATTCTTAAAATCATATCGATTCAATAGCATTTGATAACTTATCAGTCTGCAATGGTTCCCAGAAAAGTTTTGTATATATTAATTTAGATTTTTATACCAGTGTATATATTAATTTAAATCAGTGTGACTTCTTCTTGAAGAAGTAACTTCTCCTACTCAAACTTAAAAAAAAAAAACAGTTTTAAACCCTAAAAGCCACAAATAAAAGAACAAAAAACTTAGAAATATTATATCAGACTTTAAAAACAATTAGGCATAATTTGGTCGCAAGTATTAGAGTATTTTCTATTTCAGGAAATTTTGTGAGTAAACAAAAGACACGTCTATGTAGCAATTCGATAGACGTTCTCAGTTTTTTAAAAGCATATTTTATTAAAAAAAAAACACACTTGGAATGTTTAAAATTAATAAAAATTGCACGGAACAGACAGTACCCGAGTTAAGCTTAATTGTTTTTAAACCTAAAATTGATATTAACAAGTATGTATCAACATGTATCTAATATTTTTTCATTTTTTCAAATTTAATGATTTTTTTTATTTAAAAGTGTATTATTTTTATTTATTTGAAAACTTTCCTTTAACTTTCATTAAATATTTTCATTCTTATATGTGAAAATAATGCATGAATAACAAATAATTATTTCCATAGTTATTTAAGCAAGATAAACCATTATTTTTTAGTTCGACTAATTAAAATTAAAATATTTTGTTTACTATCTATAAAATTGAACAATAAACAAATTCAGTCAAATACTTAAAATTTATTTTCTATATAAACCGGTTAAAACCGGTTTTTTAGTAAAATTAAAATTCGAAAACCGGTTTTCTGAAATATTGGTTTTGCATAAACCCTAGTTACAATAAGATATAAATGCTATAGTATCCACGTCAAGTATTACGCTTCTAATTTAAGCAATTTTCTTACTGAAATAGATACCAAAATATAAATCCCTCGTTGTAAATTTTTTCATACAAGTATTTGTTCTCGTTGCTAGTTTTTTTTCGTTTTGAACACTGTTGTTTAGTTTATGATACGTAAATATTATTTGAAGGTATACATAATTTAATTTTTTTATAAGGTACATTGTTAATTATGTTAGATTACAAAGAAATTTGCAACTTTTTGGGAATCTTGCAACATTTTTGTGGGCATCTTGCAACATTTTTGTGGGCAACTTGCAACATTTTTGTGGGCAACTTGCAACTTGCAACATTTCGGTACCTAAATATAATTCATAAGTATTCATCATTAAATTATTTTATGAGGTGCATTTGTCAATTTTAGAATAGATTCAAACTTACATGTAATTAAAACTTTACACTGGCAAAAATGTAAAAATACTAAAATAGTAAATACAAAAGTATATTCTGCGAGTGATAATTAATATCATAGTTATTCTAAATCTGCTGCTGATCGCATTTTTGTTAAAATTTTCATTTGAATGTAAATACAAAAGTATATTTGCGAGTGATAATTAATATCATAGTTATTCTAAATCTGCTGCTGATCACATTTTTGTTAAAATTTTCATTAAATGTATAACGCAAAATGGGGTATAGCAAGTTGTTATAATGTAGTTGATTTAGTTTTTATAGTATACGTGCTAAAAGTTATATTAGACCATTGTAACCTAATTCAATTGTCAATATATAATTATCGATAATAAATAATCATCTCAATTTAGAGCTTGTCAAAATCTTTAACTTTGACTCAATTCCTCCGCCGCCCTTCAAGTCGTATGCTCTATCTCTACCGGCTTATCCCAGCGAATCCGTTAAGCGAATGAATGTGATTTAGTTTAACGGTTAACGGCTACGCAAAACACGTCCCTAGCAGATATAAGGAGCTTTATCCGTTCTTTCTCTGCTTTTGATATCAAGAATAACGGCAGTCATCCAGGGATCATTAGTAACAGATGTAGAGATGCTCTCTACTAGGAGGAAAAACGAACGAAAAATCTCCGAAGATTTTTAGAGTAGTGAGATGAATTGAAAAGTAGAACACTATGATCGATTGGTGGAGGGGTAAGTAATTAATAAAAATATATATTATATTTGTAGTAAATAATATAGTGAAGTAATTCTTATACCATTTTTTTTCAACCCTCCACCACATTTCTTGTACCATCACAAGATTAAGTTGTACAATATTACTACTACTAGTGTGTTTACTTCCCCACATGTGTCTTCTTACATAACGTGAAAGAAGCTTCTTATTAAGCACACACAGGTGTGCCAAAAACATGTGTAGTAATACACAACAGAGTCTATCAGTCTATCCGTCTATTCGTCTGTCTGTCTGTCTGTATGTCTGCCAACCCATATGTTCGTCTGTTTGCTGATGAATGTCTGTGACATGGAACGATTGTATTGAAATGTGTATCAGAAACATATTAGATGCAACTCTTCAAAGATGGAGGATTTGGATAAACATAATATATGGTAGTCATTGAATTACAGGGATGTACTAAATTGTAACTAAATTGCAGAGCAATTTATTATTTGTTCGAAATTTATACATTTATAACATTTATTTATTTATATGTAAATTTACCCAATTTATTTAGTAATATTTATGAGTAATTTAAATCTTATTAAATTCATTTCGTACAACTAAATAAGTCACTCAGAATTTTTTTTTAAATTTTTATCAATTAGGACAACCTACAACTTTTTTAGACAATATTTAATATTTTGAACAAGTAATTTTAGATAATCTTCAATATTCTCAGTATTTCTATAATATTTGAAGAAAATTCACAATATTTTTTGAGCAACTTACAACATTTTTGAATAATTTGCAACATTTCTAGACAACTTACAAAGTTTTTGGACAACTCGCAACGTTTTTGGATAACTTTCATCATTTTTGGATAACTTGCAACATTTTTGGGTAACTTGCAACATGTTTGGACAGCTTGCAACATTTTTGGGCAGCTTGCAACATTTTTGGGGCAGCTTGCAAAATTTTTGGATAACTTGCAATATTCTTGGGTAGCTTGCTACCGTTTTTGGGCAGCTTGCAACATTTTTGGTCAACTTGCAATATTTTTAGACAATTTACAGCATTTTTAGATAACTTACAACAATTTTAAAACACTCACAACATTCATAGACAAAATACAATATTTCTAGACAATTTCCAATATTTCCAAACAACTTGCAATATTTCTAGACAATTTCCAATATTTCCAAACACCTTGCAATATTTCTAGACAACTTGCAACATTTTTGGGCAACTTACAACATTTTCGGAAATCTTACAATATTTGTAAGACAACCTGCAAAATTTTTACACAACTTATAACAATTCTAGAAAACTTGCACCATTTTTAAACAAATCACAACAATTTTAGAACACTCACAACTTTCTTAGATAACTTGCACCATTTCTAGACAACTTGCAACATTTCTGGATGACTTGCAACATTTCTGGATGACTTGCAACATTTCTGGATGACTTGCAACATTTCTGGATGACTTGCAACATTTCTGGATGACTTGCAACATTTCTGGATGACTTGCAACATTTCTGGATAACTTGCAACATTTCTGGATGACTTGCAACATTTCTGGACGACTTGCAACATTTCTGGACCACTTGCAACATTTCTGGACGACTTGCAACATTTCTGGACGACTTGCAACATTTCTGGATGACTTGCAACATTTCTGGACGACTTGCAACATTTCTGGACGACTTGCAACATTTCTAGACGACTTGCAACATTTCTGGACGACTTGCAACATTTCTAGACGACTTGCAACATTTCTGGACGACTTGCAACATTTCTAGACGACTTGCAACATTTCTAGACGACTTGCAACATTTCTAGACGACTTGCAACATTTCTGGACGACTTGCAACATTTCTGGACGACTTGCAACATTTCTGGACGACTTGCAACATTTCTGGACGACTTGCAACATTTCTGGACGACTTGCACTATTTCTGGGCGACTTGCAACATTTCTGGACGACTTGCAACATTTCTGGACGACTTGCAACATTTCTAGACGACTTGCAAAATTTTCTTTTGGCTAGTTTCAACTTTTGTTGGCAACTTGCAACTTTTTCGGGCAACTTGCAACCTTTTCTGGCAAATTACAACTTTTTCAAGTAATGTACAACATTTTTGGGAGAATTACAACATTTTTGGGCAACTTTCAACTTTTTTGGGTAACTTGTAATATTTTGAGACAACTTTCAACATTTCTGGGCAACATATAACATTTTTGGACGACTTACAACATTTTTAGACAACTTACAATATTTTTAGACAACTTACAAAATGTTTTGACTACTTACAAAATTTTTAGACAACTTACAAAATTTTTAGACAATTCACAAAAGTTTTGAGACAATCCAAGACATTTCTAGACAACTTACAACATTTTTAGACTACTTACAACATTTTTAGATAACTCACTACATTTGTAAACAACTTACAATACCTTTAGACAACTTACAACTTTTTTAGACAACTTACTACACTTTTAGACGACTTACAACATTTCTGGATGACTCACAACATTTTTGGACAATTCGCAATATTTTTGAACAACTTAGAACTTTCCTAGACAATTTGCTACATTTCTAGATAACATGCAACATTTCTAGACAACTCACAGCACTTTCAGACAACTCATAACATTCTTATACAAATGGCAACATTTGTAGACAACTTTCTATATTTCTGGGCAACTTATAACATTTCTGGACGACTTACAATATTTTCGGGCTACTTACAGTTTTTTGAATAACTTACGGCATTCCTAGACGACTTACAATATTTCTAGACGATTTACAACATTTTTGGGAAACATACACCATTTTTAGATAACTTTCAACATTTATAGACAACTCGAAATATTTCTAGAGAACTTGCAATAACATTTCTGGACTACTTAGAAATTTTTTAAATAACTTACAACATTTCACTACTGTTTTAGATAATTTGTAACATTTTTAAGCAATATATAAGTTTTCGAAAAATTACAACACTTCTACAATATCTTTGCAACAATAATTTCAGACAAATTTCTTTGAATTTCAAGACAATTTAAAAAAAATTCAGACAATTTAGAATATTTTTAGAAAATCTATAAGACTTTTAAATAATTTACAATGACAATCGGCAACATTTTTTGACACTTTATAATCGTTTTCGATAATTTGCAAGATTTTAAATATAAATAAATAAATTAGACTTGTTTCTTATTTGTTGTACTTCAGACCAAATTTAATAAACCTATCCCTATTTTATGTAGGCTCTTTCTCAAAAACATAATCACTCGTAGAGTAGTCTTATTGAACATCACGAATATAAATCTATTTTGTCATCTTATACCGATTCGGCCCTGTTTTATGAAAATCAGCGTAGGTAGATTACAAATGTGTTACAACAGAGAGAAGGGATATGTTGATCGCTCTGCATCTTCTTCTCTGGTAGGTGTGTATTGTACAATATGTGCCTCTACCGTCAGTACATTCTCATCGGTCTTAACGAATTATGCAAAACATTGTTCGGCATACGGGAAATTACACTTTCGAACGAACAAATCCACCTACTCCTGCTGCAGCAGAAGGAAAGAGCTAGAGCCTGAATTCACTTGAAAATGTTCGAGTAATCTACGGCGAGGGAATTTGTTTACATCAGACGGCGGGGGGAATGAAAAAAGATGTAGGTAAAACAGATATAGAAACTCAACTTTGGGTAAATTTTCATATTTTTAAACTTTAATGAATTTTGTATAGTTTATTAATATTTCTTAGGATCTGCCACACAAAATCCTTAACATTCTACTCCATTCCTATTACTAATGTCTCTTGGAACAGCAGCAGTGTTAATTCCCAATTCACACGCCCTACACCTTAAGGGCTTCTATTAATAGTTCTATATGTACAAACCCTTTACCGTGGGTACCGCCCTTAACCAAATGGTGAATATTTGATCTGATTTAATATTACCACGGGACTATGATAGAAAGGACACGATCGAGATGAATGTTGTTTGCCCAACGGAATTCTAAACCGAAGATAAGACCAATTTAGAAATTCATATCTGTGAATTAATAGTAATAGAGAAAATCATTTATAAATGATTTTAGTGAGGAGTTGGAATCTGAAGATTTATATGTATCGGTTTCATTTATTGGGGAGTGATACAATTAATTTTGTATGTCATAATTTGGTACATTTACTGAAACTAAAATTACATACATTATTACATACATGGTCTTTAATATGGACATTTTTAAATTTAATTGCTCCCAAGGGCTCAAATGCTTCCAAATTGATAAAAAACAATCTCTAAAAGTTTTAGCTCTTAATATTTAGATAGTGCGCAATTAAATCAAAGCTTTGTATGAGAATAGCTTGAAAAAAATTTATAAAATTTTAAAAATGTTTTTTAGGTGTAACTTAGCGACAAATGAATTAAAAGTGACAATTCGTGTCATCTTTTACTGAAAATTCGACGTTCTACAAAAAAGATTTTTTATTATTTGTTTTGTAGAGCGTCGAATTTTGAATAAAATTCATTGATTTATTTGCTATAAGTTATATCTAGAAAACATTTTTACAATTTTTCTATGCTATTTCTATACAAAACTTTGATTGAATTGCGCACTATCTAAAAGACATTATTAAGAGCTAGAACTTTCAGAGAATTATTTTTCATCAATTTCGAACTATTTAAGCCCTTGCGAGCAAGGAAATTCGAAAATGTCCATATTGAGGATCATCCTAATATATATATATATATATATATATATATATATATATATACTAGCATACCCGGCCACGCTCTGCTGTGGCTTTTATTAAAATTCCTTGTCTGAAAATTAGATTCTGATAGACAATCAATAATTCATTACTATTTATCAAAATTTCCTTAAAATTTATATCATTATTATTAAATTATTGCTTGAATATAAAGGTTTGCAAATTATCTTGTGATGCATTTTTATGAAAAACAGTTTCGTTACTATTTTTTTAAATTATTAATTATTATGAAAAATATCGTCAATCGTCTAAAAAAAGCATATTGCACATTGTTAAAAAATGTCTGAAAAATTGTTTGAAAATGTAATAAATTAAATAAAAATTTACTAAATTAAGTAAAATTATTGTATATTGTCTGACAATATTGTAGATGAAATAAGAAAATTATATTCTGTATGACAAATATTATAGGTTGCTTAAAAGTTGGGTAAATTTTGTGAAAAAAATACTTGTTATATAAATACAAATACAGTCAATTATTTAAAATTGAATAATTTTTATGTAAATTGTCACAAAATACTACAAATTGCCTAAAAAATTGAACTTGATTTAAAAAAAAATTGTACATGCTCTAAAAGTATTATAAATTGACTAAAAAATTTTCATATTTATAAAAATATAGTAATTTGTCTCAAAATTAAAGTATCTCTGAGAATGTAGTAAATTAACTAGAAATGAATTGTTTAAAAATATAATTTATTTGATAATATTGAAAGTTAATTTAAAATGATGTACATTACCTGATGTAAACTAATAAAAAATATTACAAGCCGTCTTAAAATGTTACATATAATACAAGCAATTTAAGAATGTTATGAAAAATTTGAAAGTTTTGTAAATTATCTAAATATATTTCAAGTTTTGTGTCTAAAAATATTGAAAAATGTTTGAAAACTTGCAGGTTTGAGTCAAATAATTTGTTATTAAATTGTCTTGTAAAATACAATAGAATTGTCTGATAATATTGTAAGATCTACTAAATGTTATGAAAATGTGTATCAAAAATTTTCCAAAAAGTCCAAACAAAGATCTTTTCGAGTCGACTCATTTCTGTCACACTTTTTTCTTCATTTCTTTTGTTATATTCATTATATTTATATTTGTGTTTGTATTTGTAGTTGTATTTATATTTATTATACTATTTGTCAATTTATCAGCTAAAAAATTATCAAAGTTATTTTAGATTTTCACTTTCCCCAGTATAAATTTGAATCCATTCATATTAAATGACTTAGTCAACTTTGTCCTCGAATTGTTTAAAACTATTCGATCAAAGTATTTAAATGTCAGTTTTTTTCTAGTTTATGAGCTTCAATGTAATTGTTCGACTAAAATTGAGGTCTTTGATATTGTAGTCAAAACTAATTGAAATTTATAATAAATTTTAATATAGATTATAACCTAAGTTGGATGCAAATGCACACAGGAGGCTTAGAAAATTTAAAATCGGTTCAGCAGTTTAGGAATTCATTTCAGACGAACATTGTGACATCTTATGTATATTAGGGTGGTCCTTAATATGGACATTTTCGAATTTCCTTGCTTCCAGGGGCTCAAGTGGTTCCAAATTGATAAAAAACAATTCTCTAAAAGTTTTAGCTCTTAATATTAACTTTTAGATTGTGCGCAAATCAATCAAACTTTGTATGGAAATAGCAAAGAATTTTTTTTGAAAAATATAAAAAATTTTTTTTATTCATTTAGCGACAAATGAATTAAAAGTAAAAATTCGTGTCATTTGTTATTTAAAACTCGACGCTCTGCAAAATTTTGGTAATAGAATAGACCAATTTAGAAACTCATATCTGTAAATTGATAGTAGTAGTGGAGAGTGCTTTAAAATCATTTATAAATGATTTCAGTAAGAAATTGGGTTTTAAAGATTTATAGAATAAGATATAGAATTCATTTTATAGTACAGTAATAATTTCCTTACACTTTGTATCACTTCATATATCTATAATTTATTCAACCCTTCTTTCCACTACTCATCGTATGAGGCGATGACACCGCATAAAAAGCGTTCTTTGACTGACAGATTGACTGACTGACTGACACACTCCACCGGAATGACTGACTAAAAAATCTGTCATCGTGCAAAGTGGGAAAGTGGCTGAGAACAATATAATCTGCATTTCGAATAGAATGAGAAGAATTGAAATCGTCGAACAAAAGGATAAAGTCATTGTCGAATGAATTTGTATAGAGTTGAAGAAAAGTTGTGGTTTCGAGCTGGGAGGCGAAACTATTAGTTGGAGACATGTATATAATAGTATCGTAATGATATAAGAGTATATATATATATATATATATATATATATATATATATATATACTAGCTGACCCGGCAAACGTTGTTTAGCTGAGTAAGGTATTTTCTAAACAATTTCTAGATAATCAAAAATATTAATAATTTAAGTGTATAAAGATGTGTTATTTAAATACAATATACAATGAAGTATTATAAAAATAATAAACCCCATTAGTTTGTCTATATTTTGTCAATACAATCAAACTGGAAGTTTTATACACTTTCTATAGAAAACATGGTATTATCCAATCCAACTACTGAGCTTATATAAAATTTTCAAATTTCTGCGAGGAGAGAGTAGAGATAGAAAATGAATTAAGTATTTCTTCTTTGACCTGCTTTTTGAAAAGTTTCAAGTTACATTCGATGAATTAAAGTAAATTTAATAAAAAGTATATATGTAGAGCAGGGCGAGGCACAAAGGTCCAATTTGACTTTGAACAATTATAAACTATATTGTGAAAACCATAACAATTATATCACAACAAATAAACATATCAAACGAACAATTATCTGACTACGTTCAGTAAAGTGACTTCTACTTCATCATTGTAGAAATGTGCTTTTTTGCTGTCTTTCAAAAAAAATGTATCTAGACTTTTTTACCCCATAGACAGGGTAACTTGGAACGGCCAGGTGACAAACAGGTTTAATGTCTTATTTTAATTTTGAAGGTGTTTTACAAAATAAATGCTAAACTAATGCTAAAAAACTACCAACGGATGAAAATACTTTTATTATGGATTTTGAAAGATTACCGTTTATTTTCCGATAGCAAAGTCATAAGAATCAAGGTTATAGCTGGTTATACATCTTTTTTCCTCTAGTTTCAAATATTGTTGTTAAACAATGCTTAACTTTACAGGTTTTTGACACGTCGGTGGTGAACTTTTTTAACCCCGGATCTCAATATATTACTTTCATTCTTCGATAAATTCTGGGAAATTATAACTGGGAAAATATTATTCGGCAAAATGTCCCTTTGATCGAAACCAAATTTAGGTTTTGGATTTGAATAACACAAATAAAAAATAATATAACTTAGAAAATGTTTTATAAATACCAATGAGTATATAATTATACAAATGAGAACTATCGGAGCACCGTGTTTGAGAAAATGTGCAATTTATAAGTGCATATGCCAAAAAGTGCATTTTCACATTAACATTTCAAAAAAGTTGATATTTAGTTTCTAGTAACTCTGACGGCCCGTTTCCTAACGTTTTTGTATATAAATAAAACTACAAACAATACTTCTTACCACAATTCAATCGTAATTAAATAATATTTGCGTAAAACATTCTATTAAACGTAATTGAACATCATCTGTCAAAATCGTTTGACATTTGACATATTACCCAGCGTTCATTGTTTTATTCAAATTACGCTTCTACAAAGATTTTCAAATTAAAAATGTAAAGTTTCTACTCGATTTTGAAATATTATCTTACCTTTCTGACAACCCAATGATTAACACGAATGTTTCAAGACTAAGACTGGCCAAATCGGTTTAGCCGTTTTCGAGTTTTACCGAATAATTTGATCGAGAGCTCCATTTTTATATATAAGATATATTACTTTATTGAACAATATTAATATAAATTACTAAAAAAAATATTCTTATCATATTATCATTATCAATTTTTCTCATACATATATCCCTTATCAATATTTTGCCTAACTCTAATCCAAATTCCAATTTGGCGTCCGCCTCGCCGCTTCGGGAACGATCTCGTGTATTTGTTATATGTTTTTTAGATTACTGAATGATGACACACATCGAGTGTCGAAACGTTTAATGGAATAAATAATTTTGTTATTTAATTTTTTTTTTAATTTGACGGTTGGGCTGCAAAAATATTACAAATATATATATATATATATATATATATATATATACATATATATATATATATATATATGAGGTGTCAATTCAAAATCCAAAAAAAATCTAATCAATTCAAATCGATGCTTTCAGAACATATGATAAACCTGAACCACACTTTTAACATGTCAAATCCTTCCATCCTTTACATTGAAAAAAAAAAAATAGTGAACTTAGAAAGATAGTTGAGTCTTTACTTATATCCCTCAATACTTCTTGTGTAAAGAAGTCATCATTAATTTCATGAAAAGTAATTCTATACAGTTTTAGAATCTTTCGTTTGTTATATTTCTTTCCTGTTTTTCTTTCTCCTTTCGTTTCTCACAACCCGCTCCCACTCCTTCACTACACTTGCGTTGTAACCTTGATCAGTGTCCATAATACACCGCTATCAATAACATTAAATATAGTAGGGCAATATGTACTTCTTTTAATTCTCGTTTGTTAATATAATAGTATTTTATTATCTTACACAAATTTAGTGTTCAATCAATTTTACATCATAATTAATTTTTTCTGTTTTTCCTGGTTTGGTATGTATAATTTTCTCCTTTTTATATATTTATATTTATCATCAACTTTGTATTTTTGTAATATGTTTTTTAGATTACTGAATGATGACACACATCAAGTGTCGAAACGTTTATTGGAATAAATAATTTTGTTATTTTTTTTTAATTCGACGGTTGGGCTGCAAAAATATTACAAATATATTTATATATATCTAATATCTTATCAATATTTCGCCGTTCTCTAATCCAAATTCCAATTCGGCGTCCGCCTCGCCGCTTCGGGAACGATCTCTCCACCGTATCGTCGTATCGCTACGCTCCGGCTCTCGCTCCGGCTGCGGCTCCCGATCCTGCTCCGGCCGATATCCCGGTCGAACACAATGCGCAAGTACGGAGCCGTCAGTCGTAGACACGCATTCGTAGCGAACGGTACGCTAGTCGAAAGTTACGCCCTTTGAACTGGGTTAAAACACGCGAAAAAATAAAAAAAATCGGACAAAAATCGGTAAAAATAAAGGTTCGAAAATTTCGAGTCCGGAGGAATATTGTGCGAAAAATCCGGTGGAGATAGTGGTACTAAGAGAGTGAAAATCCGGGATTAGTGGTTAAATGGAAATTGTTGAAATATTCCAGGACTCGGATAGTAATGTGAAAATTTCGGTAAAGTTATGTGAATATTTTAAATTCGTGAAAAATATATTCAATATTAAGGAGATATTTCTGGTACTAAAAAAAAATTCTTGGTATAATTAGTAGTACCTAAAAATTATTGTGAATATTTCTGGACTAATCATCCGGAGCAATATTTTAAAAATTTCGAGGCTGTTTCTGGTACCCGGAAAATACTGTAAAAATTTTTATTAATGAGTGAATATTTTCGGACAATTTATATTCCTATTCCTAAAATATTTTAAAATTCCTGAGGTATTATACTGTGGAGTGAATTAGTGATACCCGGATAATATTGTAAGTAATATTCCGGAGACATTTCTGTTCTTTGGTATAATAATAGTACCCAAAAATATTGTGAATATTTCTGGACTAATCTTCCGGTTAATAGTGAGTACCGAAGCAATATTTTAAATATTCCGAAACTATTTCTGGTGCCCGTAAAATTACTGTAAAAATTCTGGTTAAATGAGTTAAGTGAATTTATATTACTTTTCGTAAAATATGTTAAAATTCCTGAGATATTATACTGTGGAGTGAATTAGTGATATCCGGAAATTATTGTGAGTACTAACAGTCCGGTAAATCGCCAATTATTTTAAAAGTCTAAAGGCAATTTTTGGTACCCGGAAAAATATTGTTAGAATTCTGATACCTAAAAAATATTGTAAATATATCAAGACAATTAATATTATTAAGTCTCTTCGAGTTTCTAATATTCGGAAA
>NW_020537324.1:74200348-74229809 GCF_003426905.1 Ctenocephalides felis | reverse complement strand
CTAAAGAAAATTGTAAAGGATACATGAATATCGTGTATTGAGTCTAAAAACGTAAGAACTTATTTAATTTAGTAAAATCATATGTTGTGATCTCAAAATCTTATTTATGCTAGGGGTTATTAAAATAGCAACACTATACGTTCTTTAAATTTGTCAACGAATTTTTTGTACACTACTACAAATAACAGAATGTCTGGTTTAAAATGAGTATGTTTTAAATAATTTAAATACAAAGCTAAATTTTATTCGAAACTACAAATATTTATCTACAAAGTGTGTACATTTTATATACTACCCGAAAGAAAAAGTATATGTTTTCGCAAAAAAATCCGATTTACAAATAGTAAGGGCTCTTCAATTTTTCACTTTGCACACTCTGTTTTTACATATTTTAGTTTCCAAGTTTCATTTTAACTAAATGAAGGCTAGGATTAAAACCGAAACGTATGAAATTTGAAATAAATTAAAAATTAAAATGATCATTTATGCATTTTAATCAAAATTGTCTGAAACAAATTTTACAAATATAAAAATTAATTATGCCAAAAATTATAAAACTTTATGTTTCTCTATATTAAATAAGTGACAAAAAAGATTTTAATAATTTTGAATAATTTGGACATTTTCTTTAATTACAATTTTATTACTACTGTTAAATAATTTAACATCTAGCAATAATAATGAACAATAACATAAATTTAAAAAAAAGGGTACAAAGGACAGAATCTACACTGAAATGATATCCGCAGTAGTATGATGATTTAATTTTAAATAAAGCAAGTAATAATAATAATGAAATTAATATATAAAATAAATAAAATTGAATGATAAAAATAACACTAGTAAAACAATAAAGTGACTTTGGACAATTTAATTTTATTAACTTCCCAAAGGAGGAGTTTATGTTTTTAGGTTATATTTTCATAAAAAAAATCCAATTCACTACTTTAATGTTTACTCGACGTTTTAAGTCATTTTGAATCGAATGAGACCAAATTTGGAAAAAGCATGTGAGTGTAGTGTGTGTGTGACCAGATTTTTGACATATCGTCTATGTTTTCTCAAAACTGATTGCAAAAATTTAAAAGCTTTTTTAATGTAAATTAGATAATAACCCCTGTTAATTAGATTAGCAAGTTATTATATAAAATCAGAAAAAATGTGATAAAAACCTTCGCAATATTTTTATATTACTTTAAATATCAATAATAAACAAAAATTTCATTTCATTTGAAATACAGTAAGTATAAATTCCGAAATATAAATACTTTCACTATTAAAAATATTATAGAATTATAAATTTTCCGTAATTATATCAGAATATCGACCATCAAGTTTATATTTATGGAGCACGATTTAAATTGTTTATTTTTTTAATTTTTTAACATTTATGAAATTTTGACAACCGTTAACCCAATAACCAGACAAATGAAAATGATTTTTATACAAAAATTAAGTTTATACACCTTTATAAAATATAATTCTTGATAACTTTGACTTTCGGATTTTCATATTAAAATTGAGTACAATATAAAAAAATTATTAGAATTAAATACAATATAAAATTTATGAACAATTGTCTTTTTAGAAAAATAATCTGTTTAAATGACTGATTTATTTATTACATTTAGTACTCTCAATTATTTATACACTTTTATGCAAAATATGAATCAAATATTTTTTTTGATATGATCAACAATAAAAAATTATAGTAATTATACAAAAATGTTAAAATCGTAGATAAATTTAGATTTATTGTTCTTATTTATTCTTATTATTATATAATTAATTCTGTATATTAGAAATATAAATAAATCATATATTATCATAATATAATCCATGCTAATGTATTTTTTTTTTTAATTTCAGGTATGTACTAGAATCATCTCTAATATCAATCAAAGGCACAAATTATCTCGACTAAAGGTTTGTGAAACAATTATTTCATTTTCTATTATTTTTATTACAGATTTTATTATTTTATCATATTTAAAACTGCGCTAGTATAAATTGAATTATTAATTTTTATTCTAAAATTTCTTACTATTCATTTAAATCGGAAATTTTTTATCATCAGTAGTTCGCAGGACTTCTATGTTTGCAGACAATTATTTTTATTAGATAGTTTTCAAACTAATTTTATAATTACATACACAAACTTATATCAATATTTCCTACCCAGAATTTTTAATTAAATCGTCAAATCTCAATCATATAAACTTTGTTGGTTTTTAATATTTCCAGTATTAAATAAAAAGCTGTTTTATAAAAAAAAATGAGAAAACCTGAATACATACTGGGAATTGGTATAAAATATTTGAGTAAAATTCTCAAGATATTAATAAAATTCATTAACAAATCTTCAAGATTTACATTTATCAACTACTTCAATCTATCTTGTCTTTTTTTAAACTTTTATTCTATAGATTTAAGTCGATTACCTTTATCCGCTCCGGTTCCGGGGTATGTCTTTTCGTAACTCCGAACTCCTTGTTTTCCGGGGTTAAAGGCGACGGCGACGGCCGCGGTGGAGTTACACACTTTTCCTAACTAACTTTGGAAAATCCACTTTTCAAGAACACAGTATCGTTTAACAGAGGTATAGGTAGACTTTTTCTACTCTTTTTTATGGTTGGTTTTGCACAGAAATCACTTCACTAGAGGAAATAATCACTTATTTTTTGGGGTCACAAAAAATAGTCACAAATGAAAAATTTTCACACTAGATTTTTTTGTAGTTTTTACATCATTGACATTACCAGACTAAATATATTTTTTTAGTTTTTTTTTAATTATTGTATTATTTTTGCGATTATTTATCTAGTAGTGCTATGTTTTGAATATTTTTCCAATATTTTTTGCAAATACAATTCAATTGTATTTATACTAATACTTCCTTAAGATTTTAAAGAATTATATGTATTATTATTATAGTACATCTCTTAATATTTTCTTTTAATATAATTACTATATATTTTATAAATAATAATTAACACACATACTTTTGATGACGAAACACAAGTTTAGAGTCTACATTTTATGAAGTATTTTTGAGCCTATATTTTAATAATTATTGCTTAAATAAACATTATATTTTTTATTATTAATTTCAATATATTAATTTGAACGCCGAACAATTATTTATAGATATATTATAATGCTTATAATTCATTTATTTATTATTTTATTCATCATTACGTATATTTTTTAAATTTATGAATATTATAGTCAATTTGTATATTTTTTGTTTCTTATTTTGTATATAAAATTGAATTCATGAACATTATAGCTTAAGAATAAAGTATTTACGTTAAAATTACATTTAATTGTAAAATTTGTAAATAATGATTATTTAGGGGTTAATATATAAATTTTATTCTAATCATTAATTTTTGTGTAATTTTATATTTTAATAGCACTATACAATACACTTTACTTTACAAAAAAGCACTTTTTCACACTGAAAAATTCAAATAGTTTGAATTATTAGAGACAAGTGAATAATACACTCATAAGTAAATAATTTTGCATAAAAAATGACGTATTATATATTATTTGTGTAAATTTTTATATTACAGTTCACCCAAGTATTATTAATCACAAAAATTAAAGTATATAATTTTTTGAACAAATTTCTGATTAATTTGCAATTTTATTTTGTAATGTAATTGATTGCAATTTTATTAATTAATTTGTATTAATTGTTGCACATTTTTGTTTACAGTACACATAAATAGTTATATAAAATATCAAAACATTTAGTTTTGTAAGCAAATGTATATATTTTCAGAAAAACATGTATGCAAATATATAAATTTTACAATATTAATCTGAGAAGATAATAATCCACAATTTTATTCAGAAACACTTTAAAGAATTTTAAATTATTATTCTAGAAAGAGAATAATTCACAATTAAAAAATTGCAATTTTAGTCTGGAACACTTTAAATTACATTCGAATTTTAAAATTGTAAATAATTTACTTAATTTTGAATTATTTAAAAGTATTTTCACAGAATAATTTTAATCCATAGCACAATCAATACACTTATTAAATATGAGTTAATAGTAATTTGATTTATTATTTTTATTACTCTTTAATTAATAAGCAAATTATCAATAAATATTTTAATCCAAAATTTTTACAGTATTTTCACACAAATAAATTTCACAGTACAGTATTTTCTGGATACTAAGAAATTCCTAAGTTTTTTAAAATATTGCTTCAATAATTATTTTAATTGTAATCAAATTTTCACAATATTTTCCGGGTACTGCTAATTTAACCAGAAATTTTACAATCTGAACTGTCTCAGATTTTTCTCAAAAATTACTAGAATAATTATAATAACTGTGAATATTCATAATATGAACCAAAATTTTTACAATATTTTTTCCGGGTTCTAAAAACTGTCTAAGAACCTTCAAAATATTTGTATAATATGTCCTATTATTATTCACAATATTTATCAAATTCCACTTACTTTACCAGAAATTTATATATAAATTGTTCGCAATATTTTTCAAATTCCACTTACTTTACCAGAAATTTTGCAAAATTTTCCTGATTGTAGAAACTTTCTCGGAATTGTCATTTTAAAATATTATTCGAAAATATTTAAAATATTCTCCTAGTCCTATTATTTCTACCAGAAATTTTCACTAAAATTTGTGGGTACCACAATTAACTCCGGGATATTAAAAATATTTTTAAAATTGTGTTCACTAATTCAGAATATTCACAATAATTTTATCCGGAATTTGTCACAATATTATAACAGTACCACAAAACAGTCCCAAAATATTCAAAACAAATTTCATTTAACCACTGATCCCAGTATTCACAATTTTTTCGGAGTACCACTTCCTCCACCGGATTTTTCGCGCAATATTTTTCCGCGCCAAATTTCCGAACCGTTAATTTTATCCGATTTTTGTCCGATTTTTTTTATTTTTTCGCGTGTTTTAACCCAGTTCGAAGGGCGTAACTTTCGACTAGCGTACCGTTCTCTACGAATGCGTGTCTACGACTGAAGGCTCCGTACTTGCGCATTGTGTTCGACCGGGATATCGGCCGGAGCAGGATCGGGAGCCGCAGCCGGAGCGAGAGCCGGAGCGTAGCGATACGACGATACGGTGGAGAGATCGTTCCCGAAGCGGCGAGGCGGACGCCGAATTGGAATTTGGATTAGAGAACGGCGAAATATTGATAAGGGATATATGGGAAAAATTGATAATGATAGTAAAATAATAATAATTAGTTAAAAGTGGTGTTTGGTCTTCAGGCAAGTTGTATGAATTTCCCGATATGTGTCATAATCAACAGAAATTTAGATTGCACGATTATGTATATCATATATGTAGTCCCTGATATTATTTAATGATTTAAATTAATGGTAGCATTTTTTACACAACCGAAAAAGTTTTATAGACTTATTTTTACGATGATTTCAGAATTTATTCTAGATCAATCCAATATTTTTATAATTTTTATTCCAAGATGTTAAAAGACACACCTAGTGTGAAATTATCAAAAAATCGAATTTTCAATTTTTCTATATTTTGATAGGTTATACCTTTAAAAATAACATATTAAAATTTCAAATCGATACCTCAAATAGTTTTTGAGTTACAGCCATTTAAAAAGTATATGTATAGTATATAGTACAACGATCATTTTATCTTTAAACGCGTTTTTCTCGAAACAGCATTTTCCGAATTTGCTGCAGCGATTACTCAAAAACAAATGATCCGATCACTACCATTTTTTTTACATGTTCTATATATAGTTCTCCGTAAAATGAACTATCGATATTTTGATCGGATCAAAAATCTATTTTTGGCAGTCCAAAAACGACCAAAATTTTGGGTAAAATACGACGTTTTTTTAAAAAAAACGCCGTCATTTTGTCAATTTTTTATTTTTTTCTTTATTGTAGTTCATTTTACAGACAATATTATCTAGTTTAGCGAAAATTTTATTTTTAATTTTATCCATGTAGAAGGCCGGAGTCACTGCAGTAGTGAAGGGCCTATTTTTGTCGCGCCGTTGGAGATCGACGATAACTTAAAAAAATATCCAATTTTTTTCTTCAAAAATTTCACTATGTATTCTTAAAACATGTATAAATATACTCCTAAAATTTTGAAATGTTTGATAAAGTAGTTTTTTTTATATAAATTCCCAAAAATCACCTTTTTTTAGGCGGTTACACTAGTTCTCCTTAATCAAACAAAATTGAGATATAGATATTTAGATGAAATAATTTAACTGCGCGTTTACATATATCGTATACGTAGTTTTTGATATTATTTAATGATTTAAATTATTAGTGACATTTTTTACACAATTAGAGAAGTTTTGTAGAGTTATTTCTCCAATGATTTCAAAATTTATTCTGAAACAATCCAATATTTTTATAAATTTTATTTCAAGATATTAATAATCACTATTTTATTCTGAAATATTTTAAAGTACTTTACATTTTTTTCCTGAATGTAAATAATTCACAAATTTATTTTTGATGTGTTTTTAAGTAATTTCTCAGATTATTGTTCCTTACGATTTTCAAACAGCATACTTTATAATATGTTTAATTTTTTTATACTATAATTATCTTGACCAATCACATTCACTCGTTTTGTATGATCATATCAGTATTTGTAGCGTAACGCACTTTTGTTGCATTTTTGCTAAGTTACACATATCCGCGCCTAATAAAGTTTTACTCCAGAAACTAGTGTTAAGTAGTGTCTTGATTAAGAAATATTCTACAAGTTGAATCTATGGTCATACTTTTATATTTATTCAGTACTGATATATTATTACAAGTTACTAAATTTAATTGTAATAAAATTCAATCATACAAAAATGCTAATAATTTTACATATTTTTAGCATGTTGTCTTATATAATTGTAGTTCAACATAATTTATCTAATACAAGTATCTTAACTTATAAATATGCCTTAATTTATAAATAAATAATCGGTGTAATCAATAATATATCTAATTTAAAAAAATGAAAATTACGAAGACTCGTAAAATTTTTAAACTTTACTCTGAATATTATTCTTAACTTCAATAATTTTTTTTAATTGATTTGCTTTTTGTAGGTTTAGGATTTACAAGGATGTTCATTAAGTCCCTGGCCTTTATGCAATATTTTATCAAAATCATCAAAAAAAAATCTTGTTTTGAAATAAAAATGTTTTTGTTCAATATTGTATATTATTTAAAATATCTAAAAAATAAAATATTATTAAAATATCTAATAAATAGGTATTTTGATTGGGTTAGATAATACATATTGATTATTAACATGTATCGGGAAGTTCATGCAACTTGCCTCAAGTCAAAATACCAATACCAACTAGTTTCCTAGCAATTTCAAAACTATATGTATGTAAGTACAAATATTTTACACAATTCTAATAATTTCCTCATACTTTGTATCACCCCATATATCTATAATATATTCAACCCTTCTTTCCACTACTCATCGTATGAGGCGATGACACCGCATAAAAAGCGTTCTTTGACTGACAGATTGACTGACTGACTGACTGACTGACAGGAATGACTGACTAAAAAATCTGTCCTCGTGCAAAGTGGGAAAGTGGCTGAGAACAATATAATCTGCATTTCGAATAGAAGGAGAAGAATTGAAATCGACGAACAAAGGATAAAGTCATTGTCGAATGAATTTGTATAGAGTTGAAGAAAAGTTGTGGTTTCGAGTCGGGAGGCGAAACTATTAGTTGGAGACATGTATATAATAGTACGGGTATAATATATATATATATATATATATATATTATATAAATATATTATGTGTCACGATGTTTGTCCCGAATAGGTTCCTAAACTACTTAACCGATTTCAAAATTTCTAGGCCCACTGTGTGCATTTACATCCAACTTAGGTTATTATAGTCAGTATTAAAAAAAATCAGTTCATATATGAAATATTAAATTTTTATAAATTTTAATTAGTTTTGACTATAATATCAAAGACCTCAATTTTAGTCAAAAAATTACATTGATACTTATAAACTATAAAACAAAATTTGACATTTCGAATATTTTGATACTGAAGTCATTTAAGATAAATGGATTCAAATTTATACTGTGGAAAGTAAAAATCTAAAATAACATTGAAAAAAAATTTTTGCTGATAAATTGTCAAATTAATTTTATCATGAATATGAGAAACAAATAAAGCAAAAAGTGTGAGGCAAAAATTTTTTTTTTCTTTTTTGGAAAATTTTAGATACACATATTCATAATATTTTAGTAGACCTTGCAATATTTTTTGGAAAATTTTAGATACACATTTTCATAATATTTTAGTAGGCCTTACAATATTGTCAATTGAATAACAAATTACTAGACTCAAAAAATCTGCTAGTTTTCAAATATTTTTCAACATTTTTAGACAAAAAACTTGAAATGTTTTCAGATAATTTACAAGACTTTTGAATTTTTTATAACTCTCTTAAATAGCTTGAAATATATGTATTATAGTATTTTGAGACAACTTGTAATATTTTTAATTTTAAATACCTTATAATATTTTCACGTAAAGTACATTATTTTTAATTAACTTCATATATTATCAAAAATTAGATTTTTACTTTAATTTTGAGACAAATTATTATATTTTTATTAATAACTATGAAATAATTTTCATAGTCATTTTAAAAAGTTTTTACATAATTTATAGAACTTTTAGAGCACGTACAAAATTTTTAAATTAAGTACAATTTTTTAGGCAATTTACGGTATTTTTTGTCAACTATATAATTTTAAATTATTTACTGTATTATTATTAACTTTCAATATTTCTTTTTTCACAAAATCTGCACAACTTTTAAACAATTTATATTATTTGTCATACAAAATATAATTTTCAGACAATATACAATAGTTTTACTTACTTTACTAAATTTTTAATTAATATATTATATTTTTAAACAATTTCTCAGACATTTTTAGACAAATTACAATATGCTTTTTTCAGACGATTTATAATATTTTTCATAATAATTAATAATTTTTAAAAAAATAGTAACGTAACTGTTTTTCATGAAATAGTATATTAAGACAATTTGCATTTCTCTTTAATCAAGCAATAATTTAATAATATTATAATATTATAAATTTAAGAATTTTTTTTTTTAAATAGTATAAAACTGTTGATCGTCCATCAGATTCAAATTTCCAGACGAGGAATTATAATTATATATATATATATATATAATTATATATATATATATATTAGGGTGGTCCTTAACATGGACATTTTCGAACTTCCTTGCTCCCAAGGGCTCAAATGGTGCCAAATTAATAAAAAACAATTATCTGAAAGTTTTAGCTCTTAATATTGTCTTTTAGATAGAGCGCAATTCAATCAAAATTTTGTATAGAAATAGCATAGGAAAATTTTCAAAAATTTTGAAAATATTTTTTCGATATAACTTAGCGAACAAATCAATGAGTTTTATTCAAAATTCGACGCTCTACAAAACAAATTATAAAAAAACTATTCTTGCAGAATAAGGGAGAAAAGGACTATTATGATGATCATTATAAAAGTAAAAGGAACTCTACTGACGAGCAAATTAGGAATAAAATGAAAAAAAAAACTATATGAACGTGCAAACTAAAAAGTAAAAAAAAGAAACTCTACAAATGAGCAAACTATAATTTTCAATAAAAAATGACACGAATTGTCACTTTTAATTCATTTGTCGCTAAGTTATACCCAAAAAACATTTTTAAAATTTTTGAAATTTTTGCCATGCTATTACTATACGAAGTTTGATTGAATTGCGCACTATCTAAAACTTTTAGAAAATTTTTATCAATTTGGAAGCATTTGAGCTCTTGGAGGAATAAAATTAAAAAATGATCATGTTAAGGACTACGTGTGTAATAATGTAATTTTAGTTTCAGCAAATGTACTAAATTATGACGTACAAAATCAATTGCATTGTATCATTCCCCAATAAATAAAACCGATACATATAAATCTACAGAATCCTCACTAAAATCATTTATAAATGATTTTAAAGCACCTTCTACTATTACTATTAATTCCCAGATATGAATTTCTAAATTGGTCTGATCTTCGGTTTAGAATTCCGTTGGGCAAACAACATTCATCTCGATCGTGTCCTTTCTATCATAGTCCCGTGGTAATATTAAATCAGATCAAATATTCACCATTTGGTTAAGGGCGGTACCTACGGTAAAGGGTTTGTACATATAGAACTATTAATAGAAGCCCTTAAGGTGTAGGGTGTGTGAATTGGGAATTAACACTGCTGCTGCTCCAAGAGACATTAGTAGAGGTAGTATGTAAAGGAATTTGTTTGGAAGATCCTAGAAAATATTAAAAAAAGAGTTCGCATGAGAATCACACGCGATTGAAGTGAAACTTATTTGCTACTGTACAAAGTAGCAAATTTAAGTTAAGTGAAAATAAATACATCATATAACAATTTTGAATGTTTATTAGTAATATGGTAACACTTGTGATGCACACATTTATTAGTGTCGTCAATCATTATACATGTTTATATAATAATAAATTATAAATTATATATTTATATTAGCATTAAAAATATGTATAATATTTACAAACAATAATGTAATCAAGGTTATACTTGAAATATGACATGATCGGTTTAAAGTAATTGCTGATTAATATATTCTATAATATTCGTTCACACAGTGGAATATGTTAAACAACGCCTAAACAAATATTGTTTTCACAACTTCAATCAGCATGTAAAAATTTTGTTTGAAGAACCTCATGTAATTAAAATTAACATACATTCATTTATTGTTTGTATTTTTTTACTTTTTTGCTTACGATATGATCTCATTCCTTGCTGTCTTGCCTAAAAAATTGAAGCCATACCTTTATATTTGTTCTATTTATCAAGCCCTGCACATAGCTTGATCTATGAATCATTTGCTTTTTTATGTGAACGTTAATGCAATAATCATCATCAATATTACGAGGTAATAAATTAACCATATTATTAACATCAACAGGCACATTTATAATTTGGCCAAATATTCCAAATTGTCCATTTGCATGTCTCAATCGTCTAATTTGCATGAAACACAACATAGGTGAAATTAACCTTTCAGATACAGTATCTAGTTTAGGTAGATAATTTGGTATAGGTGGAAATACAAACCTGTTAAATTTACACAAGGTGGGAATTTTACCCGAATTTAATGCCTTTCGACAAGTTTGACATCCAACCTGATTATTTGAATCAATATTCAGAAAACCATTATCAAAAATTTGTTTTTGAGCATCATTTGATATTTTTAGGTCACTTTGAAACCAAAGTCGTACACACAAAGCATACATAGCCAAAGCTATCATTTGTAAATTGTTTTTCAAACAATTTTCGTGCATTCCTAAACAAATTGAAGTCTTTATATGGAAGTTCAAATACTTTATTTGACTCTTGCAAAAGATCAATTCTTGTCACATTTATTAGTCACATTATATGCAGAATCATTAATTTGCAATTGACGTGATGTAGTTGGTTTATCAGAAAAAGTTACAGCAGTTACTTCCATCTAAAAAGATAACAGAATAATATATTAGGTTGTCAAATATCTCCCTTCCGCTTTTTTGCTCTTGGTTTATAATACAAAAAGGCGGAAGGGAGATATTTGACAACCTTATATTAAAATGTGAATAGTTGTAGCATTTACAGGTGTCAAATAGCAAAAAAAGATTTTTACTTATCTCATTGGTGTTGACATTAACATCTAAATTGAAACCTTGCTTAAAATTTTCTAATAAATTGGCACCTAACCGATCATTTTCCTGCAGTTGTTTTGTTTGACGATGTAATCTTGATCTTTCAGGGTTTGTAAGAGGTTTTGAACCTGCATCAATATTTATAATTACTATTATAATAAATTAAATTTAGTTTTTCTTGGCTATCATAAAAGAGAAACGTATGTAAAGGAATTTGTGTGGAAAATTCTAGAAAATATTGTTAAAAACCACAAGTTAAAATTTCTATACAAAAGATTTTTTCTTGACTCTCCACAATTCTCCACCGTAACTCTCTCTCACAAGATTAAGTTGTACAATATTACTACTACTAGTGTGTTTACTTCTTACACATGTGTCTTCTTACATAATAATGGAGAATGTGAAAGAAGCTTCTTATTAAGCACACACAGATGTGCCAAAAACATGTGTAGTAATACACAACAGAGTCTATCAGTCTATCCGTCTATTCGTCTGTCTGTTTGTCTGTCTGTATGTCTGCCAACCCATATGTTCGTCTGTTTGCTGATGAATGTCTGTGACATGGAGCGATTGTATTGAAATGTGTATCAGAAACATATTAGATGCAACTCTTCAAAGATGGAGGATTTGGATAAACATAATATATGGTAGTCATTGAATTACAGGGATGAACTAATTCTTAACTGAAGTTTCAAGCAACTCATTTATACATTTGTAAAATCTATTTTTGAAATATAAATTTACCTAATTAATTCGTTTGTATTTATGAGTGATTTTGTACCTTGAGAAGAACCCAACAAATTTATTTCCTACAACTAAATGAGTCACTCGTGAATATTAATTTTTTAATTTTTTAATAATTTTCGAGAACTTCCAACATTTTTAGACTCTACACAATGTTTTCAAATAACTTGCAAAACAGTCAAAGATTTTATTATATATTAAAACTAGTTCTACCAAACAACTTGTATAAATTCTACATGATTTGTAACATTTTAATACAATCCAAAATACTTTTACAATTTACAACTTTATTAGTAGTTTACTATATTTTTAGACGACTTACAACATTTCGAAAAAATCTATATAATTTTTGAATTGTTAACAACATATTCGTATAACAATTTTAGACAACTTACAACATTTTTAGAAAAATTACGTAATTCATAAACAAACTACCACATTTTAGAATACATACATCTTTACAACACATAAAAGTTTTAGAACAAAAAATAACATTTTCAGACATCTTTCAACTGTGATAATTTTTAAAACTTTAAGACAACTTGTACCTATATTTTAAACAACTTACAATATTTTTCGACAAAAATACAGTTTTCGATGATTTACAAAATTTGTAGATACTTATATTATTTTTAGACAACTTGCTAGATTTTTAGGCAACTTATAACATTTTTAGACAACTTGCAACATTTTTAGGCAACTTGCAACATTTGTAGACAACTTGCAACATTTGTAGACAACTTGCAACATTTGTAGACGACTTGAAACATTTTTGACAATTTGCAACATTTTTAAACAATTTGCAACATTTTTAAACAATTTGCAACATTTTTAAACAATTTGCAACATTTTTAAACAATTTGCAACATTTTTAGATGACTTACAACATTTTTAGACAGCTCACAATATTTTTAGACGACTTGCAACATTTGTAGACGACCTCCAACATTTGTAGACGACTTGCAACATTTATAGACGACTTGCAACATTTGTAGACGACTTGCAACATTTATAGACGACTTGCAACATTTTCAAACAACTTGCAACATTTTTAAACAACTCACAACATTTTTAAACAACTCACAACATTTTTAGACAACTGGAAATATTTTTAAACAACTTGCAACATTTTTGGACAACTTACAATGTTTTTGGACAACTTACAATATTTGTAGAGAACGTATAACGTTTTTGGACAACTTACAACGTTTTAAACAACTTGCAAATTTTTTCAAACAACTTGCAACATTTTCAAGCAAATCACAATTTTTAGACAACTTACAATATTTGTTGATAAAACAGTATAAATACTGTTTTAGATGATCTCCAAAACTTTGACATTTTCAGATATTTATAACAATTTCAGACAACTTACAAACATTTTTAGACAACTTACAATATTTTTAGACCAAATGCTATATATTTTGTTCTAGATAATATTCTACAAGACTTTTGGACAACTTGTAAAACTTTCAGAAGTTCACAACATTTTAATAGAACTTACAATAATTTACTACAGTTTCATATAACTTGCAACATTTTTTTATAATATCAGAAAAATTTGGAGACCTCTACAAAATCTACAATATCTTTGCACAAGTTGCAACAATAATTTCAGACTATTTGCTTTGAATTTAGAGACAACTTACAATATATTTAGACAACTTCAAAGATTTTAGACAACTTAAAATATTTTTAGAAAACCAATGTCACTTTAAATCATTTGCAATAAGACAATCTACAACATTTGTAGACAATATACAATCGTTTTAGACAATTTGCAAAATTGTACTTTCAGTAAAATTTACAGACTCTTTGTTATAAATATCAGCACCTAAAAATCAAGCATTCATCACGGTCACAATGAAAAAATATAATTTAATCCTATTTCCAACTTTAAAAACCAGCATTTGGTATTTTTTATTTCATGCACCTCAGACCAAATTTAATAAATCTATCCCTATTTTAAATAGGCTTTTTACTGGTACCTTAAGGAAATCTATTAAAAATATATTTCTATTACCGATTCGGCCCTGTTTTATGAAAATCAGCGTAGGTAGATTACAAATGTGCTACAACAGAGTGAAGGGATATGTTGATCGTTCTGCATCTTCTTCTTTGGTAGGTGTGTATTGTACAATATGTGCCGCCGCCTCCGCCGTCGGTACATTCTCATCGGTCTTAACGAATTATGCAAAACATTGTTCGGCATACGGGAAATTACACTTTCAAACGAACAAATCCACCTACTCCTGCTGCAGCAGAAGGAAAGAGCTAGAGCCTGAATTCACTTGAAAATGTTCGAGTAATCTACGGCGAGGGAATTTGTTTACATCAGACGGCGGAGGGAATGAAAAAGGTAGAAACACAGCATTATATATGATGAAAAATATATAACTCTTAATAATTTTTTACAAAGAAGATATTTGTTAATTATATACCCCTCCATCAATCGATCATAGTGTTCTACTTTTCAATTCATCTCACTACTCTAAAAATCTTCGGAGATTTTTCGTTCGTTTTTCCTCCTAGTAGAGAGCATCTCTACATCTGTTACTAATGATCCCTGGATGACTGCCGTTATTCTTGATATCAAAAGCAGAGAAAGAACGGATAAAGCTCCTTATATCTGCTAGGGACGTGTTTTGCGTAGCCGTTAACCGTTAAACTAAATCACATTCATTCGCTTAACGGATTCGCTGGGATAAGCCGGTAGAGATAGAGCATACGACTTGAAGGCTGGCGGAGGAATTGAGTCAAAGTTAAAGATTTTGACAAGCTCTAAATTGAGATGATTATTTATTATCGATAATTATATATTGACAATTGAATTAGGTTACAATGGTCTAATATAACTTTTAGCACGTATACTATAAAAACTAAATCAACTACATTATAACAAACTTGCTATACCCCATTTTGCGTTATACATTTAAATGAAAATTTTAACAAAAATGTGATCAGCAGCAGATTTAGAATAACTATGATATTAATTATCACTCGCAAAATATACTTTTGTATTTACATTCAAATGAAAATTTTAACAAAAATGCGATCAGCAGCAGATTTAGAATAACTATGATATTAATTATCACTCGCAGAATATACTTTTGTATTTACTATTTTAGTATTTTTACATTTTTGCCGGAGTGTAAAGTTTCAAGAGGTCTTTTTTGTCCTAATTACATGTAAGTTTGAATCTATCCTAAAATTGACAAATACACCTCATAAAATAATTTAATGATGAATACTTATGAATTATATTTAGGTACCGAAATGTTGCAAGTTGCAAGTTGCCCACAAAAATGTTGCAAGTTGCCCACAAAAATGTTGCAAGATGCCCACAAAAATGTTGCAAGATTCCCAAAAAAGTTGCAAATTTCTTTGTAATCTAACATAAATTAACAATGTACCTTATAAAAAAATTAAATTATGTATACCTTCAAATAATATTTACGTATCATAAACTAAACAACAGTGTTCAAAACGAAAAAAAACTAGCAACGAGAACAAATACTTGTATGAAAAAATTTACAACGAGGGATTTATATTTTGGTATCTATTTCAGTAAGAAAATTGCTTAAATTAGAAGCGTAATACTTGACGTGGATACTATAGCATTTATATCTTATTGTAACTAGGGTTTATGCAAAAACCAATATTTCAGAAAACCGGTTTTCGAATTTTAATTTTACTAAAAAACCGGTTTTAACCGGTTTATATAGAAAATAATTTTTTAAGTATTTGACTGAATTTGTTTATTGTTCAATTTTATAGATAGTAAACAAAATATTTTAATTTTAATTAGTCGAACTAAAAAATAATGGTTTATCTTGCTTAAATAACTATTGAAATGATTATTTGTTATTCATGCATTATTTTCACATATAAGAATGAAAATATTTAATGAAAGTTAAAGGAAAGTTTTCAAATAAATAAAAATAATACACTTTTAAATAAAAAAAATCATTAAATTTGAAAAAATGAAAAAATATTAGATACATGTTGATACATACTTGTTAATATCAATTTTAGGTTTAAAAACAATTAAGCTTAACTCGGGTACTGTCTGTTCCGTGCAATTTTTATTAATTTTAAACATTCCAAGTGTGTTTTTTTTTTAATAAAATATGCTTTTAAAAAACTGAGAACGTCTATCGAATTGCTACATAGACGTGTCTTTTGTTTACTCACAAAATTTCCTGAAATAGAAAATACTCTAATACTTGCGACCAAATTATGCCTAATTGTTTTTAAAGTCTGATATAATATTTCTAAGTTTTTTTTCTTTTATTTGTGGCTTTTAGGGTTTAAAACTGTTTTTTTTTTTAAGTTTGAGTAGGAGAAGTTACTTCTTCAAGAAGAAGTCACACTGATTTAAATTAATATATACACTGGTATAAAAATCTAAATTAATATATACAAAACATTTTTGAGAACCATTCTAGACCGATATGATTTCAAGAATCAAAACGCTTACATCTATCTTTTATATCTGGCTACATTTGTCATTTTGCATTTATACAGTGGAAACCGACTTTTTCACTAAAAACCGGTTTTCGAATTCCATAATTTTCGGCAAAAAAACGGTTTTTAAAACCGACAAACCCTAATTGTAACGATTAAAATATGATAATCTGATAACAACATAATTCAAAATAGTATGATTAATTTTTTTTAACTTGGTAGCAAATTATCTGGCTAAGACATGAATTTGTCGTTAGGAAAGTTAGAAATATAAGGTTGTCAAATATCTCCCTTCCGCCTTTTTGTATTATAAACCAAGAGCAAAAAAGCGGAAGGGAGATATTTGACAACCTAATAATTTTTAACACAGTACTTGACAAAAATATCAATGCTTGCACATCCCAATGAATAAACATTTATTATGTTTTTTTTTGTGTGTATGCAAAACTTTCTCTCTCCATATGCTGCTCCATCGTACGTAATTTACCTTCGGAGAGAAATCGTTTTTAAAATCCGATACATTTGCATGGCGTCGTCCTGGGCTTGGTTTGCTTTCGAAAGCGAGTTCAAGGCTACGAGGAAATAAATAAATAAATGAAAATATCACCGCAAAAGCAAAAGAAATATACATTCTCTCTTTCCCGAACATGTAGGTATACCTATACTGTACTCTAAAGGTATTTGTAGGTAGTCGAAATGAGGAGTTTTGCATACGAGGCAGAAAAAATATCAATGGTGAATAAAGGAATCATGAGAATGATATTTTTGTGCGGTTTTTTGTAAATATTTGCATTCGAAAGTCGATGGAAAAATATATATATATATATATATATATATATATATATATATATATATAAAATAAATTACACTAGGTGGCACATTTGATTAAAGTGGTATTTTGCGTAAAGCTCTCTTTGCAAAAACTTATCGATTCAAAATTAGCAAATATAATTTTTTTCGACTAATTTAGTATATTATTTCATAATTATCTACATAATTTATAATTTGTAATGTATGTAATTGTTCATTAATGTTACTAGATGTTATATTATTTAGCAGTTGTAACAAATATTGTAATCTAGAAAAAATCTAGATAATTTGTCTTAGTAGTTGCCATTATTTTTTTTTTAAGAAAATAAATAATAATAATAATAATTGAAAAACTTTTCTTAACAGTTTTTTAAAACAATTCTAGTTTCGTTCATTGCAAATAAGATTTGAGGAAAATATTAAATATTAAAATATTTAAAATGTTGATGTGTAAAAGTTCAGTACATTACTTTGTTACGTGAAAAGTTTTTCTTTGAATTACGATTCTTATTTGTATATTTTTTGTCTGTAGAATAGAATTATCAATTGAAAAATTAATATAATGTGTTCAAAGTATTATACATAAAAATTAGTATATTTATTATATTTCCATTATATTTTTTATATTATTTGCACATAAAAGGTTGCTAATTTTTTCATAGGATTAGAAATTTTCATGTTATTTATTTATTTATTTTACAAGACATTATTTAACATTTAAAGTCAGTTTTAGTCATGTCCCTAATTACTTATTTTTTCCTTAATCATTATTTTTTGTTTAATTATGTTAAAAAAAAATCTAATTTGATATTAATGATAAATTACTACTAAATTTTCAATTGTATCTAAAAATATTAACACTAGTTTAGAAGTTTAACAAATTTCAATTCAATTCAGTTTTAGTCATGTCCCTAATTACTTAATTTCTGCTTAATCTTTATTTTTTGTTTAATTATGTTAAAAAAAATCTAATTTGATAATAATGATAAATTACTACTAAATTTTCAATTGTTTCTAAGAAATATTAACACTAGTTTAGAAGTTTAACAAATTCGAAAAAATGGTGGTTAATTGTATTATTTGTTGACATAAAAAAATTAGTAACCTTCATTAACCCACACTAAGTCTTTTGTCTGGGTATATCGTGCTCATTTTTTGTCTCTAGTTTCTACGAAAACTGCCGTTTAACATTTCTTCATGGGGGGAGGATGTAGAGTGCAAAAAATAGCATTTATTGAAAGAACTGATTATCTGATTAGAACGGATTTTGCTTAAAATGTAAAGTAATAATATATTTAGTTTTCAGGAAAAAAACAATTTTTTTTATTTCAAAATTTCATATTTTTTTATAGGAATATTGACAATGATTTGTATTTTACTTATGTACTTTGAAATTGTAAATGTTTGCATATCTTCACGTTTTAGAGGTTTCTGAACATTTTGGCATACCTCAGAGAAAATTGATGTGTGTGTATTGATACAATTCCTCCACGTTTTCGCGCGCACGGATCAACCAGTTTGCTTAATTCAAAAAACATTCCATTCCTATTGTTAGAGAGATGTGCTGATTAGTTTTTGGCAACGGCAGGTCCAACCATTCCGGAGATACAGAGCAAAGAATGCAGAACATAGAAATCGAGTTTTTGAGAGAACGGAGTATCCGATTTGAATGATTAAAAAAATATTTGATTCGTAATGATGGGGAGAAGTGGTGATTAGTTTTTGGCAAGGGCAGGTCCAGCCGTTTTGGAAATAAATAGCTGAATGTGCTAAAAATAGCAGTTTTTGAGAGAACTAAGCATCCGATTTGAATGATACAAAAAACTTTCTGCTTGTATTGACAAAACTTTTCGTTGAAGACATTTTTATCTTTTTTTTAATTTACAAAAAATATTTTTTTAATACACAAGTTCTTATATTTTGTCCTAATAACAATAAAGAAAGTTACAGTATTTATAATAATCTATTTGAAAACATTCAATATTTTTCGAATTTTTCATTACGTTACGAAAAGTTCCAGCGATTTGCCTTAAGGCACGATGTCACTTACACATAGTTCAGTATTTTTTGTGAACCTTTTTTATAAATCTTGGATATTACTGTTCAAAACCAACAAACATCTGCACAAATCAACGTTGGCATACACGTAAATAAATCTTCTATATAAGAAATTCCCCTCAGAAAAAAAAAATCCACGTGTGCTGTTTATGAGTAAAAATTTTTGTAGTATGAGTAATATGAAAATAAGGGCATTTTTTCGACCTGAATAATAATCAAAATTATAACAATAATTTGAAGTTATGATTAAAATATTAATTATTATTAGAAAATCATGTTTGTTTAGGAAATTCAATGAAAAATTTAAGTACTGCCTATATTATTCATTTCAATGTGTATTCCATTTTTTTGGTACAATTTTAACAATTTTGCATTTTTTTTAAAACATCATCTTTCACAAATTAAAAATTTACCACAAATTAAAATTCAGCAGTTTCTAAATTTATTTGACGTCAATAAAAACTGAAAGATTTATAATAAATCATCAATCTAAATATTTGCTAAAAACAAAGTTTATATTTGCACATGTCATATAAAAAGCTCAATAAAACATATCTTTGCGGAAATATTTATTTCATCATTTGTGACCACGAAATCATCTCCGAAATCTTTTTTCCATGTCACATTCACACACAAAAAAAAATATTTCCCTCGAAAATATATTTCTCAAATGTTTGCACACAACAAGTAATACGTACAACTTGAAAGCATGTTTTTCGCAAATATCAGGAAGTTTTAATTGATAATTATGATGTAAACAGATTTAGAAATGAGGAGATGGCATCAAAGAGATTATCAAGATGTTCTAAATATAATACTCGGAAATATGGAGCAATGACATCGTAGAAGAATAATTTGTGAAAATAAAAATTGTTAAAAAATTGTTGAAAAAACTTCCTGGAACGTGTTATAAATTCAACTGCAATTTTCAACTGTTTATTTCGAAAATAATGTTATCGATTGCATTTAAATATAAACAATGCTTGCAATTAAATCTAAATTTTTTGCACTATATTAATTTTAGTACACATACGGTATATCTTCTTTAAAAATTATGAATTTTTATAAATTAATTAGATTTATATAATTATTTTGGATTTTCAATTGTCAAAATTATTCAAAGTTTATCCAAAATTTTAAAGCTCGCTTATATACTTGAAATAGATTATTTTATCTTAACTTTTAGAAATATGAATTAAGGCCCTTCATATTTAAAACCGCTTGATTTATTTTCACAAATTTCAAAGCTTTTTTAAAAAAATGTAATGTCATTTTCAAAATAAATTCAAAATATAAAACACCGATTCAATTTTTTCTAATACGCTCAATTTAGTCAGAAATTTTTAAAGATATCATTTTTTAAAGTTTTCCTAAAAATTGCGCGATTACTTCAAAAAAAGGTGTAAGTATTAAAAAAATCAAATTATAAAAAATTGTAATTTTTTAAACTTTTTACAAATTTAAAAAAATTCAAATTTCTCAAAAAATTTCAAAATATATAACAAAATTGAATTTTACCAAAATTTATAGCTTATAGTTATTTTTTCTAAAATATTTAAAAAAAAAATTTATAAATATAAAAAAATAAAAATTCAAATATTCCATAAAAGTCTAATTTTTTCAGAAATTTCAGAAATATAATTTTTTCAAAGTTTTTAGTTCATTTCAAAGTTTTTCTAAACCAACATATAAAAAACGATTTTTAAAAAATATCAAATTTTTTCAAAATTCTAAAATTTTTCAAAAGTCAATTATTTTAAAAAATAAAAAAAATCAAAATATAAAAAACGATTACTCAAAAAAACTTTTTTTTTCAAAATACTCAAAAATGTGAATTTTTCATTTTTTTTTTAATTTAAAGCATATTTAAAATTTTCAAAAAATTTAAAAAAAAACTATTTTTTTAAAAAGTCATTTTTTTCAAATATTTTAAAATTCTCAAACATGTAATTTTCCTAAATTTTAAAAAAGATCTTAAAACTTTTCTATAAATGTTAATTTTCTATACAACTCTGGAAAACCATAAAATCAAACATCGAAATATTTCAGGTTATTCAAAAAAATAAAACTTTTTAATTTTAAAAAATATCAATAATTATTTGGATTTTAATTTATCAAAAAATATAAAGTTTTTTTCAAAATTCTAAAGCTCATTTATATACTTGAAATAAATAATTTTAACTGTGCAGTTCAGTTTACACTAGAAATATGAGATAAGGTGCTTCACTTTAAATCCGATTGATTAAGTTTTGTTTATTTACTTTTCATGTAAACTTATATAAACGTCGTCGTCCAATTTATAAACTCTTAACTAATAATGAAAGTAACAGTATTGATTTATTTATTTATTTATTCATAAGCAAGCCGTAAGCAATAATAATAGATATTATTTCATGCTCTTGTCAAGCTTATTCATAATTAATATTAAACGGATAGTAATTTTATAATAATCATAGTAGCTGCACGAATTTCGCTTCTGAAAAAAAAAGAGCTGAAAAAAAGCATTCGAACATTAAATACAATGTTCGTCATCAAGTTCATCATATTAAAGTCTATTTGACCACCAGTCAAGCTCAAAATTCTTGCACAAGGTTGAAAGTTATACTCATTTAAAACCGTAAATTAATAATTAATAAAATAGCTTTAAAAAAAAAATGGTTGTACAGGCGATCAAATGGTCAGATTACATAGATAAAGGATAAGGATTATGCAACAAAATAGTTAAATTAGTTAGTAGATAGTATTTATAATGGTCTCTTTGAAATCATTTAAAATTACTCAAATATTTCATTACAATACGGGAAGTTTCAGCCTTAAGGCATAATCCCATGCACAACTAGTTTTACTTTTTCATCGCCATTACCGTCGACTTTTGTCTCGTGCACAATTTAGAATATTCTCCTGTCCTACTTTCCTCCTCTGAATATTTTCCCGTTTATGATGTTTTCCATAATATTATCAGGTTTCGCTATTAACAGAAAGGAATTTGTTCGCAAAGTTTCGTCTCTCATCGATAAATATGATACCGCCCTCGCCTAGCCCTCTGTCGTAGTCGTCGTCGCCGGTAACGGGCTGATTACGTGCTCGGCAACGAAATGAAATGGTACGGAACGCGTCTTGCATTCTACAGGAAGGAAGGAAATTCAATCCATTATTATTATTACCTACTATTATTATCATTATTATTATTACTATTATATTCAAAGATATTGTTCATAAGCCGCGAACGAAGTTGGCAACTTGGCAAGTGCTGTTGGAGGAAGCAGCTTTTGGGGACAGGTGTCGCCTTTTTAACCGTTATTCTCGTCACGTTTTTTGTCCTTGTTTTTAAGAATAATATACTATCTAATAGTATAGGTGATTAAAGATGCAATACATAAGAGCTGTTGATAATGAGTTTTATTTTATTCATATATTATCTCGTCAAAGATGTTATCTTGAGATTTGAGTATTGTAAGCGTACTAAAGATCCTAACCAATCATTTTGGTTTTATTTCTATTAATCATAATTGTCACATTCCTCTATATACTAATAGGGAATGCAATACCGGTATACCGGTATACCGAATTACCGGTAAACCGCCCGATTTTTCGGCGGTAATTTTACCGGTATTTACCCCAATAAATACCGGTGTTTTCGGTATTTTTACATAAGCGCTATTTGATACATAATACACTAAAGTTTAAATTTCTCGGAACAAATTTATCTTTAAATTCCATAATCGCATAAACAGCTATATCTTCAAGTGATTCTATAAGATAAACAAATGTCAAATATTATCTCAACTCGTCATTATTTTTATTAATTATGGAAAATTTCAATACTGGTATTTCGGTAATTTTTCATTTTAAAACCGGAATACCGGTAAATTACCAGTATTTTTATTATCTTAAACAAACGTAAACAAAATTGAAAGTTACTAGTATAAATATAAAAAATGTATATACAACTACAACTATATTCAACTAAACAATAAAAACAATAAAATAAACTAATAAGTTTATTTTTTTAAATAATAATTTTACAAAATTATATCCAATTTAAATAATTTATTATCACTATCGAGTATATTGAGTACTTTTCACCAAAAACAATCTTATGAGTAAGAAAGACCAAAAACTCATAAAAGATCATATTTCATTATTCTAATAAACTGCATTGTCTGTATCCGATGTGTTAAATTAGCATAATCTCCAATATTTAAAAAAAAATCTACACTAATTTAAGATCGGATACTTTGTCGAGATAAATAATAAGTTACTATAATTGTTGAGTAATGTTATTTAAAACAATGTGATGCTTCTATAGTATTTTCAAACTTCGAAACGTTTTCGAAAAATAATATTTGATAATTGTAATAAGAAGCAAAAATATTCAGTAATTATCATAATTATTACGTATAAAGTTAGAAAAAAATAAAGATTACGCAGGGGTAATCTGTATGATATAAAATATTTTAGCGCAAATATCACTTAAAAAACCGTTACATTTTTACATAAGATGAAACAAACATCATTATCTATCAGTCCAATTCTATTTATTGTTACACGATATGAAGCCCTTAGTAAAGCAATGAATATTCAGTTTAATGACGAGTTTAAATAATATTTGACATTTGTTTATCTAATAGAATCACTTGAAGATATAGCTGTTTATGCGATTATGGAATTTAAAGATTCGAAAAATTTAAACTTTTGTGTATTATGTATCAAATAGCGCTTAAGTCAAAATACCGAAAATACCGATATTTTTGGGGTAAATACCGGTAAAATTACCGCCGAAAAATCGGGCGATTTACAAGTTTGAGCTAATAATTACTTACGTATACATTAGGTGTTAGAATAACCCTTCATAATTATTTTGTATGGACTTGCTGACGTACATATTTTTCTTGATTAGCTGAATGACAACTCAGAGGACGTCCATTAATTACGTGATCGATTTTTTTAAGTTTTTTGGACATTCCCTTCTCCTTGGTAATACGTGGCAATATTCAAAATTAACTTCTCTCCTCACTAAACTTTACGTGTATTTTTAGTTACGAGATAAAATTTAATTTTTTTTTATTTTTTTGGTAATGTTTGGATTTATTTTTTAAATTTAGGTATAAGATAACTACATGTGAATTCTTACTAGACACCTTCCTCCTACGCGTGATATTTTGTGATTTTTTGTTAACTCCGGCGGAATATGACTCCGCCCGGATATGACTCCACCCCGGATATAACTTCACCCGGATATAACTTCACCCGGATATAACTTTACCCGGATATAACTCCACCCGGATATAACTTCGCCCGGATATAACTCCACCCGGATATAACTCAGCTTAGATACGACTTCGGTAGGATATATCTCCACCCGGATATAACTCCACCCGGTTATAACTCAGCTTAGATACGACTTCGGCAGGATATGACTCCGGTCGGATATGACTGACTCCTGCCGAATATGACTCCTGCCGGATATGACTCCTGCCGGATATAACTCCACCCGGATATGACTCTGCTCGGATATAACTCCACCCGGATATAACTCAGCTTAGATATAACAGCATTCATTTAACTCAGCTCAGATACGACTTCGGCAGGATATGACTCCGGTCGGATATGACTCCGGTCGGATATGACTCCGGTCGGATATGACTCCGGTCGGATATGACTCCGGTCGGATATGACTCCTGTCGGATATGACCTCACTCGGATATAACTCCACCCGGATATAATTTAGCTTAGATATAACAGCATTCATATAACTTAGCTCGAATACGACTTCGGCAGGATATGACTCCGGTCGGATATGACTCCGGTCGAATATGACTCCGGTCGGATATGACTCCTGCCGGATATGACTCCGCCCGGATAACAATCCGGCCGGATATGATTCCAGCCGGATGTAACTACGTACGGATATGATTTCGGCCGGATGTAATTCCGCGCGGATATGATTTCGGCCGGATATAACTCCACCCGGATATAACTCCACCCGGATATAACTCCACCCGGATATAACTCCACCCGGATATAACTCCACCCGGATATAACTCAGCTTAGATACGACTTCGGCAGGATATGACTCCGGTCGGATATGACTCCACCCGGATATAACTCAGCTAAGATGTAACAGCATTCATATAACTCAGCTAAGATGTTAAGAAGCTGCAAAAAGAGAAAATTGAGTTTCCTACTAGCGTTCATCAATTACTTCTAATTAGTTCTGAAAGCATACAAAATATTATTAATCAATTTCTTATGGAGAGTAGTTTAGAAATTTAATTTATAAATTCAACATCATATTGTATTGTATATTCAAAGTTTATGTATATTGATTAGTATTCAAAGATTTTTGTATATAGATCTCTCTGTAAACTAAGTGGTGGCAATATGATTCAGATCAGATGCCATTATAATAAATAAATAAATAAAAAAAAACTCTGCTTAGATACGACTTCGGTAGGATATAACTCCACCCGGATGTAACTCCACCCGGTTATAACTCAGCTTAGATGAAACTTTGGCAGGATATGACTCCGGTCGGATATAACTCCACCCGGATATAACTCAGCTAAGATGTAACAGCATCCATATAACTTAGCTCAGATGCGACTTCGGCAGGATATGTATCCGGTTGAATATGACTCCGCCGGATATGACTCCGCCCGGATATGACTCCGTCCGGATGTAACTCAGTCAAAATATGACTCCGCCCTGATATGACTCCATCCGGATATAACTCCGCCGGGATATGACTCCATCCGGATATGACTTCACCCGGATACGACTCCGCCCGGATATGACTCTAACCGGATCTGGCTACACCCGGATATGACTCCGACCAGATATGGCTCCGCCAGGTTATGACTTCGCCTGGATATGACTCCGGTCGGATATGACTCCGCCCGGATATGACTTCGCCTGGATATGACTCCTCCCGGATACGACTCCTCCCGGGGTACTACTCCGCCTGATATGACTACGCCGGATATGACTCCGCCGGATATGACTCCGCCCGGATATGAGTCCATGCGGATATGACTCCATCCGGATATGACTCCACCCGAATATAATTTCGCCCGAATATAACTCCGCTCGGATATAACTTCGCTCGGATATAACTTCGCTCGGATATAACTCTGCCCGGATATAACTCCGCTCGAATATAACTCCGCCCGGATATTACTCCGCCCGGATAAAACTTCGAGAATTTCTCTTAATTATCCTGCACGGTTGATATTCTTAATTATTGAAGATTTTACCTTAAATTTCGTGTATTTTTAGTTACAAGAAAAAATTGTAAAAAATTATATTTAGATAAAAAATATATACCCATACCCGTAGTCTTGCTACGCCTTTCCCTTCATCACGTGAAATTTTGTGATTTTTTATCAATAATTATATACACCCTAGTCGCGCCTAAAGAAGTTTTACTTCAAAAATATTTCCGATATTAATTTCTTTAGTAATATATAGCAACTGTGTATAATAAAATACAAACTTACGTTTCTTGAACAGCATGACATTATTAACTTCCCGTAGGGTAGTTATTGTAATCGTTCAAAAATCGAAATTGAAAATTTTCACATTTTTCGACGTTTTGAAGGTCTCTGAACATTTTGGCATACCTTTGGTGTGTGTATGAGTGTGTGTGTGAGTTTTGTGTGTCCGCATTTTTTCGTCCACGTTTTCGGGCGCACGGATCAACCGATTTGAATGGTTCTAGCAATTTGCTTTAAGGCACGAAGTTGCAGCAATTAGCCTTAAGGCACGATTTCATACACTACACTAATTTAGGTGTTTGATTTGTATTTTTTTATTATAATTATTTACGATGTATCAAAATTTGATTATCATTATGATATCATCGATGGCCAATAGCTAATCAGTATTTCTGGCAAAACGCATTTCCGTTACATTTTTGCTTAGTTACTCCGAGTCGTGCTCAAAGAAGTTCTACTTCAATAAAGTGCAGAGTCCTTAAATTTCTCATAAAATTACAAAATCAAGTCGACTATTCATTCCTCGAAAGAATAACGATTATCATCATAGAATGTTTTGCATGCCGTAATAATGTCTTCAGCGAATTAATATTCCACCCTTTCGGGTAACTTTTCATAGTCGCCTCTCAAAGAACATAGCACAGCCAACGAAGCCACTTGCAACTTTGCCAAACAACTTGAAAATTTTATGAAAAAAGTTTGCAATGAAATTTATTTGTCTACTTACACTTATAAAAGAGAAGAGCTAATTCTTTATTGCAGCCGATGCGATGGGATGAAATATTAGGGAAATTATGCGGTTTTCGCAGAGGAAATTACTATCTTAGAAAAATATCGGACCAACCGAGTAATAACTGAGAAATAAAATTGCACGTTGGAAAAAAATTCATATGGTTAATTGTGTTTTGATTTCTAACTTTTTCTTCAAATTCTTTTCTACGATCTACAAAGGACAATTCTAAGTCATTATTATGGAAATTTTTTCCGAAAATCTCAAGCCTTGTGTAATAGATACGTTTTGAATGGAAAAAATGAAACTATTCGGTCAGACCACTTGACATTCATATATTCGAGACGACCCAAAACCGCGACCTCACTTTAAGGACTTGTTTGTTCTTTTAAATAAATACCCGAAGAATTATTTGGGCTACTTGAATGTATTATTTTTTGTGGAGTTACTACTACTAAAACTCCAAGTAAACATCAAGAAACAATGTAAGGAAAATAATATTTTTTCCTCAAGTAGCAATTGAGGCACAATTTAATTTTATAAAAGATTTGTAAAAAATAAAAATTTTATGTTTAAATAAAAAATTAGATATCATTCTAAAGAGAGATCATATGGTTTCACAATGTCCAAAGAAGTATTAATTAATACTCAGAATTAAAAATTCTAATATTTAGTATGCTCAAATGCTTTGAATTAAATTTTCGCTAAGTCATTTCTCTCTAACATTTTTTTTTTTTTGAAAAATTAATCAAGATAACCTGACACATCAATTTTTTTAGTTATATATTTAAATTTTTCTATATGAGTATATGATTCTTATTTAATCATAGAAAAATTTTAGGTCCCAAAAAATACTAGAAAAATCACAAAAAATTTTACATATGACATACTTTGTTTTATATCAATTATTCTAAAAATATAAATCAATTTTTTTATTCGAAGATGAAACATGTATATTTGTATTTGCTTTGCAAACAGAGATTTTAAATAAACAGAAAAATATTTTTAGATCTTATTTATTTATTTTACATACGATTTATCTATATTATGTCATGCATTAAATATTTATCAGAAAATAAAATCAATTTGTATCAAATAATGTAATAATAATAATTATTTAACATAATGAGTTAATTGTATAATGATCTGTAAATTTTAGAATAATAAAATTGAAAAGCAAAATTTGTTTTATCATGCAAGCAAAAATTTATATTTCTAACATTAAGATTCTCTGGCACAAGTTCTTGTAACTGTTGAAAAAAAATCGACAATTTTTATGATTTTTTTGTTGACTTTAGATATCATGGTCTTCTAGATTCTACTAAAATATTACGGCCATACGACAAGTCGTTTAATTTTAGAA
>NW_020537324.1:74183056-74199348 GCF_003426905.1 Ctenocephalides felis | reverse complement strand
TTTTTCAATTTTTCACCAAAAAATTAAATTCTTATAATTTATTTATCTAGATTTAAAATTAATATCCGAATCATTTTCGACACTAAAAAAATTTTTTTTTGGTAATTAAAAAAAATAAAATTTTGAAATAAAAAAAAATGCTTTCCTCAAAAACTTGTAATTTTTTTTCTTTGTCAGCACAAGCAAAATGTTTTTGGAATCATTCAAATCGGATGCTTATTTCTCTCAAAAACTGCCATTTTTGCACATTTAAAAATTTATCACCACATTGGTCCTTCGAGCCGGATCCTAATTTTGATTAGGATTTATTGAGTATATTAAGGAAATATTAATCCAAGATGTCACGTATGACGTATTTTAGTTTGGTATCTCCGAAACGGCTGGACTTGCCTTAGTGAAAATCTAACCACCACTTCTCCCCATCATTACGAATGGAATGTTTTTTGAATCATTCAAATCAGATACTCCATACTCTCGAAAACTTTATTTTGTTCCTCCTATACTCCGAAACGGCTATACCTGCCTTTGCAAAAAACTAATCAGCACATCTATCAATAGGATTTGAATGTTTTTTGAACCATTGAAATTGTCGACAAAAAATTGAGCCGCACACACACATCCATTTTTTCTAAGGTATGCGAAAGTGTTCAGAAACCTTTGAAACGTAAAAATTTTCAAATTAGATTTTTGGACACTTACAATAACTAACCCTATGTGTAGTTAATAATAAAATTCGTACTTAGCTTTTCAGTCAGGATTTTTTTTTTGTATTTCTGTCTTTATTGTAAATTATATCTGACGTCTCGATTGCAATTTAGATAAATAAATATAAAATATTTAAAAAGCTTAAATTGCAGCATATTCTAGTTGTATATATGTACATTGTTTCTCAATATTATTGTTATTATTATATTATATTATATTACAATTACATAGAAATTTTACTTGCATTATATACTACAAAAATCATTTAATAGAGTTTTTTTTTGTATTTTTTATGAATCTTGGATATGACTGTTCAAAACCAACAAACATCTGCACAAATCAACGTTGGCATACACGTAAATAAATCTTCTATATAAGAAATTCCCCTCAGAAAAAATCCACGTGTGCTGTTTATGAGTAAAAATTTTTGTAGTATGAGTAATATGAAAATGGGGACATTTTTTGACCTTGCATAATAATAAAAAAATATAACATTAATTTGAAGTTATAATTACAATATTAATTATTATGGAAAAATCATATTTGTTTAGAAAATTTAATAAAAAAGTTGAGTACTGCTTATGTTATTCATTTCAATGCGTATTCCATTTTCATTGTAAATTTTAACAATTTTGCATTTTTTTTAAATCTTCTTTTTTCACAAATTAAAAACTGATAACAAATTAAAATTCAGCAGTTTCTAAATTTTGTTTGACGTCAATAAATTCTGAATCATTTTATTATAAATCATCAATCTAAATATTTGCTAAAAACAAAGTTTACATTTGCCTAAGTCATATAAAAAGCTCAATAAAACATATCTTTGCGGAAATATTTATTTCATCATTTGTGACCACGAAATCATCTCCAAAATCTTTTTTCCATGTCACATTCACACACAAAAAAATATTTATCTCGAAAATATATTTCTCAAATGTTTGCACAACAAGTAATACGTACAACTTGAAAGCATGTTTTTCGCAAATATCAGGAAGTTTTAATTGATAATTATGATGTAAACAGATTTAGAAATGAGGAGATGGCATCAAAGAGATTATCAAGATGTTCTAAATATAATACTCGGAAATATGGAGCAATGACATCGGGGAAGAATAATTTGTGAAATGAAAAATTGTTCTTAAATTTCCTTAAACTAGTTGAAAAAACTTCCTGAAACGTGTTATAAATTCAACTGCAATTTTCAACTGTTCATTTCAAAAATAATGTTATCGCATGCAGTTAAATCTAATTTTTTTGCACTATATTAATTGGTGTACACATACACGTTATATGCCTTAAAATTACAGCTTATTATTACAAATTTTGATAAATCATTTGGATTTAAAATTTTCAAAAATATACAAAGTTTATCCAAAATTCTAAAGCTCGCTTATATACTTAAAATAGATAATTTTATTTTAACATAACTCTTAGAAATTGATATAAGGCCCTTCAAACTAAAACCGCTTTATTAAGTTTTACAAATTTCAAAACTTTTTCAAAATATGAAAATTTTAAAATTTTCAAAAAAAAATCAAAATATAAAAAACCAATCCAAATGTTTCAAACACGTTCAATTTTTTCAGAAATTTCTTAGTAATTTTTTAAGTTTTTCTGAAAATTGCGTTATTACTTTGAAAAAAATGTTTAGGAATTGAAAACAAATCAAAATATAAAGAAATCGATTCTTCAAAAATACCATTTTTTTCAAAATTTTAATTTTTTAAACTTTTCACAAATTTTAATGCTTTTTTCAAAAATTGGGCGATTGCTTAAAAAAAAAATCAAATTTTTCAAAAAATTTCAAAACATATAACAAAATTTAATTTTTCCCAAATATTATTTTTTTTTAAATATTTTAAACATTTTTTTATAAATATTTTTTTAAACGTTTTCTAAAAAAATCAAAACATAAAAAACAAATTCAAATATTCCATAAAAGTCCAATTTTTTCAGAACTTTCAGAAATATAATTTTTTCAAAGTTTTTCGTTTATTTCAAAGTTTTCTAAACCAACATATAAAAAACGATTTTTTAAAAATATCAATTTTTTTCAAAATTCTCAAAAATGTAATTTTCAATAAATGAAACATGAAAAACAAATTCAATTTTTTCAAAAAAGTCAATTATTTCAAAAACTATAAAAAATCAAAATATAAAAAAACGATTACTCAAAAAAATCTTTTTTTTTTCAAAATTCTCAAAAATGTAAATTTTTCAATTTTTTTAAATTTAAAGATAATTCAAAATTTTCAAAAAAACTCATAATATACATAAAAAATCTATTTTTTTCAAAAAGTCATTTTTTTTCAAATATTTTAAAATTCTCAAACATGTAATTTTCCTAAATTTTAAAAAAGATCTTAAAACTTTTCCATAAAGTTAATTTTCTATACAACTCTGGAAAACCAAAATCAAACATCGAAATATTTCAGGTTATTCAAAAAATAAAACTTTTAATTTTAAAAAATATCAATAATTATTTGGATTTTAATTTATCAAAAAATATAAAGTTTTTTTCAAAATTCTAAAGCTCATTTATATACTTGAAATAAATAATTTTAACTGTGCAGTTCAGTTTACACTAGAAATATGAGATAAGGTGCTTCACTTTAAATCCGATTGATTAAGTTTTGTTTATTTACTTTTCATGTAAACTTATATAAACGTCGTCGTCCAATTTATAAACTCTTAATGAAAGTAACAGTATTTATCTTAATAAGTAATAACTTATAAGTAATCCTAATAATGAAAGTAACAGTATTGATTTATTTATTTATTTATTCATAAGCAAGCCGTAAGCAATAATAATAGATATTATTTCATGCTCTTGTCAAGCTTATTCATAATTAATATTAAACGGATAGTAATTTTATAATAATCATAGTAGCTGCACGAATTTCGCTTCTGAAAAAAAAGAGCTCAAAAAAAAGCATTCGAACATTAAATACAATGTTCATCATCAAGTTCATCATATTAAAGTCTATTTGACCACCAGTCAAGCTCAAAATTCTTGCACAAGGTTGAAAGTTATACTCATTTAAAACCGTAAATTAATAATTAATAAAATAGCTTTAAAAAAAAAATGGTTGTACAGGCGATCAAATGGTCAGATTACATAGATAAAGGATAAGGATTATGCAACAAAATAGTTAAATTAGTTAGTAGATAGTATTTATAATGGTCTCTTTGAAATCATTTAAAATTACTCAAATATTTCATTACAATACGGGAAGTTTCAGCCTTAAGGCATAATCCCATGCACAACTAGTCTTTTTCATCGCCATTACCGTCGACTTTTGTCTCGTGCACAATTTAGAATATTCTCCTGTCCTACTTTCCTCCTCTGAATATTTTCCCGTTTATGATGTTTTCCATAATATTATCAGGTTTCGCTATTAACAGAAAGGAATTTGTTCGCAAAGTTTCGTCTCTCATCGATAAATATGATACCGCCCTCGCCTAGCCCTCTGTCGTAGTCGTCGTCGCCGGTAACGGGCTGATTACGTGCTCGGCAACGAAATGAAATGGTACGGAACGCGTCTTGCATTCTACAGGAAGGAAGGAAATTCATTCCATTATTATTATTACCTACTATTATTATCATTATTATGATTATTATTATTGTATTCAAAGATATTGTTCATAATCCGCGAACGAAGTTGGCAACTTGGCAAGTGCTGTTGGAGGAAGCAGCTTTTGGGGACAGGTGTCGCATTTTGAACGGTTATTCTCGTTACGTTTTTTGTCCTTGTTTTTAAGAATAATATACTATCTAATAGTATAGGTGATTAAAGATGCAATACATAAGAGCTGTTGATAATGAGTTTTATTTTATTCATATATTATCTCGCCAAAGATGATATCTTAAGATTTGAGTATTGTAAGCGTACTAAAGATCCTATTAGGGTTTGCAATACCGATGGAAAATTTCAATACCGGTATTTCGGTAATTTTTCATTTTAAAACCGGAATACCGGGAAATTACCGGTATTTTTGTTATCTTAAACAAACGTAAACAAAATTGAAAGTTACTAGTACAGTTATAAAAAAAATGTATATACAACTACAACTATATTTAACTAAACAATAAAATAAAACAATTTTTTTTTAAATAATAATTTAACAAAATTATATCCAATTTAATTAATTTATTATCACTATCAAGTATATTGAGTACTTTTCACCAAAAACAAACTTATGAGCAAGAAAGACCAAAAACTCATATAAGATCATATTACATTATTATAATAAACTGTATTGTCTGTATCTGATGTGTTAAATTAGTATAATCTCCAATATTTAAAAAATAATTTTCTACACTAATTTAAGATCGGATACTTTGTCAAGATTAATAATAAGTTACTATAATTGTTGAATATTGTTATTCAAAACAATGTGATGCTTCTATAGTATTTTCAAACTTCGAAAGGTTTTCGAAAAATAATATTTGATAATTGTAATAAGAAGCAAAAATATTTAGTAATTATCATAATTATTATGTATAAAGTTAGAAAAAAAATAAAGATTACGCAGGGGTAATTTGTATGATATAAAATATTTTGGCGAAAATATCACTTAAAAACCGTTACATTTTTACATAAGATGAAACAAACATCATTATCTATCAGTACAATTCAACTTATTGTAACACGATATGTAGCCCTTAGTAAAGCAATAAATATTCAGTTTAATGACGAGTTGAGATAATATTTGACATTTGTTTATTCTATAGAATCACTTGAAGATATAGCTGTTTATGCGATTATGGAATATAAAGACAAACTTGTTCCGAGAAATTTAAACTTTAGTGTATTATGTATAAAATAGCGCTTATGTAAAAATACCGAAAATACCGGTATTTTTGGGGTTAATACCGGTAAAAATACCGCCGAAAAATCGGCGGTAATTCAGTATACCGGTATACCGGTATTGCATTCCCTAATATATACTAACCTTCTAACAATAGTTTGAGCTAATAATTACTTACGTCTACATTAGGTGTTAGAATAACCCTTCATACTTATTTTGTATGGACGTATTTCGAAAATTCAGGCTAGAGATAAGGACACGTAAAATCTTACTTCACCTCACACTCCTCCGCGTGATATTTTGTGATTTTTTGTTAAAGACTCACCCCCCCCCCCTTTCCCTAAAAACCTCAAATGATTAATGGACGTCTTTTAATGAACTAATAATAAATTTCATCAAGATAGTTTTTTGTAATCTATATGTTGAGTATGACTCCAGTCGGATGTGACTTTGGCAGGATATGACTCCACCCGGATATAACTCCGCCCGGATATAACTCCGCCCGGATATAACTTCACCCGGATATAACTCCACCCGGATATAACTCAGCTCAGATATAACTCAGCTTACATATAACAGCATTTATATAACTCAGCTCAGATATGACTCCGCCCGAATATGACTCCGCCCAAATATGACTCCAGCCGGATATGACTCCAGCCGGATATGTCTCCTGCCAGATATGACTCCATCCGGATATGACTCTTCCCTGATATAACTCTTTCCTGATATGACTTTTCCCTGATATGACTCCTTCCGGATATAACTTCAGCTGAATATGACTCCAAGAATTTCTCTTAATTATCCTGCACGGATATGATATTGCCCGAGTATGACTCCGGACTCCACTCAGATGTGAATCCGGCTGGATATGACTCCACCCGGGTATATCTCCACCCAGATATAACCCCACCAGGATATAACTCCACCCGGATCTAACTACACCCGGATATAACTCCGACCGAATATGACTCAGCCGGTTATGACTCCACCCGAATATAACTCCACTCGGATATAACTCAGCTTAGATATAACAGCATTCATATAACACAGCTCTGATACGACTTTGGCAGGATATGACACCGGTCAGATATGACTTCGGTCGGATATGACTCTTGCTGGATATGACTCCGCCCGGATATGACTCCACCCGGATATAACTCCACCCGGATATAACTCCACTCGGATATAACTCAGCTTAGATATAACAGCATTCATATAACTCAGCTCTGATACGACTTTGGCAGGATATGACACCGGTCAGATATGACTTCGGTCGGATATGACTCTTGCTGGATATGACTCCGCCCGGATATGACTCCACCCGGATATAACACCACCCGGATATAACTCCACCCGGATATAACTCCACCCGGATATAACTCAACTTAGATATAACAGCATTCATATAACTCAGCTCTGATACGACTTTGGCAGGATATGACACCGGTCAGATATGACTTCGGTCGGATATGACTCTTGCTGGATATGACTCCGCCCGGATATGACTCCACCCGGATATAACTCCACCCGGATATAACTCCACCCGGATATAACTTCACCCGGATATAACTCAACTTAGATATAACAGCATTCACATAACTCAGCTCAGATACGACTCCGGTCGGATATGACTCCGAGTATTTCTCTTAATTACCCTGCACGGTTGATTTTCTTTATTATTGAAGTTTTTGTTTTAAATTTTGTGTGCTTTTAGATATGACTGCAGCCCGGATATATCTTCGAGAATTTCTTCTAATTACTCTGCACGATTGATTTTCTTAATTTTTTAAATTTTATTTTAAATTTTACATAAAATGTAAACATGTTTATTTAGGTAAAAAATAAATATCTGTAAAGTCTTACTGTACCCCTCTCTTCACCACATAAAATTTTGTGATTTTTTTACCAAACTCCGGCCGCTTCCCCCAAAAAACGTTACGTGATTAATAGATACTGAGGAATCTGTCTTGCCAAAAAACATATTTTCGATTTTAATTACCTCAAAGATATAAAGTAACTATGAATAATAAGATACAAACTTACATTTCTTAAACAGCGCGACATTTTTAAAAGTTTAATTTGTTTTTTTATTATAATTACTTACGAGCGATGATGCATTATGCTTATTAACTTCCCGTAGGGTAAGTTATTATAATGGGCCGAAAATCGAAATAGGGTGTGTCCACGTTTTCGGGCGCACGGATCAACCGATTTGAATGGTTCAAAAACATTTGGTTTCCTATTGATAGGGAGAAGAGCTGATTAGTTTTTGGCAAAGGCAGGTCCAGCCATTTCGGAAATACGGAGCAAAGAGTGCAGAAAATAGAAATCGAGTTTTTGAGAGAGCGGAGCATCCGATTTGTATGACCCGAAGAACATTCAATTAGTAATGATTGGGAGAAGTATTTATTAGTTTTTGGCAAAGGCAGGCCCTGCCATTTTGACGATACGGAGCAAAAAATGGCAGTTTTTTGAGAGAACTCAACGTCCAATTTAAATGATTCAAAGAACTTTCAGCTTGTTTCAACAAAATAATTGATTTTGGAAAAAAAAATTGTATTTTTTTTTTTAATTTTTGTATATCGAAAATAATTCAAATTTTATTTTTAATTCTGATTATAGTTTTAATATACTTTAAACAAATTATTTCAACGTTGCAATTCAGTTTATATGATTCCTATAAATATAAGACAATGTTACAATATTTATAATAATCTATTTGAAAACATTCAGTATTCCTCAAACATTTCGTTACGGTACGGGATGTTCCAGCAATTTGCCTTAAGGCACGATGCCATACACCCCATTAGTTTTAAATTTCAATGACATAACCTCTAACATAACTTAGATTTGCATTCGATGTTACGTAATCCACAAATGTTAACCAATCACATCAATTCGTTTCGAATGATCGCATCGGTATCCAATGACAAATCAGCTTTTGTAGCGTAACGCATTTCGTTGCATTTTCGCCAAACTACTCATAGTTCTACTTCAATAAAGTGCAGTGTCCTTAAATTCATCTCTCATAAAATTACAAAATCAAGTCGACTATTCATTCCTCGAAAGAATAACGATTATCATCATAGAATGTTTTGCATGCCGTAATAATGTCTTCAACGAATTAATATTCCACCCTTTCGGGTAACTTTTCATAGTCGCCTCTCAAAGAGCAACGAAGCCACTTGCAACTTTGCCAAACAACTTGAAATTTTATGAAAAAAGTTTGCAATGAAATTTATTTGTCTACTTACACTTATAAAAGAGAGAAGCTAATTCTTTATTGCAGCCGATGCGATGGGATGAAATATTAGGGAAATTATGCGGTTTTCGCAGAGGAAATTACTATCTTAGAAAAATATCGGACCAACCGAGTAATAACCGAGGAATAAAATTTATATAGTTAATTGTGTTTTTATTACTTTTCCTTCAAATTCTTTTCTACTATCGACTAATAATAAAATAACTTCCAAAGATCTACAAAGGACAATTCTAAGTCATTATTATGGAAATTTTTTGCCGAAAATCTCAAGCCTCGTGTAATAGATACGTTTTGTATGGAAAAAAATGAAACTATTCGGTCAAACCACTTGACATTCATATATTCGAGACGACCCGAAACCCCGACCTCACTTTAAGGACTTGTTTGTTCTTTTAAATAAATACCCGAAGAATTATTTGGTTGAAATAATACTTGAATGTATTATTTTTTGTGGTATTTTTTCATCAAGAAACAATGTAAGTTTGAAGTAATAACTTTGTTTACTCTTACATATATTTGTTTCTTTTAATTATGTATTTCTCTGTTCCAAATTTGTTTCCGATTTAAATTTTATATTATAAATGCAATTTTCTGAACCAATATATCCATAATTATAATATAAGACATATTTGATCTCACAATCTACATTATTTCTCCACATTTTTCTAAGAAAATACATTTTCCGACTGCAACCGCCAGTGTGCCATATAAAAACACTATCATGTTATTAATGTGAAAGCTGGTGTGAAGTTTTCATTAGTAAATATTAGAAGAAAATTTAGTTTATATTGTAGATTATTGGTGATTTTGTTGAGTATTATATAAAATTGTATGCTAAATACAATCAAGTATAATATGATATTGTATAATAAGTTCCTTTTATTATGAATCGATAAAGACGTTCTGCAGAGTCAGCTTTCATTATACTTGACAGACACAGTATTAATAAACGTAATGATAATAGCTTTCTTTGCAAAATCCTACACAAAAAATTTTGAACGCAGTGAACAACTGACTAAATTTACAAAAAAAATTAAGAATTGCTAAAAAAAAATTAAATTTTTGATCTTTTCGTGTTTTTGAAATTTTTCAGATTTTTTATAAATTAAAACTTTTGCTAAAAATGCAAGAACTACAAAATTTTATTTTCTCAAACATTTTAGAACCTTTTTTTACTTTTTTGACAAAATAAAAGTCTCAAAATTTTCAAAAAAAAGATACAAAAAATTTCAAACTATACAAATTTTTGAAAAGCTATAAAATTTTTGGACGGAACTTTTGAAAAATTTTTTAGTAAAAATTTTAAAATTAATGAAAAATAATTAAATTTACATTTTTTTCAAGAATTTTCAAAAATTAAAACAAAAAAATTCAAGAATTACAAAATTTTCCATATCAAATAATTCAGAAATTTTCAAAAACATCAAATATTTTAGTTTTTTTACTTTTTTGACCAAATAAAAATGTTGCAAATTTAAAAAATAGATTTTTTCCAAAATTTCAGAAATAATATTGAAATAATGATTTTTTCAAATACTATTTTTCATAAGAAATTCCACAAAATTTGAATTTTTTGCAAATTATTAAAAAAAATAAATAATAAAAAACTCGAAATTTTCAAAAATTAATTAGAAAAAATTTCAAAATATACAAAATTTTTGAAAAAGGTGGAACAAATTTGGACGGAATAAAGAATTGCCGAAACTTTTGGAAAAATTTTAAAATTGGGTGTAAAATAATTAAATTTTTGATTTTACTAAAGGTTTGAAATGTTTCCGAATTTTCAAAAATTCAAGTATTTCAAAATATAAGTATTTCAAAATTTTCCAAAAATTATCGAAATCGAAAATTTCAAAATCCTTAAAATCTCAAAATTAAAAAAAAAATAAGATTTTTTTGCAAATATTCAAATTGAGAATTTTTAAAAAAATCTAATATTTTACAACAAAAAAAGTTTTGACAAAATTTGGAAATTTTCAAATAATATACTTTTCCAAAAAATTTCAAAATTTTCAAATTTTTTTTTACAAAGTATCAAAAGTTAAAAAAGCTGCCAATGAGAGTCTTAATTTGCAAAATGAAATTTCTCTGAATTTTCAAAATTAAAACAATTACAAAAACAAATCAAGGATTTCAAAATTTTCCAAAAAATATAGAAAGAAACAAAATTTCAAAAATATCGAAATTAATAAAAATAAGTTTTGCAAAAAATTAAAAAAAAAATTTTTCAAATATCCAAATAATTCAGAAATTTTCTAAAATATCGAGTATTTTAAAGAATAAATTTTTTTTGCTGAAATTAAAATCAGAAAATTTAAAAAAAATGTTTTTTTCAAAAAAAATTAAATTTTTAAAAGTTTTGACAAAGTATAAAAATTAAAAAAAACGATTTGCTTAAATCCAAATTTAAAAAAAAATTGCTAAAATAAAATTTTATTTATATTTTTTATTTATATTTATTTTATTATATTAATATTCAAAAAATAAATAAATATATATATATATATATATTTTTAGCACAAACATTTTCCTTCCCAATTAAATAAAATTTATATCATAATTTTTTTATTAGATAAGGTCCTCGGTTGCCTTCATTTTATCTCGACTCTATTAAATTTCTTATTTTGTCATAACACATTTTCATGGTGTTGGCTATCAATGTGTCAAAAACCATAATGCAATAGAAATTTCAAGACTGAAAAAATCTGAACTTTTTCTTACATTTTTGATACTGTCAACGGCTGTAAAACTAACATCTAGATAGCACAAATGTCAAAATAACATTTGTTTAAGTTCACAACTATTTTATATATAACCGAAAATATCTATTTCACTTGTATAACATTTGTGGTAGTAACATTTTGAGGGTGTGACCAATAATATGCTCTGGAATATATATTCCCCAGCAAAATAAATGTGATCAGAAATATACCCTTAAGTATATTTATCCCCCAGCTCTCTGTCTATTACCGCCCCCGACATTCCTGAATTCCTGTAGTCGGTGCCGTCGCAGTATTTGTCCTTCTATTCGTTCCGTCGCCGTTACATGGCTGTTACATTTCTATTTCTTATCTAGAGGAAAGAAGAGCAGATAGTGCCGGGAATTCCCTCGGGAACATACACGGGGACTAGACTATCCTCTGCTGCTGCTGCTGCTCCTTCTCACTGCTCCTCTCTCTCAGAAGCAATCGCCGAATCGCTTTATTGTGTATATTGGCAACTAGATCATCGATTCGATTCGATTTCGACATCATAGGAGGAAAGGATATATAAACAACACACGCCGGATGTATTATATAATATAAAATATATCATATGTGTATATGTATGTAGAAAGTACGTGTCACGTTGTATGACCCGAATAGGCTCCTAAACTACTGAACTGATTTTATTTATTTATTTATCTTAAATATATAGCCCACAGATTTTTCCAAGAGGACTATAAAATACAATTATTTTACATAATGAATAACAATTAAAATATATACAAAATTACAATATATAGTTATTAACATGAAATGCTTAAGATAAAATTACATATAATGCAGAATGTAACAATATTATTTATAAACAGAATAACATAAAATAATGGGATATTTGAAAACAAAATAAAAAGGTTAACTTGAGCAGATGGAGATTATTTGATTAGGTGAAGTGTTGTAAATATCAGTTATATGGTCAGTGAAAAACAAACCAGAATCAAATAAAACTCCTAAATCTGAAATTTTATTACATCTATCAATGCTGCTGTTAAAAATTTTATAATCAAAATGTATTGGAACGCGCTTATGTGAAAAACTAAGAATCTTGCACTTTGATATATTTAAATGTAATTTGTTATAGACACACCAAGTCAAGTTGAGACTGTGATAATAAGCAGTCATCAATAGAATTCATTTTGTGATACAGTTTGAGATCATCTGCAAATAATAAATGTGGCCAGCTAATAATTTCAGATATATGTCAAATAGCAGCGGACCAAGAATGGATTCCTGAGGAACACCTGAACTTATATTTTCAATATTGTTCAAGAATCCATTAAGATAGACAAACTGTTTACGATGATGAAGATATTTCTTAAAAAAATAAATAAGTGAAGAATTAACACCAATCTTAGATAATTTAGTAAGAAGAATGTTATGATCAAATAAATGATTCTGATTTTTTTTTGACTCACCGTGTGCATTTATATCTAACTTAGGTTATAGGCTATAATAAAAACTTTAGTTCACATTGGAAATATTAAAATTACACAAATTTAAATTAAATTCGACAGTTATGCTATTCAACACTGAAATTGTCATTTGTATTCTTTTACCTCTTTATCCTTTCCACATCAAACATTTATAATTATGTGAGTATCGGGATGTTTGACCCGAATAGGCTTCTAAACTACTGAACCGATTTTGAATTTTTTTGGCTTACTGTGTGCATTTAAATTCAACTTAGGTTATAGGCTATATCAAAAACTTTAGTTCATATTCGAAATATCAAAATTTCAGAAATTTCCAAAAATTTTGACAGTAGGAAAACAAAATACTGTGAAATGTCAGTCAATGTTTCTGGAAACTTCGAGATGAATTGATTTATGATTTACGTTTTATTTGCTCAATTTGTGAATTCATATACTACGAAGGATTTATAATTTTATAAATTACAATTTATAGTCGAAATATTACAATAGTCGTTAATTACATTTTTGTTTAACAAATTATATTGGCAAATTCAAAAAAAAAACCTATTCTAATCTATAACGTTAAATAACAATTATTAACTTTAGCATATTAATTTATTATTAATATAATTTTTTTTGCATTCAGAAATTTGACAAAAAAATAATTAGCTGGTGATTCAGGGCATCGTGCCTTAAGGCAAATTGTTGAAACTTCACATACCAAAAATCGAATTTTTTCATATTTTTTTTAAGAACTTTGAAAAAAAATAGATCTTTGACAATTTTAAAATTTTCAAAATAAATGACATTGAAAAATATTTGTTATACTTTGAGACATTTTGGAAATTATGAACTGTTTTTCAAAGCAATCGCAATATGTTAGATGCCTAGAAACAAAATAAACGAAGCGCGTGAGCGATGTATCGCAGACTAACAGATAAACATTTGTACTGAATCCATAGAAAATGTAAACAAATTTTGTATTTGGCATTTTTTTAATTTTTTCATTGGATCTCCAAAATTCTCAGCCCTGTCTACCCAAAAATTTTGTCAGTTCCTCATTTCGCTAATACAAATAAAATGTTATTTGAATTATTCAAATCGGATTTTCCGTTCTCTCAAAAATTACCATTTTCTGCACTCTTTAGTATGTATCTCCGAAACGGCTGGTCCTGCTTTTGGCAAAAACTAATCAGCACGTCTCCTTATCAATACCAATCGATTGTTTTTTTAATTATTTAAATCGGTTGATTTGTGTTCTCGAAATCGTCGACGAAAAATTGTATGCGCACATACATACACACATTCATTATTTCAAAGGTATGCCATAATGTTCAGAAACTTCTAAAACGTAATATGCGAAAAAAACATTCTCGATTTTTTTGCGATTACTATAACTTACACTACAGTTAAAAATATATTGGTAATAAATATTAATATTTACTTATATGTGATTCATAAATCTAAAATTACCTAAATAAGCAAAAACATATCTGAAATAAATAAATGCTCAAGTTCTAAAAATATTTTCTGTTTATTTGCATTTGTTATTTGGAAAGCACACATATAAATGCTACATCATCAAACAAATCTCAATTTTGTATATTTTCAGAATGTTTGTTTTTCATAAAGTGTGTTAAAAATTTTATATTTCTTATTCATACATTCAATCAACTTCCGAAGGAGAAGTTTATGTTTTCATCAAAAAATCCGATTTACTAATTTTGTGTTTTCTCGACGTTTCAAGCCATTCTGAATCGAATGAAACCAATAAGTGGAAAAAGTATTTGTGTATTCACAGTTTTTTTTACCATAAATCAACGATTTCTCAAAAACAGCTGGATTGAATTCAAAACTTTAGAAACAATTTGTTGTAACTCGATTACAACAAATATATATACTATACTTCTCAGTTTTATATTTATTACAGGACTATATTTCTCAGTTTTGTGCAACACTCTCAGACGACTTGCAACACTCTCAGACGACTTGCAACACTCTCAGACGACTTGCAACACTCTCAGACGACTTGCAACACTCTCAGACGACTTGCAGCACTCTCAGACAACTTGCAACACTCGCAGACGACTTGCAACATTTTCAGACGACTTGCAACACTCTCAGACGACTTGCAACACCCTCAGACGACTTGCAACACTCTCATACGACTTGCAACACTCTCAGACGACTTGCAACACTCTCAGACGACTTGCAACACTCGCAGACGACTTGCAACACTCTCAAACGACTTGCAGCACTCTCAGACGACTTGCAACACTCTCAGACGACTTGCAACACTCTCAGACAAACGACTTGCAACACTCTCAGACGACTTGCAACACTTTCAAACGACTTGCAACACTCTCAGACAACTTGCAACACTCTCAGACGACTTGCAACACTCTCAGACGACTTGCAACACTCTCAGACGACTTGCAACACTCTCAGACGACTTGCAACACTCTCAGACGACTTGCAACACTCTCAGACGACTTGCAACACTCTCAGACGACTTGCAACACTCTCAGACGACTTGCAACACTCTCAGACGACTTGCAACACTCTCTCAGACGATTTGCAACACTTTCAAACGACTTGCAACACTCTCAGACAACTTGCAACACTCTCAGACGACTTGCAACACTCTCAGACGACTTGCAACACTCTCAGACAACTTGCAACACTCTCAGACGACTTGCAACACTCTCAGAGACTTGCAACACTCTCAGACGACTTGCACACTCTCAGACGACTTTTGCAACACTCTCAGACGACTTGCAACACTCTCAGACGACTTGCAACACTCTCAGACGACTTGCAACACTCTCAGACGACTTGCAACACTCTCAGACGACTTGCAACACTCTCAGACGACTTGCAACACTCTCAGACGACTTGCAACACTCTCAGACGACTTGCAACACTCTCAGACGACTTGCAACATTTTCAGACGACTTGCAACACTCTCAGACGACTTGCAACACTCTCAGACGACTTGCAACATTTTCAGATGAATTGCAACGCCAAGCATTTTTCCAGTAGAGAAAAGTGAAAAATTTTCATCCACGTTTTAGCCAAATATTTTGACTCGACTTTATAAATTTATAAACTAATCGAAAGATATTACTTGGAAGTAATCAACTATTGAAATTTTTCTTCGATGATTTTTTTTATGTTGATATACATCATGGTCTTAAAGAACATACTATAATTTTAAGACCATATAGCAAGTAGTTTAATTCTAAAAATTCATTAAAGTTTGAGAAATAATGACAAATGTCAAAAGTCGCTTTTTGATGTGATGAGTCAAAATTTGAAAATCACAAATTTAAAAAC
>NW_020537324.1:74159830-74182056 GCF_003426905.1 Ctenocephalides felis | reverse complement strand
ACCACTCTCAGACGAATTGCAACACTCTCAGACGACTTGTAACACTCTCAGACGACTTGCAACACTCTCAGACGACTTGCAACACTCTCAGACGACTTGCAATACTCTCAGACGACTTGCAAACACTCTCAGACGACTTGCAAACACTCTCAGACGATTTTGCAACACTCTCAGACGACTTGCAACACTCTCAGACGACTTGCAACACTCTCAGAGACTTGCATTGCAACACTCTCAGATGAATTGCAGCAAACACTCTCAGACGACTTGCAACACTCTCAGACGATTTGCACACTCTCAGACGACTTGCAAACACTCTCAGACGACTTGCAACACTCTCAGACGACTTGCAAACACTCTCAGACGATTTGCAACACTCTCAGACGATTTGCAACACTCTCAGACGACTTGCAACACTCTCAGAGAATTGCAACACTCTCAGGAACGACTTGCAACACTCTCAGACGACTTGCAACACTCTCAGATGACTTGCAAACACTCTCAGACGACTTGAAACACTCTCAGACGACTGACACAAACTCTCACACAACTTGCAACACTCTCAGATGAATTGCAGTAATTTTTTTCAGTAATTAAGAGAAAAGTGAAAAATTTTCATCCACGTTTAGCCAAAAATTTCTGACTCGACTTTATAAATTTATAAGCTATCGAAAGATATTACTTGGAAGTAATCAACTGTTGAAATTTTTCTTCGATGATTTTTCTATGTTGATAGGCATCACGGTCTTAAAGAACTTAATAAAATTTGCGGCTCTACAGCAAATAGATTAATTTAAAAAATTTCAAACTTAAAAAAAGTGACGATCAAAATTTGAATATCACAAATTTAAAAAGCATTTTTTGTTTCAAATCAGCGGACAAAATAGGTCTACAAAACTTCTCTAGTTGTGTAGAAAATGTTAACACTGTTTTAAATCATATATCATATCAAGTACTACGTACATGATACCCTAATCGTAATCAACTATTACACATGTCTGGAAGTTCATGCAACTTGCCTTATGGCAAAATGTCACTTGCGACTAGTTTCATTTTTGTTTGTTATTTTCCTTATAGTATTCTCAGAGTTGCAGTTTCCAGTCCCAATTTCCTGACCCCCGACCTTTGTTTTTGGTCGTTAAAGAAAATGTGATTATCAAGAGCATTTTGCAACGACGGCGGCGACCGTCGACGTTTAACCGCACTTTGCTCCTCCACCGTATAGTATGTACTTGTATTTTGTATTACTAAAGGCGGGAGAGCGGCTTAGGAAGTTCGGCGATTATAACTCGAAGATAGCTTAGACCGATTTGTATGTATATTATTTTGTCGTTTGCGAAATATTATGAGAGAAAGATACGTACTTTCGAGACAGGAGCAAAAAAACGTGTTTGCCACTTTGTAATGTTGATAGCGGACTTAAGTTAGATTACGAAAGGAAAGTGGTGGAATTTTTTGAGGACAAAAATATTTTGAGCACATGAAGATATGTAAATATACTAGATGACTTAACAGTCATTGTCCTGTAGCCACGTCTAGAATTAAAAAGTTCCAATTTTTTTAATATTCTATCCTATACTTTTTAATATCCTTGTTAAATATTCATATTGATAGTAACGCCATCTAGTATCTTTACTGTGTATTAAGTGAATATTTTTTAGGTTCTATATATTGTTAAAATATTCTAAGTTTCATTTTATATCCGTTTTAGGAATGATTCTAATTTGAGCTTTGTGCGAATAAAGAAGTAATTTTGATAGTAAAGTTGTGTTTCCTTTTCTAAGTGTTTGATATTTCCTAAACTTTTTACAATCCTATTTGATATCCTGCCTTTGTGATTCATTCATAGTCTTACACAAGCAGTATAAGAAATTCCGGAAAAAATAATATAGCATCTGCGGTAAAAGAACAATATCACACTTGATTTTTCCAGACAACATAATTGCTTCAAAAATTTAGTCCATGATTTTAATAATCTCGTACAAAATATTAGTTGCTTTTTGGCAAAAATAATTTCTAAAGTACATTTTTCTTACTAATAATTTAACAAACATTATTGTCTATGTTCAAATCTTAGGTGATTTACATTTGTAAAATCTAGTTCATATGAGCTCTCTTCAATCTAAGATCAACTTGCTAAATATTCCATATCCAATGCCAAGCAAATGAATTTTTGACACATGAAACAAAATTGTAAATCATTTGTTTAATAAGTAGAAATTTTCTTTTGTATTGTAAATAATTTAGTAAAGTAAACCAAAATGCGACATAAGTAATGCATAAGTTTAAAAAAATAATGTATATGCAATTTTGGATTTATTTTTGTGTAGCATTCATTTTATTTTTAAAGCAAAATAATATTTTATATTTTGTATATTTAAAATTTCTTTGGACGCTATCTTTTCATATAGGTCTTCACTAGGGTTTATACAAAAACCGACATTTCAGAAATCTGGTTTTCGAATTGTAAATTTCCCAGAAAACCGGTTTTAACCAATTTTTCCAATTACACAAATTTCTTTACACTTCGATAATTAATTCCAATGAATCGTAGTGTTTTGTTTATTCTAATTTTATTCATGTCATTTTTTTTTTAAATTAACGAATAAATTAAATTTTAGTCTAAATCAACTCAGTATCTTCATCAAAATATACAATTTTTTATATAAATATTTGATTTTTTACATTTGCATTTAATTGAAAAATAGTGAATGTCAATTTCATATATTCAATATGCAGTAAATTTGTAAATGTTAAAATATTTCCTTTTTGGCTGAAAATGATAGTATTTATTTTACAATAATGTTTTGTATCTATAATTTGCTTGGTAATATTGCCTATAACATAACTTGGAATAATTAATTTATTTTTTTCTTATTGAACTCGTTAAACTTTTTTTGAACTGTCAAAATTTTGTTTATGATTAATTTTAAATTCAATATGTCGCATTTTTATTGTAATCTATAATGTTTTGAAGAAGTTTTGGTATCCGAACTAATTTGGTAAGCAAATCAAATAAATATAAATTATAAATCTATTTATCTAATAATTTTTATAAATATTGACAAATGACATTTCACTTTTTTTCATGTCAACATTTATTTAAATTTATGAACATTGATTTTTAATTAGATCTAAAACTATAAACAGTGATTTTGAATATATCATTTCATATAATTTGGATATAAATGTTGGATATATCTATATATGTATGTTTTTGAATTATATTTTTTGAACTGTCAGATTTTTTTTCAAAAACCATAAATCTTGTTTCTCGAATTTTCCATAAATTTTGATATTTAACATTATAGTTTTTTTTGGTCATTTTCTGTCAAAATTTTATAAATTTATAAAAATTATATATTTATTTTTTAAATTTACTTTTCAAAATTTCCTATAACCTAAGTTGGATATATATGCACACGATGAGCCATTAAAATTTAAAAGTGGTCCAGTAGTTTGGGCGTCCATCGCGAACCTACGTCGTGAAACGAGGGTTATATATATATATATATATATATATATATATATATACATCTACATCCTCACACAATTTAATTCTGTTACTCTGTTCCATTTTATTTGTGTTCCAACATATATATGTCCTCATAGTCCTCGTCGTCGTCGTCGTTTTCTTCGGCCGCTTGTGCACAAATTAGAACCCCGACACATATTGAACACGAATTCGTTCGTTCGGAATCAATATGTCCTTTCTTGTACACGGATACACAAGTATAAGGAGACCGTTTTTCACCCCCAAGTCTCCCCTAAATTCGCCACACCACTCCCAAACTCTCCACCGCTCCACTTATATATTGGACCACTTCATTGAGCATATGAGCACGTGAGGATTTAGAAACAGGGCTTGTCGGGGATTAAAGGATTAGGGTAAAAATTTGATTTTTAATTAATATCTTATATTTTTAAAGTCGAATCTAGTGGTGCATATGGCATCATGCCTTAAGGCAAATTACAGGAATTTTCCGTACCGAAATATAGAATTTTTATGAAACCTTTAAATTTTTTTGAAATTTTTAGAAGAAATGAGAATTTTGGAAATTTGGAAATTAAAAAAAAAATGACTGAAACGTAAAGAAATATGAAAATTTGCATTTTAAATTTTTGCCCTACGGGAAGTTTATAAAGTGAATGTTACCTTATTTTTTTAAGCACAAGATGTTTATATAAAAGGATTTTTGAAGTTTATATATATATATATATATATATATATATATATATAAATTTCAAATATTTTAAGTCTTATATATATAGGTTTATTCTTAAGATTTTTTCCTTTATGTAAACAAAGGTTACATAACTAGACGTAAGTCGTATTTTGCCTTAAAAAATTGCATGATTTTCTCATTATTTTTTAAATGAAAACTTAGTCAATAACTTTCTCATCACACAAAATCTCATAAATATTATCAAAAAATAATAAACAATTTATTGTGAAGAAATGGCCCAGCCGATCCTTGCCAAAGTAATATTTTTCGACCATTTTTTTCATTTTTAAAATAGATTCAGCAGATTATTAAATTAGAAATATTTTGATGTATCCCAAAAACCATTGTTTTACTAAATGATCAAAGTTCCTAATTTTTATACGAATTTGATTTTTTGGAAAATAGTTTTATTAAATTTATTTAATTTAATACCAATTTAAAAATTTAGAAAATATTTCGTTAAATTTAACAAATTTTTTAACTAATTTATCAAAGCTCTCAATTTTTGTACTAAAATCGGAAAAATGTTTTGTTAATTTTATTAAATGTAAAAAATATTTGAAAATTTAAAAAAAATTCCTTCAAGCTGTTGTAAGCAAGTTAGCATTTGTTACTAGTTTATTAAAGCTTCTATATTTTATAATAAAATGATTTTTCGTGATATTGTATTGTTAATTTTATTAAATTTGAAAAATATTTCGTTAAACTTTAGTAAAAATAACAATTGTTGTTACTAATTTATCAAAGCTTCTAATATTATTATAAAATCATTTTTTGGAAAATAGTTTTGTTAATTTTATTGAATTTAAAATATTGAGAAATTTAAAAAATTGAGAAATTTAAAAAATATTGCTTTAAACTTTTGTAACTTATTGAAGTTTTAAAAAATATTGTTGTAAATTGATTTAAAAACTAATTGTTTGTATTGTGTTTGTTAAATTTTGAGAAAAACTATATTTTTTGAAAATTTTGATTTTGATTTTCGCAAAAATCTAGAAAACAATTCAGTTTTTCGGTTACATTACTATTATGTTATTTAAACCACTAAATATCTGAAAAAAATATTGTTGAATTTTTGTGAATAATTAAATTTGTGGTAATTATACATATTTATAAACCACTATAAATTTATGATTAATATGCAGTTAATTTTTGTAAAAAACATATGGATTTTTTGAAAATAATAATTTTTAGAATTTTTTTATTGCTGTAAATTTAAAAAAAAAATGATTTTTGGTAAAATATTTCTATTAATTTTTGTGATTAACTAATTCTTGCAAATATTATTTAAATTTTTTGTGAATAACTAAATTTCTGGAAAATATTACTCTTAATTTTAGAAAACTACAGAATTTTTGTTAGATATCACTGAAAGTATTGTAAACAACTAAAATTCCGGACAGTATCCTAATGTTTTTTAATGAATATTTCATTTAATTTATATACTTGAAACAATAAAATTATTTAAAATTTTTAATTTTCATAGATCAATCAAAATAATCATTTATTATGACATATACTTCAAAATTAATCTAATTTAAGATGGTTTATTGATATTTATAAAAAAAAATAATTTTTTCATATATTTAAAATACGTTTGCAGTTGTAAATCAAATGTTTTCATATTTCCAATAAAAATACTAACTACTACATTTTTAAATTAAAATTACAATTCTAAGGAGAAAAAAATAAATATAAATTATAATCACGTAAAAGATTATGATGAAAGAAAAATTAATAAAATTATCTTATTCACAATTCTAATATTCTTTTTAGTGCAAATTACAATGAATTGTGTTTATTTAAATTAATACGTTGTTACGTTATTTAAAACTAATGAATGAATTTTAATTAATTTCTAGTAAATCCAATTTATTTTCTTCTAAATCTAATCAAAATCTAGAGCAACTAATCCTTCGAAATTATCTGAAAAAAAAATAATTTCAATCTTAAATGAATTTTAAAACAAATTCTATCAATTAAACAATTTACAAATACATATTTGTAGTTATTTTCAAATTCATATGTTTTTGTACCTTTGTGGAGTCTCGTGTATTTTTTTTTGTAAATTTCAAAAAAAAATTCATTCATTTCATTTTTGCTTTTATATAACAGTATTTGTAGTTGTTTTCATAAATTTTCAAAATTGTATATTTTTGTACCTTTATGGAGCCTCATGTGACAATTGTACTGGCTCAAACGATTTTGTTAATCTGTGATACAAGTTTATATATAATATATATATATATATATATATATATATATATATATATAAGTGTGTATCCATTCTAATATATAAATCTTTAGCGTTGAAGCGTATAATCGTTTCTTAGAATTTCGGGTAAATGGTTTTCACTATGTAGGTAGTAAAATTCCATACATCTGTGGCTTCGGCATTCATATATCTTTCGGAGGCCTAAAATAGCCAAAGACACCCATTGAGATTGAATCTAGGAATTTATATCCGAAATCATTCAAGTAATTATTAAACTTTAATTTTTTTCCGTCCTACTTTGATTCCAGTTTACAATTCAATTATTTCTTTCCCAATCGATTCCTTCGGTTTCTTATTTAAAATGGATATCATGTTAAAATAGCTCTAAGTGCAATTTAAAACTGTAGCTAAGTTATTACGTATTATGTAGTTTCTTTAACTAGTTTTCTCGCGGAAACTAATTTGTTTCACTTTACTTACAAACTCGACTTATATGCAAACTTTTACTACGGAAACTAGGAAAATAGGAAAATACATCCGAATTGATTATTTCGTTCCGGGCAAATTGAAATTGAGGGAAATTTATTGAGTTGTCGATTGTTATTAGTGTTATTTGTAATAACTTGTGTTAATTCTGAAATATTTCTTAAGGATGTTATATGACTAGTGGTACATGGCATCGTGCTTCAGGGCAAGTTTGCTGGTACTTCTCGTTCTGTAATTTAACATTCCTAAAGACTTAGAAAAAATTAGATTTTTAGAATTTCGAGTTTTTTTTTTAATTTTTAAAAATATTTGTGAAATTTGAACACCAAAATACAATTTTTAAAAAGACTGAATGATTTTTTGAAAATTGAATTTTCTAAAAAAATTTAACTTTCAAAGAAATTTTTGGAAAATTTGAACAGCAAAATAAATTTTTTGAGAAGACTGAATGATTTTTTGACAACTGAAATTTTTAAAAAAAATTCGAAGAAATCTGTGGAAATATTTTATCGAAATGAAATTTTTGAGAAGACTGAATGATTTTTTGAAAATAGATTTTTTTTTGAATTTTCAAGATTTCGAAGAAATTTATGTTCTCGCCTAAAAATTCTATTCGCTAATTTTATGTTTTCTTGACGTTTCAAGCTATTCTGAATCGAATGAGACCAAAATTGGAAAAAGTATGTGTGTGTGTGTGAACAGATTTTTGACCTTTCGTCGACGTTTTCTCAAAAACGCCTGAACCGATTTCAAAATTTTAAAAACCATTCGATGTCACTCGATAAGGACTTGGCTTAGTCAGTTTTGCGCGTTGATCGGCCGAGCCGCTTTTCGTAAATAACAGAAAAGTCCAAAAAAATCGTCCAGATTTTTGTCAATAATTTTGAATAGATTTTAAAAATTCAAAAGTTGGTTGGGAATCGACCTGATTAGTTTTTTGTAAAGATTTGCTGACACAAGTTTTTGTAATTTGTTGAAAAAAAATTTTGACGATTTTAATGAACTTTTTTACGGTAGGTACCATAGTCTTATAGATCATACTGAAATATTACGGTTCTACGACAAGTCGTCTAATTTTAAAAATTTGTCAAAATTTGTCAAAATTATTGACGTTTTTTTTGCGTTCGTCAAAATTAAACCTTTCATCGACGTTTTCTCAGAAACGCCTGAACCGATTTCATAAATTTAAAAGCCATTTGATGTATCTCGATGAGGACTATTGTTTCCCAGTTTTGTGCGATCTGCCGAGCCGATTCTTCAGAATTTGGATAACAGTGTTAAACTTTTCGTTGACATTTAAGCTCATACTACCAAACTATTCTAAAAAATCAAAAACTGTTCAAATAATATTAGTTGGGGACGATACTGATTAGTTTTAGGTGAAAAGCTACCGAGCTGTAATTAACTATTAAAAACAAAATTCAAGCCGATTTTTATGAAACTTTTTTTTGGCAATCATGGTCTTAGAGAACTTGAAATATTGCAAGTAGTTTAATTTTAAAAATTCATCAAAGTTTGAGAAAATGAGTTGATCTTTTGACGTTTTTTAACGATAGAGTACTTGGTCTTTATGAACATACTAAACAAAAAAAGTCCTACAGAAACTGGTTCAATTATAAAAATAGTTGATTATTAAAAATTTGCTTTTAGAAAATACTCCGAGTTAACGTGTTTGTTCGTTTTCAATTATGTGTAATGAATCCACACGGAATACTTTTAATCACTAACAAATTAATTTATTTTTTATTGATTAAGTCGATTATTTGCACGACTATATTTTGTGAACGATTCAAACCAATCTAAATCGATTATAAAACAAAATTAAAAAAAGAACGCACACAAAAATTGACTTAAAATTTATATTTTCCAGCACTCTTTGTTTTGTAAACATCTTTTCCATATTGAAAAACAAATTCATATATGAAAATACATTTTTGCTAACTTAATAATATTGTGAAATTCAAAGTGTATTTTAATTTGGATAATTCTTTTAATTATGCAAGCGACATTTGTTAATATTATAATGTTAAACCAAAAAATGTTCCAAATTAAAAGTTACTACTAAAATTAGCAGTTAAAGGAAAATAAAGATATGTAGTAAATATCAGTTAAAGCCTTCTGAATTTTCTCCAATATTATATATCGTGGATTTTTTTTTAACTTCTAGAAATTTGAAACTTTTGTCCATATTCATACGTTAATTGTGTTAGTCTGCCTCTCGGGCGCCCAAAAAGTTGTACTTGTCCTCTCGGCAGCTTTTGAGGCATTTGTGTTCCTACAACCTACAACAATCTAGAATGCTCGAACTACAAGCTCATTCAACATAATCGAAATTAAGCTTTATAGGTGCTATAATGCCGTGAATTATGGCAGTCGTTAGCTAGTGTTCACGTCATAAATCTAGCTCTTGGGAGAAAACGGGGCGTTCGGAATTATTTTGCTCGTTACTTACTCTCGACTCTCGACGACGACTCTAACCAAACTGCCCAATGAATTATGAATTAGGACACACAAAATACTTAACTTAACCTAGATGATAAATTGTTTCAAAAAAAACAACCTTATTGTCGTAATAAGGAAGTCGTCAAAAAATTGACGCCAGAACTAATTTATTGATTCATTATGAAACTCATCCTTTGATTCGTTTGCTATACAATAGACATAAAAAATCTGCTCCAGAGACAAGTACAAACACAGTTCGTAATTTATAGAGATTCAAGAATTATTTTTAACTTCCCGAAGGAGAAGTTTATGTTTTCATAAAAAAATCCGGATCGCTAATTTTATGTTTTCTCAACGTTTCAAGCCATTCTGAATCGAATGAGACCTAATTTGGAAAAAGTATGTGTGTGTGTGCGTGTGTGTGTGTGTGAACAGATTTTTTGCCGTAAATCGACGTTTTCTCGAAAACGGCTGGGTCGATTTCAAAAATTTAAAAGCCATTCGATGTATCTCGACGAGAACTATTGTTTGTCAGTTTTGTGCGATGATCGGCCAAGCCGTTTCTTTATAAATCGCAGAAAAGTTTTAGCCCACAAATCTGAATCGATTTTGAAAATTCAAAAATGGTTTGAAAAATATTGGTTGGGAATCGTGCTGATTAGTTTTTGGTAGAGATCGGCCGACCGTTTTCTTGTAATAAAGTTTAAAAAAAAAATCGACAAATTTTATAATTATTTTTTTGACGTTAGATACCATAGTCTTCTAGATCATACTAAAATATGACGGCCCTACGACAACTATGGTTTTAAATTAGTATGGTCTCATTGGCATTTGTCAAAATTAGAACTTTCATCGACGTTTGCTCAAAAACGCCTGAACCGATTTCAGATATTTAAAAAGCATTTAATGTATCTCGCCGTTTCTTTGTAATTGGAAAAAGAGTGTTAAACTTCTCGTCCACATTTAAGCTCATACTACCGAACCGATTTTAAAAATTCAAAAACTGTTCGAAAGATATTAGTTGTGAATGATACTGATTAGTTTTAGGTGAAAATCTACCGAACCGTTTGCTTGTAATTAACTGTTGAAAAAAAAATTTAAGCTGATTTTTATGAAACTTTCTTTGGCGATGTATATCACGGTCTTATAGAACTTACTGAAATATTACGTATGGCCTTACGATAAGTAGTTTAATTTAAAAAAACCATCAAACTTTGAGAAAATGACTAGTTTTGTTCACGTTTGTTAAAATTAAAATTAGACGATTTACTTGGTATAACTTTAGAGCACTTGGTATTAATAAACCATTAGAGTCCTTCGAAAACTGGTTCAAATATAAAAATCGAAAATTTGCTTCTAGAAAGTACTCCGAATTAACGTGTTTATTGTTGATTAAGTCGATTATTTACACATATCGGGAAGTTCATGTAACTTGCCTCAAGACTAAATACCAATACCAACTAGTTTATTTCGAGTTACGGTGCGAGAAGTTTCAGAAATTTGCTTAGACTCACACTGTCATGCCTCACAAATTCAAATATTATTATACAAAAACTATTGACTCGTGGTATTTGTGACATCATAAAGTAATTACTTATTTCTTTTATATTTTATTCCTAACAAATCTTTGCACAATTTTCTTCATAAATAATATCACAGAACAGAAACTGTCTTTCCAAACAACTTAATTAGATCATTCTTCCATTCCTTCCTGATTAAAATTCAATACGACGCGACATTTCAAAATGTAACTACATTTAAATTTAAATCATACAACCGACGACGACGACGACGACTTCTAAGACTAAGAAGTTGCTGTTCCTGCTGCTGTTTGTATATTCCGAGTGCAAGATTTCTCTTCAATTAATTCTGTTTATAAATATGCATAGATTGCTTTTGTAATAAATTATATAGTCCAAACTAAAACGGTGGAGGAAGACTCTGAGAGATGAGAGATGGGAGATGAAGGTTTTCTTTACTCAATGATATTAGTGCTGTCGAGAAATAATAATGTAACTAGTTGTAAGTAGCATATTACCTTGAGGCAAATTTCATGAACTTGCCGATATGTGTGATAATTAATTTAATCAACCTTAATTGAGATTTAGATAAAATGTTCAACTGTTATTTGGAAATTAAAATTTCAGCTTGCTAAAGAATAGTTAATGCTGTTCTCAAATAAAGTTTTTCAAATATCTGTAATTATATAAATTTGTTTAAGACATTTTATTTTATGTATTTCGTGTTCTTAAAATGTACTTTATTAAACAGTGGACGTCAACTGTAATTAGTAGGTACTTACGAACGTACAAATGTTCCAGCTTAGATTCTGATAAGAATTGCCTAAGCTCAAGGTGCAAATCTAAGCTTTGATCATCCTCTATAATTCAACCGCCTATAGTAGGTCTATAAAGTTTTAGTATGTTATTTCAGACTACAACATCTATTTGAAAGATTGGAAATAATTTCAACATTAAGTTACAAAGACGTTTGCATTTTTAAAATCGGTTTAGGCCTTTTAAAGAAAACGTCGATGAAAGGTCTAATTTTAATGAAAGCCAAAAAACTTTAATAATGTTTTCTAGCTTTGACAAATTTTTAAAATTATACAAATTGTCGTACTTAAATTAAACAAATAAATAATTAAACAAATTGACCGTAATTTTTTAGTATGATCTATAAGACCATAATATCTATCGTAAAAATCATAAAAATCGTGGAAAATAAATTTTTCAACTGTCAATTACCAGAACCTGTGCCAGCGAACCTTTACCAAAAACTAATCAGGTCGATTCCCAACCAATATCTTTCGAATGGTTTTTTAAAATCGATTCGTTTTTTTCACTTTTTTGTCAACTACGAAGAAACGGCTCGGCCGATCGTTGCACAAAACTGACAAACGATAGTTTTCATTGAAATATATCCATTGGCTATTAAATTTTTGAAATCGGTTCAGGCTTTTTTGAGAAAAGGTCGACGAAGAATCAAAAATTGGCTCATGTACACAAACACACACATATACACACTTTTTCCAAATTTGGTCTCATTCGATTCAGAATGGCTTGAAACGTCGAGAAAACATATAATTAGCGAATCGGATTTTTTGATGAAAACATAAACTTCTCCTTCGGGAAGTTAAAAATTGTAAGAAAATGGTTGTGAAAATCTCCACAGAATTTTTTACATTATTATTACAATTATGTTACACGGTTTCCAACTAATTTTCTGTAAGAAATAGATATTTTACAATAGGTCGTTGATCTTAAAAAAATCGTAAACTGATTGATGTGGTTTTAATATCAATAGCAAAATTAAAAATTTAGAACAAAGATCAAAAAGATAACCTTAAGGTTTTTTGTATGCATAAAAATATAAAACCTAATATTTTATACTTTCATTAATCTATTATTTAAATTACCAAATACGAAGTACCGCAAGGCAATATGTTAAATCCAATATTACATTTTTTGTTCACACAATAAATGAAGTTAGAGTAATTTTTTTTTACGTCCTGAAGAAGAAGTTTTTGTTTTTGCAAAAAAATCCAATATACTAATTTTATGCTTTCGTAATTAATTATGTTGGTGAAAAAAAATCTGGCCAAACCGTTTTTCACTAAATTAGCCGTCAAAGTAATCAAAAGTAGTCATCAAAAAAAAAGTACATAAAAATGTTTGCATATTTTTACGTTTTAGAGGTTTCTAAACATTTTAAAAAATGCAAAAAAATTTACTCATCATAAAACTTGCAAATTTTCAAAAAATTGTAAATTTTCAATAAATATCAGTATTCTAAAAAAGGCAATTTTTTTAAGTATTCAAATTTTTTATTTCAAAATTTTCAAAATAGATCAAAGAAATTCAAAATTCTCAAAACAAAATACCTTTTTTCCGAGCTTTCGAAAATTTCAAATTTAAGTACAGAAAGTTCCAGCTATTTGCTTTAAGGCTCGATGGCAAAAATCTTTACTATCTCTAGTACATAGTTTGTACATAGTTTACAGAAATTATTAATTACCCAAATAAACTCTTTATATCTGTGATACTTAATAAACAATCTAAAAATTTTTTTAGCTATGTGACCAATATTACTATTAATTTAAATCATTAAATAATATCAAGAACTGCGTACATGACATTGTAACCCAGCCAGTATTTTCTTATAGCAGATACTTAGATAATATTTCACAAAATAATTTATTAGGTTACTTTTAAAAAAATGTTTCGGCGTTTTTAATGAAATTTAACATGTCGATAAAGTTCATGCACTAACCAGTCCTAGGAAATTTGTTTCAAATGTATAAGTTAATTAAAGTTTGGAATAATAAGCAACAGTTTTAGGGCATACAAGCACACAGGTCGGTGCAATATAATTAGTATAACTACGTATATTATAAATATGTTGGAAATCGCAATGTTTAGATTTAAGTGAAAGCAAGAACTTTATTTCCAAATTAAATAGTTGAAAATGTGATCTAATTAGTAAAATCTAAATTTCGGTTGTAGGTAAATTATTACACCTATCAGTAAGTTTTTTTCAACATGCTTTAAGGAAAAGTGCTATATGCACCTAGTTTTGTACTAAACATTTTGGTAAGTTAAGAGTTTAATGTTTTTATTGCCATCACTAATGCCTACTGCATCTTCAGTCGATGCCCATTTCTACTCCTCCACCTGCTGCTCCTTATAGCGGCTGGCTAAACTGCTAAGAGAGTGAGTGTGGGTAAGGGTAAGGGTGAGGGTTCCGTCCACTCCTCCATTGCTCCGTTAACGTTTCTCCGTATAACGACTTTAACTGTGTTATACTCACTCGTACGCCTTATAGCTAACGGTTTCTCCTGCGCACAGATTTGCATTTAATTTGCTTTTCAGAGTTAATTAGTGCACTAGAACTCACACTCACACCGTCGCGTCGCGTACTAGTAGTAGATTTGTGCGGGCCGAAAGAGGAATAGACCGAGAGCTGGCGAGACGAAGACTGATAGTAGTAAAATACAGTGAAGCGCCAAAACCAAAGTCACGTTATGAGAAATTGTAAAGTAAGAAATTGGATGTACTGTAGGGTGAGATATAGTAATAACAAAAATTAAAAATCGAAAATGAAATTTCGTATACATCTTTGCGAATCAGACGTTTCTCAACATTTTGATATAATTTAGAAAAAAATAGATGTGTGTATGTGCTGATACAAATTTTGATTGACGATTTCGAAAGATAAATTTATTTAGTCTAAAAGCTTCGATTTACATTGATGGGGGGATGTGCTGATCAAAGGCAGCTGCAGCCGTTGCAAAAAATGCCAAAACGGCCATGAAGTTTTTAAGTCCGATTTGGAAGATTCAAAAAAATTACTCTTCTTTTATTATTTCAACAGCAATCAGAACTCTTACTTTACATGTTCTATAAGCTGTTTGTTGAAGACTTGTGACCTAACGTATTTTATGAGTGGCAACCCATCGGTTTATCATTCTCCTATGTGTGGGATTTTATATTAGCTCTTTCGTCTAATAGTTTTCATATGTTTGAATGATGCAGCTATTTCCACGAAGGACGATTTCCACTTGAAATTATATTGCGATCTATAACCCCAAGTGGAAATTTGACATCAATGTTGCCTGATATCAATCTACGGCAAAAAAACTTGTATATTAAATTTGTGAGAACACAAGTCCAGTGGGTTTGGAGATCTAACTAGAAACGCGCGATTGTTCCAGAAAACAATCAAAAATTTCGAAAAAATTCAAAATTATCAAATAAGTCGAATTTTTCTGCAGTTCACAAAAATCAGAATGTTCAAAGTTTACCAAAAAAATGTTAAAAAAAGTTTAAAATCTCCAAATGAAGCTTTTATAAATGCTAAATTACAATACGGAAAGTTCTAGTAACTTGCCTTATAATTTCTTCAGAATTTAAATCAAATATGAAAAAAAAATGAATTCACTCGTCAGTAGAGTTCTCTTTCTCAAAAAAGAAATTCTGAACTTGCTCATCAATATAGTTATCACAGAAAATTTCTAAATTTACTCGTCAGTCGAGTTCTTTTTACTCATAAAAAAGTGCTGATTTTGTTCGTCAGTAGAGTTCTTTTTTCTCTTAAAAAAATCTCAATTTGCTTGTCAGTAGAGTTCATTTTTCTCTTAAAAAATCTACATTTGCTCCTCAGTAGAGTTTCTTCTTTTTAATAAAATTTCCCAATTCCAATCCCAATGAAAATATGTAATTTTCAAATTTCTTGAAAAAAGCAAATTTTTCTGTAAATTTCAAAACAAACCAGATATCACTTCTTAATTGAATTTGAAATTACTTAGAAAATTTTAAATTGTCAAAAAATATATAATAATAACTAATGGTTATTAAAACTGCTCAACCTTCTTAAAATCATGTTTTTGCAAGATAATTTTTTTTCAAAAATTGTGAAAATCTTAATTTTTTTACAGAAACATTTTTTTTAATTTATTAAGAACCTAACAAAATTTAAACTTTGTGAAATTTTAATACATAAAAGTATTGAAATTTTTAAATTTCTTGAAAAACGTTGATTTTTTGGTAAATTTCGAAACAATCCAGATATTGCATCTTATTCAAATTTGAAATAACTCAGATAAATTGATTTATCCAAAAAATAACAGATGGTTATAAAAACTGTTCAAAATTTTAAAAATAAAAGCCTTTTCGCAAAATAAAAGGCTTCTTAAAAATTATAAAACTAGTTTTCTGTTTAATTTCTTTGAAACAAAATTAAAATTTTATAAAATTTGATTGTTTGAAAATATTAAAATTATTAAATTTCTTGAAAAAAGCGGTTTTTTGTAATTTCGAAACAATCCAAATATCATTTCTTGTTCAAATTTGAAATTACTTAACGTAATTTAAAACTGTTCAAAACTTTTTAAAATCATATTTTTGCAAGATAAAAAACTGATCAAAAATTGTAAAAAACTAGATCTTTTTACAAAAACATTTTTTTAAATTTCTTGAGAATTTAATAATCAGCACGTCTCTCTACCAATACAAATCGAATGTTATTTGAATCACTCATATCGGTATATCCTTATTCTCGAAATCGTCCACGAGAATTTGTATCCTCACACACACACATCAAATTTTTTAAGGTATACCAAAAACGCTCAGAAACCTCCAAAACATGAAGATTTGCAAAAAAAATTATTTTAGATTTTTTGACATAACTTATCCTATGCGAAATTCCAAGAAGTGTGCAGCAAAATTATTAACCACAGATTATCCTACTTTTGTAACGATTCTCGGCTCTCCGTCTATTTCGTTATAAGCGGTGATTTTATGCAAGGTCTGCGAAAACTTAAGTTATATTTTATTACCTCGCCATTGCCATTATTTTCATTATTTGTTAGCTAGCTGGCTGGCTGGATGGTAATGTCTGACATTTCTGTATTGTTCCTAATGATTCCGTGTATGTAACTAACTAACTCACTAACTAACTGAGAGAGAATAATAATTACTAATGTTTTCTTGATGAGCATAAAATTTCACTTAAACTCACTATAATTGCACCGGGATAAGGATCTGACTTTATGAATATATAAATATACTGAGTTGAATATAACTTATATATAAAATTTTTCTGTACGAGTGTATGATTTGATACTTCTCCTCAATGGTTATTCGGATTTTGATAATTCTTTTTAGAGTTTGTCAAAGGAAATTTTTAAGATTTTTTGAACGACCAAACTATAGTAATATTGTGGAAATAAATGACAAAAAATACAAAAAAACACTTTTTGTTTGACATTGAACTGCCATCTGCTAGAAATGTCAATTTACTTGAAATTCAATTTAGCTGAAATTATGAGCCTAAATAATATTAGAATATAATGTACAAGAAAAATGTAATGTCTACATTATTATTGCCGAAAAACAGCCGAGATGTGCCAGAAATTTAAATAATAACAGATACGGACAACAGTATATTTCGGCAGATGAAATTATATAGTTCGGTTTAATAAATAAGGCAATAAGTCCAAAATTGCATAAACATTATTTTTTAACTTCCCGAAGGAGAATTTATGTTTTCGTCAAAAAATCCGAATCGCTAATTTTATGTTTTTTCGACGTTTCAAGCCATTCTGAATCAAATGAGTTCAAATTTGGAAAAAGTATGTGTGTGTGTGTGTGCGTGTGCACCAACAGATTTATTGCCGTAAATCGACGTTTTCTCAAAAATGGCTGGGCCGATTTCCGAAAATCGCCGAAATTTAAAAGCCATTCGATGTATCTCGACGAGGACTATCATTAGTCAGTTTTGTGACACGATCGGACGAGACGTTTCTTTATAAACAGCAGAAAAGTGAAAATTTTTTCGTCTACGTTTTAGCTCGCAATTCTGAACCGATTATGAAAATTCAAAAACCGTTCGAAGGATATTGATTGGGAATCGTGCTAATTAGTTTTTGGTAAAGATCGGCCGGGCCGTTTTCTTGTAATAAAGCGTTAAAAAAAATTTTTAGACGATTTTTATTATTATTTCTTTGACGGTAGATACTATAGTCTTCTAGATTATACTAAAATATTACAGCCCTACGACAACTGGTTTAGCTTTAAAAATTCGTCAAAGTTTGCAAAAATTAGTATCGTTTTTTTAGCACTTGTCAAAATTAGACTTTCATCGACGTTTTCTCAAAAACGCCTGAACCGATTTCAGAAATTTAAAAGCCATTCGATGTATTTCGACGAGGACTATCGCTTGTCAGTTTTGTGCGTCGATCTGCCAAGCCGTTTCTTTGTAACTTGTAAAAAAGTGTTAAACTTTTCGTCCACATTTAAACTCGTCCTACCGAACCGATTTTAAAAAATCAAAAACTGTTTGCAAGATATTAGTTGGGAATGATACTGATTAATTTTAGGGAAAATCTACCGTTTTCTTGTAATTAACTATTGAATAATTGAAGCCGAATTTTATGCAACTTTTTTGGTGATATATACCATGGTCTTATAGAACTTACTGAAATTTTACGGCCTTACGACAAGTAGTTTATATTTAAAAATTCATCAAAGTTTGAGAAAATGAGTAGTTTTTTGACGTTTGTTAAAATTAAAATTAAAATTAGATTTACTTGGCATAATAATAGAGTACTTGGTCTTAATGAACATACTAAATCATTAAAGTCCTACGGAAATTGGTTCAATTATAAAAATTGTTGATTTTTGAAAATTTGCTTTTAGAAAATACTTCAAGTTAACGTGTTCGTTATATGTAATAAATCCACTCGAAATACTTTTAATCACTAGTAAGTTAATTTATTTTTTAATAATTAAATCGATTATTCATACATTTTGGGAAGTTCATGTAACTTGCCTCAAGGCAAAATACAAATACCAACTAGTTAAACTTGTCGCAGTGTCGCATTTTAGTTTACTTTACTAAACTAGTTGGTTTGGTATTTAGCCTTGAGGCAAGTTACATGAACTTCCCGATATGTGTAAATAATCGACTTAATAAAAAAAAAGTGTAAATAATATTCTTTATCAATCCTACTTTGAAAAAAATGATAATAATTTTAGCAAACTTTGACGAATTTGTAAAATTAAACTACTTGTCGTAAGGCCATAATATTACAGTAAGTTCTATAAGACCATGATGTATATCGCCAAAAAAAGTGCCATGAAAATCGGCTTAAATTTTTTTTCAACAGTTAATTACAAGAAAACGGCTCGGTAGATTTTCACCTAAAATTAATCAGCATCATTCCCAAATGATATCTTTCGAACAGTTTTTGATTTTTTAAAATCGGTTCGGTAGGATGAGCTTAAATGTCGACGAAAATTTAACACTTTTTTTTCAACAGTTAATTACAAGAAAACGGCTCGGTAGATTTTCACCTAAAATTATCAGCATCATTCCCAAATGATATCTTTCGAACAGTTTTTGATTTTTTAAAATCGGTTCGGTAGGATGAGCTTAAATGTCGACGAAAATTTAACACTTTTTTTCAACAGTTAATTACAAGAAAACGGCTCGGTAGATTTTCACCTAAAATTTATCAGCATCATTCCCAACTAATATCTTTCGAACAGTTTTTGATTTTTTAAAATCGTTCGGTAGGATGAGCTTAAATGTCGACGAAAAGTTTTTTTCAAATTACAAAGAAACGGCTTGGCAGATCGTTGCACAAAACTGACAAACGATAGTCCTCATCGAAATACATCAAATGGCTTTTAAATTTCTAAAATCGGTTCAGGCGTTTTTGAGAAAACGTCGATCAAAAGTCTAATTTTGACAAATGCCAAAAAGACCATACTGATTTTTGCTAGTGAGTGCCAAGTCGAATCAAGTGATTCGAATCATTCGAATCAAGCCTTAACGACTTGATTCGAATCAGATTTTACATGATTCGAATCAACTCGCATCAAGCCGCAAAATATTTACTGTGATAAAATATGTATTAACACAAATTTTTATAAATATAAATTTTCATAAATATAAATATAAAAAATGTTTTGATTTAATTCAATATTATAATAATATAAAAAATAAATATCATAAATATAAAAAATAAATAATGAATTAAATCATGCGAGCCACCCGACTTTAATATGCTTAAATGTATATCAGCCAACTCCAATCGTCTTTGTGTGACTTTAACCGCATTCATCGACTAACTATATCATCCGACTTCATATGACTCAAACCGAATCAAGCGGCGATATGAGTTATTCCGACTTCATGACTCAAACCGAATCAAGCGGCGTTATGAGTTATTCCGACTTCATGAGCCAAACCGAATCAAGCGGCGTTATGAGTTATTCCGACTTCATGAGCCAAACCGAATCAAGCGGCGTTACGAGTCATTCCGACTTCAATTCTGATTCGAATCATCCCGACTTCAAGCCGTTCGAGCGATATGAGTTAACCGTATGGGCGATACAGTGCGTCGTCGTTCTTGCGTGTTTATTTATTTTACGGAGCGCTGAGAGCGATTTTGTTCGTGAAATATCAATACCCAATTTTGATAATAATTAAGTGTTTTAGATTTTAAATGTTATCAGAATAAACCACTCGAAATTATGAAACGAGTTTCGGGAATCTTTCAATATAATTCTCTTTTGAAACAATTACTAAACACCAGAAAGTCAGTAAATAATATGTTAACTTCTGATTATGTAAGTAATGGCAAATTCACATTAATGAAATTAACTTTCAGCTTTCAGTTTAGATGCGATCCGTTACTGATTACATAGTAAAATAAACAATCGACCCATGATTCCAAATATTATTTTATATGCTTTAGTGATGCACAATGTTTGGTAATCTATTATTGTAAATTAATTTGAAGATATGTTTTAGCCGTCCTCAAAATTACATCATTTTTAATAATTTTCAGAATATACTTTTTGATAGTGATTTATGTTTACAATTCCTACTTTGTCGGTTATATTGGTTAAACTGACAATTTTGATTATAAATTTGGATCACTTTTACTAAATTAATACATCCATGATTTTTTTTGTCCATATATATACTTGATTCGAGTTGATTCGAATCATGATTCGAATCAGGTTTTTTTCTGATTCGAATCATTCGAATCGGGAATTTTTCGAGTCGGCACATCACTAATTTTTGCAAACTTTGACGAATTTTTAAAGCTGAACCAGTTATCGTAGGGCCGTAATATTTTAGTATGATCTAGAAGACTATGGTATCTATCGTCAAAAAAATAATCATAAAAATCGTCGAATTTTTTTTTTTTTTAAACTTTATTACAAGAAAACGGCCCGGCCGATCTCTACCAAAAACTAATCAGCACGATTCCCAACCAATATCTTTCGAACGGTTTTTGAATTTTCAAAATCGATTCAGAATTGCGGGCTAAAACGTAGACGAAAAATTTTTTCACTTTTCTGCCATTTATAAAGAAACGGCTTGGCCGATCGTCGCACAAAACTGACAAACAATAGTTCTCGTCGAGATACATCGAATGGCTTTAAATTTTTGAAATCGACCCAGCCGTTTCGAGAAAACGTCGATTTACGGCAAAAAATCTGTTCGCATACACACACACACACACACACACACACACACACACACATACTTTTTCCAAATTTGATCTCATTTGATTCAGAATGGCTTGAAACGTCGAGAAAACATAAAATTAGCGAATCGGATTTTTGATGAAAACATAAACTTCTCCTTCGGGAAGTTAATTATTCAACAATACAAACAAATATTTTTACTTATTAAAAAATGGTTTAGAATTTTGTTTCGTGTGTCAAAAATTCATTTGTTTGACGTTGGATATTGAATATTTAGCAAGTTGATCTTAGACTGAAGCACCTAAATTATGCTACAATCCCCAATTCAACCCATTAAAAATACAAAAAAAAAATCCGTAAACGTCTTCACACAACTCTCCCTGCCGACAATTTATTTTTACAATTCTATCTATTCCCATTTTATTTTCGCCTCAAATCAGTGCTTTTCCTTTAGTGTGTCTCAAGAGTTTCTTTCTTTCTTCGAACGGCGTCGGCTGCCCCGTCGGTTCTTCGGTTTTCGTCCCTTAAGAAAGTTCTCACGGGACAAGAGGGCTTTCGCTTCTGCTGAGTGCGAAGGAACTCACCGGAGCGAAAGCTCGAAAGCTCGAAAGCTCTCCACACTTTTCCTCGAGACGATGCAAAAGCTCTGGCACCGGCATACACCGGAACGACCCCCAGATGACCGGAACGTCAGGGGGCTCAAAATAGAGGAGAATGGAGTAGAAAATAATAGCCGGGGTTAAAAATTTTGTTATAGAAAAAATTGGATTAGGCAGTCGTAAGTTTGTTTCTGGGTTTGATGATATTTTGCAAGATAAAATTGTTATGAAAGATATTGTTCGAGCCTCACAA
>NW_020537324.1:74103939-74158830 GCF_003426905.1 Ctenocephalides felis | reverse complement strand
AGGGCTTTCGCTTCTGCTGAGTGCGAAGGAACTCACCGGAGCGAAAGCTCGAAAGCTCGAAAGCTCTCCACACTTTTCCTCGAGACGATGCAAAAGCTCCGGCATACACCGGAACGACCCCCAGATGACCGGAACGTCAGGGGGCTCAAAATAGAGGAGGATGGAGTAAAAATATTATAGCGGGGTTAAAAATTTTGTTAGTGAAAAAATCGAATTAGGCTGTGGTATGTTTCATAAGTGAGTTCAATAATATTGTGCAAGAAATAATTGTTATACAAAATTTATAAATGAGCCTCGTATAAAACGTACTTACTGCCATTTAGGTTTTTCAAATCCTACTATGATACTATGCTCATTATGCATGCTCTTTAATATCATTAGATTTTTTAAGTCCTTATATATTTTATATATAACTAGTTGGTATTGGTATTCAGCTTTGAGGCAAGTAACATGAACTTCCCGATAAAGTAAATCGTCTAATTTTAATTTTTTTAGCTAACGTCAAAAAACTGCTCATTTTCTCAAACTTTGATGAATTTTTAAAATTAACTACTTGTCGTAAGGCCGTAACATTACAGTAAGTTCTGTAAGACCATGATTTATATCGCGAAAAAAAGTTCCATGAAAATCGGCTTAAATTTTTTTTTCAACAGTTCATTACAAAAAACGTCTCGGTAGATTTTCACCTAAAATTAATCAGTATCATTCCCAACTAATATTTTTCGAACAGTTTTTGATTTTTTAAAATCGGTTCGGTAGGATGAGCTTAAATGTGGGCGAAAGTTTAACACTTTTTTTCAAATTACAAAGAAACGGCTTGGCTGATCGTTGCACAAAACTGAGAAAAGATAATTTTTATACATCGAATGGTAACCATAGCTTACTTGGTACATGACAGTGATTTTTGGAACGAATCCTGCCAATGACTTATAATTTGTAAAAAAAAAATATGTGTAGTTAATTTGAAATTAAATAAAATTTGTATTTGTTAAGTAAAATTTGAATAAGAATTAAGAAAACTAGGTATAACAGAATTCGAATTGTTCAATTGAATTAGGAGTAAGAAAAAAAAATTAGAACATGCTGAAATTAAAAAGAAGAATGAAGAAAAAAATGGATGAAGATAGAAGTTGAATAGAATTAAAAATTACAATTAGAGAAAAAATTGAAGAAAATAAGAAGAAGAAAAATTAAGAATATAGAATAGGATAATATTGGCTTTAAAATTTTTGAAATCGGTTCAGACGTTTTTGAGCAAAAGTCGATTTACGGAAAAAATCTGTACATACACACATATACACACATACTTTTTCACAATATTAAATTTTGCTAAATATATTATAGTTAATAAATGTAACATCTAAAATTAGCCTAACGTTCATTAATTTTTGAAAATACAAAAATTCTCGATTTTCTGAAAGAGTTCAGTAATTTTGTTCCACTTTAATACATATTTGTGGAGCATATAAATTCATATTGTATATATATATATATATATATATATATATATATGAAATCGCCTTAAATAAATCTCCTTTGATGGAACAATGCCAAACAAGTGAATTAATGTTGTGTTATCGATACTCTATTTCTTAGGGGACCGTTCTTCTATCTTTCTTATCATTCATATATAGTTTTTCGATTATATCATCATTTTTTCAAGATATAGGAATATATATATTTATATATACTAGATGACCCGCAAACGTTGTCCTGTACCCACGTCCACAAATCAAAAATTTCAAAATTTTTTATAATCTATCCTATACTTTTTAATATCCTATTTGATGTCTCGCATTTGTGATTCATTTATGGTCTTTGCATATGCAGTATATAAAAAATTCAGAAAAAAATAATATAGTATCTGCGGTGAAAGAACAATATCACACTTGATTTTATCACACAACATAATTACTTCAATGATTTAGTCTATAAATTTTCATATTAGTTGCTTTTTGCAATTATAATATCTAAAGTACATTTTTCTTACTGATAATTTAATAAACATTATTGTTTATGCTCAAATTTTAGGTGAATTAATTTGTATAGATCTATCTAATCTTCAATCTAAGATCAACTTGCTAAATATTCCTTATTCAATGCCAAACAAATGAATTTTTGATACATGAAACAAAATTCTAAATCATTTTTTTTATAAGTAGAAATATTTTTTGTATTGTTAAATAATTCAGTAAAGTAAACCAAAATGCGACATGCATAAGTTAAAAAAAAAATTGTATATGCAATTTTGGACTTAATAAACTGAATTATATAATTTCATCTGCCAAACATATACTTTTGACTGTATCTTATATTATTTTAATTTCTGGCACATCTCAGCTGCTTTTCGGCAATAATAATGTAGACATTGCATTTTTCTTGCATATTATATTCTAATATTATCTAGGCTCATGATTTCAGCTAAATTCAAATTTCAAGTGAATTGACATTTCTAGCAGATGACAGTTCAATGTCAAACTATAAGTGTTTTTCTGTAATTTTTGCCATTTATTTCTACAATATTACTACAGTTTTATCGTCCGTTAAATCTAAAAAATTTCTTTTGACAAACTCAAAAAAAATTAACAAAATCCGAATAACCGTTTAGGAGAAGTATCAAATTATACACCCGTACAGAAGAATTTTATATATAAAATATATAAGTGTAATATGAAAAGTGTAATTTGTACTATATCAAATAATCCACCTACAAAACTGTGATCTCAACCGATGTCGTTTCGTATTAAAAACTTTGATGCAAATTCCTCAAATAGACACTCAATTCACGAGTTCAGAAACGTCAAAAGTGCGAAAACGTCAAAAGTTAAAAAGCGATATTTTCCCCATATTGTTTTGTCGAGGGGATAAACTCCTATTGACGAGCCCCAACTTTTGCGTTTTACAAGAAACAAAAACTTTGGGAAAATTCGAAATATAAAAGAATGTGGAAAGAATAAAGCTCACTCACTCTCTTTATATTACACAGAGAAGTGAGAACAATCTACCAGAAGAACGTTTTAAAATACATTTTTTTGTTTTGTATAAAAAAGTCATTTTGTCAAAGTGGTTCACAGTAGAAGTTTCTTTTTTCTTCGAGGAGGAGGAATTTTAATTTTTATATGTAGAAATAAAGTATTTGCTTATATCAAAAAAGTTTTATGAAATATGTTTCGGTGGTGTATTTGGTGAAACATTTATATATAATAATTTACAAATGTATTAGTATTTATTTTCTAGATTCACATGAATGTTATAGCATTCAAATTTCAAAATCAAATATTTTGAATTTAATTTTCTGTAATCTTACGTTTTTGTAATTATTTTACCTGACTATCTGATTTTTTAGGAATTTTCGTATTTTTTTATTTTTTTCTGTAAAATAGAACTGTACCACTTGACGTGGATGTTATAGCATTCGTCTAGTATATAACAATTAAAATATGTTAATCTGCCTACCGTTATAATTGATGTCTAATCAAATTTGAGATATTACAAAAATTTAAATATAAAGTTTTACTGTGAACGTGTTAAACGTACTATGTTTTTTTAAATTAATAATAAATACTTCTAAATAAAATAAATTTATTACGTTGGTTTAAATTTAAATTTAAAAGGTCAGTCCATATTTTATGAAAAATGATTTATTTTTACTAAGGTATGTTTTGCCTAATAATAAGTTGTGAAAAAATATTATTTTTTAATTAAAGTTATTTAATTAGATAAAAAAATTCAATAAATGCATTTTTATTACTAAAGTATACAGCAATTTGTATGTCAACTTGCTTTCTTAGTAAGGTAATAATATATGATATGTATTATTAAAATTGTATTTTTAAGTCTTTCTGGAAGTACTCTATTGGTTATATGATAAATAAGCGAATAAAAATAATTATTTTTTTTTATTGCGGGTAATGTTTATTTTATGCCTTAAAATGCAAAATTCCACTTACACCTAGTTCATTTTTTTATTAATAATTCCATAGATCTACATATAATAAATCTGATATTGATTTTGAATTCACTATCCAAATACTTTATTTCATTTTAATTAAATGAAGTTTATTACGGATTTTATTTTAGATTTTTTACTTTGATATACAAGTTAGTTTATAAGTTTCATAAATTAAATAACACACACAAACCTTATACAAATGCTGCTTTATAGCAATTTGAAATATACTATTCTTATTATGTAATATTTAATAGCTGTGAAAATCATAAGTAAATAACCACAATATAAATCTATTAAACGAGAATCTATTTATTACAAAACAAGAATATTAAAGTTTTTCGCTAAATATCATACAAAATATATATAGAAATTTATAGCGGACCTAAAAAGAAATGTGCATGCAATAAAGTACAAAATTTATTTTTAGTTAGTAGTTTAATCTTCAGATTAAAAAACTTTCTAAATTACAAACTATGTACAAACAAACTTACATGACTTTTTCATTCGTTCATTTCAAGTTTTTGTAGGCGTTTTTCGCAAAAAATTGTAGTAAATATCATATATCAATATTTTACATTATGGTTTATATTTTATAGTTTATAGTTTGGTGAAAAAAGTCTTGAATATAAAGAAATTTCACCTCTAAACTCTATATCATTTAAGTTTCAATTTATTTTTTGGGTTTACTGACGTAAGCTTCTTACGCACAAGAAAATTTTGTTCCATAAAAACGTATTTGATATTCTAACAAAAAATTTTGAAAATTTGAAATTCTAACAACCTTTTTTTCTAATTCTGAAAAACTGATAAATTTGAAAAAAAAATTATACAATATTTCGTGAAGAATTTCAATTTTGCGTAAATGCTAAATGAAACTGTACAGTTTAAATTTGTAAAATCTGTTCACCATCAAAACTTCTGCAATATTTGTACTTTTGTTTATTCAAGTGAAATATGTAAAGTTTCAATTCCTTCTGTATATCTTTTCTGCCTTTCTCTAGTATCGTGGGATTGGGATTTTGTTTAGTTCGGAGACAATACAAATCCCTCGTTCGCGATCAACTTGACAGCTGACGGGATTTCGCGGCCTATTTTTTGCCGCAAAACACAAACCTCCGCCGGGGAAAAGAAGATGATATCGCCCACTCGAAGAAATCGAGTTATGAGAAGAAAAATTTATAAAAAGACTAGTTGAATAATAAGATACAAATTTGTACATTGACAATGGACGTTTCATAGTTTTCTTGAAATTCACAACTGTCAAAATTGATTGAAATTTTTGAAATTTTAATACTTTGAGTGTGAACTGAGATTTTTAGTATAACCCATAACCTAAGTTGGATATAAAAGCACACGGGAAGACAATAAAATTTAAAATCGGTACAGTAGTTTAGGAGTCTATTCAGGTCAAACATCGCGCCACATACTTACATTATCTTATATATAAAATTCTTATGTACAGGTGTATAATTTGATACTTCTCCAAACGGTTATCCAAATTTTGATAGTTCTTTTTAGTTTGTCAAATGAACTTTTTAAGATTTAATGATCGATAAAACTATAGTACTATTGTAAAAATAAATTGCAAAAATTACGAAAAACCACTTGTCATTGTTTGACATTGAAAACATTTGAATTGTTATCTGCTAGAAATGTAAATTCACTTGAAATTTGAATTTAGTTCAAATTATGAGCCTAGATAATATTAGAATATAATATACAAAAAAATGTAATGTCTACATTATTATTGCCAAAACGCAGCTGATATGTGCCAGATATTAAAATAATATAAGATACAATCAACAGTAGGGTTTGTCGGTTTTTAAAAACTGTTTTTTTAGTGAAAATAGTCGGTTTTCACTGTATAAATGAAAAATGACAAATATAGCCAAATATAAAAGATAGATGAAAGCGTTTTGATTTTTATTCTTCTTGAAGAAGTAACTTCCTCTACTCAAACTTAAAAAAAAAGTTTTAAATCCTAGAGGCCACAAATAAAAGAACACAAATCTTAGAATTATTATATCAGACTTTAATAACAATTAAACATAATTTGGTCGTAAGCATGAGAGTATTTTCTATTTCACAAAATTTTGTGAGTAATCAAATGGCACTTCTTAATAACAAATTGATAGACGTCCTCAGCTTCTAGCAATCATATTTCATTAAACCAACAAATAATTAAATATTTGAAATTAATCAATTAAAATTGTTCAAAATAGAATGAACTCGGAGTTTTGTTAATTGGTTTTAGAACTGAAAAAATTGGCATTGACAAGTATGTATCAATATGCATCTAATATCTTTTTGCTTAATTAAAAAGTAAAAGTTTTTTTTAAAAAAATGCATTATTTTTATTTATACGAGCTCTTCTTTCAACGTCATAATACAAATTAACTATTATTTCTTTGTTCTACTAATTAAAAGTAAAATAAATTTGTTTGCTATTCATGCAATTGAACATTAAATAAATTCTGCCAAAAACTGCTTTAAATCACACTAAATTTGCCGATTTTTTTTGTTATTACTGAATATTTGAGCAAACATTTATTTTTTATATAAAGTTCAAACACTAGTCAAAACGGTTTTCTGGAAAATTTACAATTCGAAAACCGTGTTTCTGAAATGTCGGTTTTTGTATAAACCCTAGTGAAAAGACCTATATGAAAAGAAAGCGTCCAAATAAATTTTAAATATAAAATAATATTTAGCTCCAAAAATTAAATGATAAATATATATACACATATAAAATGATATTTTGCTTCAAAAATAAAATGAATGCTACCGAAAAATAAATCCAAAATTGCATATACATTATTTTTTTAAACTTATGCATGTCGCATTTTGATTTACTGTACTAAATTATTTAACAATACAGAAAAATATTTTTGCTTGTTAAAAAAATGATTTAGAATTTTGTTTCATGTGTCAAAAATTCATTTGTTTGGCATTCGATATGGAATATATAGCAAGAAGAGAGTGCTCATATGAACCAGATTTTACAAACTTAATTCACCTAAGATTTTAATACAAACAATAAAGATTATTATATTATTAGTAAGAAAAATTAGTACTTTAGATATTACAATTGTCAAAAACCAACTAATATATCGTACGAGATTATGAAAATTATAGACTAAATTATTGAAGCAATTATGTTGTGTGGTAAAATCAAGTGTAATATTGTTCTTTTGCCGTAGATATTTTATTATTTTTTTCTGAATTTCTTATACTGCATTTGCTAAGATCATAAATGAATCACAAAAGCAGGACATCAAATAGGATATTAAAAAGTATAGGATAGGATATTAAAAAATTTGGTACTTTTGAATTGTAGTCGTGGTTGCAGGACAACGTCTGTCGGGTCATCTAGGATTATATATATATATATATATATATATATATATATATATATGTATGTATATATGTATGTTTGTATCTCAAGTTTAGATGCAAAGCTAATCCCCTCGGTAGGTCGATTTTCCTCTTTTCACTCGAGTTAATGTCTTTCGACTGAGAGTAGAAGAAACGGTGGAGGCGTCGTCGGTCGTTGCGCGATTTAGTTAACGATTTTACGACTGTATCGCTTTAAGAATAACATCACAGTAATCGGCCACTGTATTACTGAATTATACCGAACACTTCTACAAAATAGTAGATAAGACCGGCAGATAGATAGATCAGGATGGATGGGTAGATGGATGGGTGGATGAAATATTATTGTTCTACTCGAGGTCGAGGTCAAGATATATATGTATATATATATATATATATTGATAAAACCAAAAAAAACTTTTTATAACAGGCATCCATCCAGATAATAAATATAAAAAAACTGAATTATATTCCTTAAAGTAAATTAACTGGTCCATACACTTGTTAGATTTACCTTCTTGTATTTTTTCAATTCTTGTTTTTATTTGTTATATAATATTTTTTCATATTTTTATAATTGTGTTATGTTGAATTTGAAGATTTTTTTGGCACTTTTTTGTAGTTCTATTGTCATTAAGAAGAGTCAAATTTTCTTTACGAAGCATATTTTTTTGTCTATGTCATGGCTGACTTCATAGCTACATCACTCCGTGCTCAGTTTTGACGTCAAAACTGTTTGAGGGTGATCGGAAACACGTTGTATTTAATTGTATAAAGATCGTATGCAGAAGAGTTGTAAATCTGCATTTTACATCTTTATGCAAATGCAGGTATTACAGCTCCAAAGCTTGTTGTGACCCAAGGTCTTGACGTACAGGATAGGTAGTCCGGTGGAAGACCAGTGGTCAGCTAGTTAATGTGACCAGTAGACTGGGCGTACTTGTTAAGTAGGTCGACAAAAATTAAGCTAGCAAATTATGTGGCTAATTGAAATTTCAATTAATTTTGAATAATATATTGTAATACTGTGAAATGACATTTGTCAATGATTCAGAAAACTTTTAGATAAATCGATTTGAGAATTACATTCGGTTCATTAAGACACTACAAAGTCTAAATATATACCATTAAATTTAACTTATAAATTAAAAATTATGTGTCAAAAATTTATTTGTTTGGCATTGGATATGGAATTTTTAGAAGTCGATCTTAGATTGAAAAGTGCTCATTAAAACTAGATTTTACACAGATCACAATTTATAGTCAAAATATTACATAAGCCATGAATCAGAAAAAAATCTTTGGATTATTCAAAATATCAAATTTTTAATATTTGCTTGCAAAATATCTTAATGTATAATGTGAAGTAATTTTTTTAAATTTTCAAGAAAAGTAGCCAGTATAAAATTAATATTAACCCTTTTCACTCGCGAATTCCGAGATTTATATGAATTTTGAAAGGGTTGAGAAAGTATTTCTTATTCAAAGGTCTAAATGTAAAAATAAAAATTAAAGATTTTCTAATAAAGATGAGAAAGGACTCTGCAGATCTTTTTACCCATCGCTAGTTCGGGCGATTGCGACGTCATTGCAGATTAATAATCTTTTTATTTTTTGCATTTCCGATGGCCAGGAGGGCTGAAATCATGTCAAGACTTAAGTGCCAATTTTTTGAGACTACCCACTTCATCAGCTGCCAGTTTTCCAATTTTCAATTTTAGATCTTCTAATGTCACAATTACTTTAATCCAAATCAGTTCAAAACAATGCTGTGCGAACATATAATCAATTTTAATATATCAAAACCTGTCATTTTATATATTTAAAAAAATGTGATATCAGAGGATTTAGAGAGTCTTTCCTCTCTATTGTGGACTTTTTTAACTAAGTTATTGTAATCGTCTAAAAATCTAAATTAATCATTTTTATATATCTTCATGTTTTCTTTACATTTTATATATCTTCAAGTTTTTGAACACTTTGGCATACCTCAGAAAAAAATGATATTTTTGTGTATGTTTTCGAAGGCACGGATCAACCGATTTGAATGGTTAAAAAATATTCGATTCCTTTTGATAGAGAGATATGCTGATTAGTTATTGGCAGAACCAGCTGTTTCGGAAATACGGAGAAAAGAGTGTTAAGCATCCAATTTGATTGATTCAAAAATCTTTCTGCTTGTGTTGACAAAACGATTGTTTTTTGGGGAAAAATTTTTTTTAAAAAAAAATTTAATTTCCAAAAAAAAATTTTACGAAATTTATTTTTCAAATATTTCATTTTTGTACGAGAAGTTCCAGCAATTTACCTTGAGGCACGATGCCATACACCACTAGTTTTTCTATTATTTGACTTGGTGTCTCTTCAAAAAGTGTAGTATTTGCTAGTGCAGTTTTAGCAATACATCTATAACATTAATAAAAAAATGATAATCAAAATTAAGTCAATGCTCCCTTGTAGATCTTCAACATGTCAGCACTATTATTTTGTTTCATTCGTAACAGCTTTTTAAAAACAATCTAGTGTATAACTTGTCTGTCCTTTATCTGTGATTAAAATCGATCTTTATATCGATCGAAACTTAAACCCAGTCTTGGGGGCTTTATTGTCGACTATGAAGTGAGTGAGTGAGGCCTCCACCGCTCTCGGTGGAGCCGTAAAAATAAACGGCCGGTCTTCGTTCTCTAAGCTCGCGGAACGGAAATCAAACGCGCAGCTCGGCGGAAATTAGAAAACTACGTGTTTTGTTTTATTCCTTACCTCTGGCGACGATTCCAACAAACCAGCCAACCAGCCAACGAACCAGCCAGATATATACAGATATACGGAAATACGGCGATACGGATGTATATTCAAGTAGTCGATTTTACACCGGTCTCGCTCCCGGGAGGAAAGTGATTTTTGCAGCTACTTGCAATCGGGAATTGAGAAGTTTCGAGTGTTGGCTTGCCTGGGTGTTGGGTGTTATCTGATGACCCGATTAGAAGGCTAATGAACGTAAAAATACACTGATACAGAAATAAACAGTTACAGTAAGTAAGTTACAATAATCGCAAAAAAATCGAAAATAAAAATTTTTATATATCTCTACGTTTTAGAGATTTCTGAACATTTGGCATATCTTAGAACGATTTCAGGAACAATTAGAATATTTCAAAAACATGGGATTCGTATTGATAACGAGACGTGCTGATTAGACACGTCGCAAAAAGTGCCAAAAATAATCATTTAATTTTTGAGAAAACGGAGCGTCCGATTTGGATGATTCAAAAAACATTTTATTTGTTTATACAAAATAAAAACTGATGAATTTTTAAAAAGGCTGGTCTAGCGGATTTAGAAATCCAATGAAGAAAGTGAAAAAGTGCCAAAAATCGTCATTAGACATATGCCCATCAAATTATCAGATGTTTTATGAAAATTTTAATTATTAGTATGAATTTTATTTACATTTATATGGATACCGTACCAATGATTATTCGTTAGACTGCGATGCAGCGCTTTCTAATAAAAAAAAAATCTTTTTTTTTTCAAAAATGTGAAAATTTATTCAAAAATTTCAAAATTTTCAAAAATCTCTTTTTTCAGTTTTCAAAAAATTTTAAAGGTTTTTTGCTTTAAAACAGAATGCCATGCACTACTTCAAAATAATTAAATAAAATAATAAATAGTTAAATAATTTTTAGAAAGAAAATAAAATTCTTGTTCATTGTATGATTTAAGAGGCACAACTAGTGTAACCGCCTAAAAAAAGATGATTTTTGGGAACTTATAATAAAAAACTACTTCATCAATCATTTCAAAATTTTAGGAATATATTTATGCATGTTTTAAGAATACATAGTAAAATTGTTGAAGAAAAAAATCAAATATTTTTTAAGCTATCGTCAATCTCCAACGGCGCGACAAAAAAAGGCCCTTCACTGTTGCAGTGATTCCGGCCTTCTACGTGGATGAAATTTAAAAAAAAAATTTTGGTAAACTAGATAATATTGTCTGTAAAATAAACTACGACAAAGAAAAAAAAGCAAAAATTGACAAATGACGGCGTTTTTACAAAAAAAAGTCGAATTTTACCCAAAATTTTGGTTTTTAGACTGCCAAAATTTGATTTCTGATCCGATCAAAAAATCAATAGTTCTTTTTATGGAGAACTATATATAGAACACGAAAAAAAATCGCTGCAGCAAATTCGGAAAATGCTGTTTCAAGAAAAACGCGTTTCAAGATGAAATGATCGTTATACTATATAAGTAACTTAACTATAAATATACTCTTTAAATGTTGTAACTCAAAAACTATTTAAGATATCGATTTAGTGTGTTATTTTTAAAGGTATAACCTATCGAAATATGGAAAAATTGAAAATTCGATTTCTTGAAAATTTCACACTGGTTGTGCCCCTTAAAAATTTATATTCATGTGGCATTTTTTCACAAATCATAAAATATCATATATTAAATACTATAAAATTATTGGCACATTTTAATTACAATTTTTATTCTATCTAATTTTATTTTATTTACTATAAACATATAATTGAATTCCAAACCAATACAAAACTATGCAGTGGTATTCTGTGGTATTCATTGAAAAATTCTACTAATAATTGCATATTTCACATTTTTATCATTTATAAATAATTTACATATTCCGGAATTATATTTACAATTTAATTATTTTCCACGATTGTATATCTGAAACTTTATATTACATAAAGCTCCTCGATTTTAAAATTCGCCGAAAGTTATATCCTGTGGTATTTACCATTTGGCAGTTTTTATTGCCGCCTAATCTTATGTAAATTCATCGCCGAAGCCACAAAATACTTAAAGACTTTCAAATCTGGGATTTGCTTTGGATCTCACAAGAATCAGATTAGATTAGAATTAGAATCGACAGCGATTTTGTCTTGAAATTATAGCCAATAACGTTATCTAAATGTATTTAGGGATAACAATTGTAAATGTAAATTTGGGGTAATGGGATAATGTTTCCTATAATTGGAAGTAGTTTTTTGGTTAAAAATATGATTCAGTTTATGAAAATAAATTACAAATTTCAATACCCAAGTATGTCATATACTTTACGACCATAAATTTGAATTATAAAAATTCCATTCCGGCCATAAACTCAAACAATTCTCGAGGAAAACTATCATTTATTATACGACTCCTCCTCAAAGTGTTCATAAAAAATAAATTTCCTTATATCCATTACCCAAGTTCAATTCAAAATCTCGTTAAACGGTTTTAAGAGCATGTTCCACTTAGGCAGGTACGTTCATTTTATCTTCTCTTTTATTACAATAATAAAAACTATTAACAATTTCCAGTCTGAGGCAATTAAACAATATAATGGTCGAGACTATATTATATAACATATATTCCTACTCGGTTATGATAGTTCGGACGATAGTTCAATAAATTGTCTAAGTGCTAAAAACTTTTCTGTTAGCTGTAAAAGTAGCTCGAATAGTGAGAAAACTTCTCATTTTGATTAGAAATGTGAAATATTGATATAGTTCTGCTAACTCGATGACGCCCTTCTTCGAGTTCGGATATGAATTGCTCTTTTAGTTTTTTAAATAAAAATGTTCCGGGAAATGAAGAATGAGATTGTGGCATACGAATTTTAAATTGGTTAGTTTATTTTTAAATTATAGAAAATTGTAAATGAATTTGTCTGAGTTCTACAATATTTTAAATTAAATACTAGGTATATATGAACAAATTTTGTTGATTTTTATATAAACTTTTAAAATATCTTAAGGATCTTTTTAAGATATTTATATGTATAGGATAAAATTTATATCATTTATACAATTAAACTGATCTCTTATTTATTGAACGAATTTTATAGAATTTATTAATCAGCAATTACTTCATTTCTCTAATGAACGTTCAAGTCGTAAATGCTAATTACAATGACAAACCGATCATATCATATTTGAAGTATGACTTTAATTACATTATTATTTATATGCTTAGGATAAAATTTGTATCATTTTTACAATAAATTGATTTGTACAATAAGACATCAGCTTGATGCATTATTAATTTTTGGATACTTTTGAACTCAACTAAAAATTGTTTACTACAATTCAGTAACAAATATAAGAGACCAAAACCACAAATGCAAAAATTAATATATTTTCAATTTGTTTTTTTATTTTTTTGATTCAAATGTTTCTGAACAAGTTGATATATCTCAGAAAAAATGAACTTATGTATGTGTCGATATAATTTATCTTTGACCGTTCAACCAATTTGAATGGTACAATGACAATAGATTCCTATTGATGGAGAGACGTGATTATTAGTTTTTTGCAAAGGCAGGTCTGGCAGTTTTGGAGATAGAGAGCAAAAGATGCAAAAACTGATTAATTTATGGGTATAAAATCGTGTTGAAGCTTGTTCGAATCGTGTTGAATCTCGTTGAATATTGAGAGATTCGTGTTGAATCTTGTTCGAATCGTGTTGAATCTGATTAAATTATAGGTAGACAGGTGCATCTTTGAATCTCGTTAGAAAAAAACATTGACAACTGTCGTTCAAATCTCGTGCGAATTTCGTTCAATTTAGCCGAATCTCGTTCGAAACTTGCAAAATCTTGTTAAATTCAGTCTTAATTGTCAATTCAGTCTTTACAAAAATTCATAACTGTCAAAATCAATTGAAATTTGTAAAATTCTAACGCATTAAATTTTTATATAGCCTATAACCTAAGTAGGGTATAAATACACACGGTGAGCCAATAAAACTCAAAATCGGTTCAGTAGTTTAGAAGTCTGCTTTGGTCAAGCATCCTAAAACTCACACAATTATTACTGTTCAATGTAGAAAAAACAAAGAAGTTAATGAATAAAAATAAGAGTTTTAGTGTTGAATAGCAACCTGTCAGAATTTATTAAAAAATTTTAATTTTTTATATTTTCAATATAAACCTAAATTTTTAATATAGCCTATAAATTGAATTGAACTTAAATGCACACGGTGAGCCAAAAAATTTTAAATTGGTTCAATAGTTCAGGAGTACATTCCAATCAAACATCGCTTTGGTACAATATATATTTATACATATGTTTGTATATATATATACGTGGAATAGAATAGAATAGAATAGAACTTTATTAAAATTCAATAGTTATAATTTAAGTCATTTACAATACATAATTATTCTAAAAATTCATTTATAAAAAATATATACATATATATATATATATATATATATATATATATATATATATATATATATATGATGTATGTTTCTATATATATATAATATATATATACATAAGAGTGTTAGCCTTCGAAGTGTTTCGGGGATGATTCATGATCCCCATCGGCCGATGACAAACACTTACGATTACAACATGGTTTGTCTGCAGATTGCCAAACTGCTCCCCTGGGATTGTCAGGAATCACAATTTCACAACTGATCGCAGGATTATAAATTGCACACTGACACACAGACACACACACGCATCGATTTATATAGGACGATGGTTATATACACTTGGTTACACATCTTATGGCAAGGTCACACTATAGTGAAATAGCTATTCTCGGTTACATGTTTTATCTTAAATTAAAAGAAAAATATTTTTTAGGCAAAACAGCTGTTCAAAGATTGAGATTATATCGTCAGCGAAAAAGTTAAAAAAAATACAAGCAGTCAATGAATGTATGTTAATTTTAATTACATGAAGTTCTTCAAACACAATTATTACATGATGAGTGAAGTTACGAAAACAATATTTATTTAGGCGTTGTTGAACATAATCCACTTTGTGATTATAGAATTTATTAATCAGCAATTACTTCATTTCTCTAATGAAGATTCATTTCTAAATGCTAATTACAATGACAAACCGATCATGTCGTATTTGAAGTATGACTTTAATTGCATTATTGTTTCTAAATATTATTCATATTTTAATGCTATTATAAATATATAATTTACATTTATCATTATATAAATGTGTATAATGATTGACGGCACTAATAAATGTGTGCATCACGAGTGTTACCATATTACTAATAAGCATTGTATTGTATGTATGTATTTATTTTCACTTAAATACCATTTTGTACAGTAGCAAATAAGTTTCACTTCAATCGCGCGTGAAACTTACGCGCACTCTTTTTGAAGTAAAACTTCTTTAGGCGCGACATGGGTGTAAATCCGTACAAATGTAACGGAAATTGTTACGCCAAGCTGAAGTGATCGCTTAGATGATTCGCGTTTACGACGCTAGTTAGCGCAGCTATCGCAATTATTTGATCTAGTCTGCGAGCAAAACAAAAAATACATCAAATGTCAAATCATATGTCAAAAAACAAGACAAAATGTGTCAAAAATTTGATTTTTTAAATTCGGGTAATATTCCCACTTTTTGTAAATTTAAGGGGATTGCATATCCACCTATATCAAATTATCTGCCTAAACTAGATACTGTATCTGAAAGATTAATTTCACCTAGGTTGTGTTTTATGCAAATTAGACGATTGCGACATGCAAATGGGCAATTTGGAATGTTTGGCCAAATTATAAATGTGCCTGTTGACATTAATAAAAATATTGTTCACATAAAAAAGCAAATGATTTATAGATCAAGCTATGTGCAGGGCTTGATAAATAAAACAAATATAAAAGTATGGCTTCAATTTGTTAGGCAAGAGAGATATCACAGCTGTTATAAAGAATGAGATTATATCACCAGTGAAAAAGTAAAAAAATACAAACAGTCAATTAATGTATGTTAATTTTTATTTTAATTACATAAAGTTCTTCAAACACAATTGTTACGGGATGAGTTAATTTGCAAAAACAATATTTGTTTAGGCGTTGTTAACATAATCCACTGTGTAAACGAATATTATAAAATTTATTAATCAGCAATTACTATAACCGATCATGTCATATTTCAAGTATGACCTTGATGACATTATTGTTTGTGAATATTTTACATATTTTTAATGCAATCATAAATATATCATTTATAATTTATCATTATGTAAATGTGTATAATGATTGACGGCACTAACTAGCTGTAAGTGGAATTCTGTCTTAAGGCAATTAAGGCATCGTGCCTTAAGGCAAATTGCTGGAACTTCCCGTACCAAAAATTATTATTTTTTTAAAAACGATTAACATTTTTGAAAAAAATTTACTTTGAAAAAATAAGATTTTTGAGAAACTATAAATTGGACAAAAAATTACTTTTTTTTGAAAAAAAAAATGTTTTTTTTTTAATTTTTTTTTTTATTTTTTTTTTTTTTTTGAAAAAAAAATTTTTTTCTTTATTTTGACATATTGTGGAAGATCTGAACTTTTTTTTCAAAGCAATCGTACTGCTTTAACTGCATAGGGACAAAATATAAAGCGCGTAAGCGCCGCGTCGCTGTCTAACGCATAAGCATTGGTACGGAACCCATAGGAATGTAACAAAATGTATACTGATTGTTAAAATCTCTATAAAATATCTGATAATTTGATGTGCATATGTCTAATGATTATTTTTGACCACCAAATGGCTCATTTTTTTACTTTTTCCTCCATATCTCCGAAACTGCTAGACCTACCATCATGAAAATTTTGTCGATTCTTCATCTTGTCAATACAAGTAAAATGTTTTTTTGAATTATTCAAATCGAACGCTCCGTTCTCTTAAAAACTGAGTTACCGTTTTCGGCACTTTTTGCCCCGTATCTTCGGAACGGCTAGAGCTGCCTTCGCCAAAAACTAATCAGCACGTCTCCTTATCAATACGAATTGAATGTTTTTTGAATTATTCAAATCGGTTGATCCGTGTTCCCGAAATCGTCGACGAAAATTTGTATCCGCACATACATACACACACGTACATACATACATACATACATACATACATACATACATACATACATACATACATACACACACACACACACACACATACATCCATTTTTTCTAAGGTATGCCAAAATATTCAGAAACCTCTGAAACGTAAAGATATATAAACATTTTCATTTTTGATTTTTTTGCGATTACTATAACTTACCCTACGGGAAGTTAATAAATGTGTGCATCACGAGTGTTACCATATTACTAATAAACATTATTCAAAATTTTTATATGATGTATTTATTTTTACTTAACTTAAATTTGCTACTTTATACAGTAGCAAATAAGTTTTACTTCAATCGCGTGCGATCCTTACGCGCACTCTTTTCTTTATTCAATAGGTCTATTACTAATCTTGTCCACACTTGTTTCACAAATTTTGACATCTGCATAACATAGAATACTCCCTCGGTTGACCTGTCAAATGTTAGCAAAGCTCCATATATGACAACTATATACGTCAAGGGCGGTTTGCGAGTTACGACCGTATGTCATTAATTATTGTTGTATCTACATTATACAAAGCCGGTAACACAAATACAAAGCTGACTGATGACTAAAATTTGATTTTTTTCATGATTTTGGTGAAACTTTGTATGACGATAGATTTTGTAGTCGGAAATCGCATAATAAAATTTTATAGGCCTACGATAAAAGATCGAATTACAAAAAATTAAGGGGTGTCCATTAATCACGTGAGGTTTTTAGGGTGATGGGGGTTTTGATAAAAAATTACGAAATACCACGTGGGAGAGGGGTATAGTAAGATATCACGTGTATTTATTTTTTACCTGAATTTTTTTTTAATCCATTTTTAAAAAAATCTAAAGTTTCATGTTTTTTTCGTAAATTTTCAAAATTACGAATTTGTTTAAGAAATTTGTTTTTTTTAAATACTGATTTTTTTAATCTGATAAGATGTTTTCATCACCAAGAGGAAGAGGGGGTCCAAAATTTTTGAAAAATTGATCACGTGATTAATGGACGCACCCTATATTAATTTTGAAATTCCACCGTCGGTGATTCTGGTTGGAATCAATGGTTTTACGTTTTGTAGATAGCTATTGATTACAGTTAATGTTACATAACATGTATATAGTTGAATAACTTGACATATAATTTGAAAATTTATAACAAAAGACAATTGACGTAATTTGATACACAAAAACGATTTTTGTGTTAAGTTTTAATGAACATTTTCACTATAAACTTCAAAATAAAATTGACGTTGTGCCTGAAGAAAAATTACAGGAATTTTCCGTATCGTAATTTAAAGTTTTTTAAAGCTCAGAAAAGATTATAGTTTTTTGAGAATTTTAATTTTTTTCATGACAAAAAACAGTTGACAAAATTTGATACAATTTGTCATAACGAAAAATTTGCACAAGAACGATATTTGTGCCAAATTAATTTAATGAATATTTTAAATTTCAAGTATTGCCTTTAGGTACAGCCTATGATAAAATTACTGAAACTTTCCGTTTCGTAAGTTAAAACTATTAAAAGCTCAGAAAAGATTAGATTTTTTTGAGAATTTTCCATTTTTTCATGACAAAAGACTGTTGATAAAATTTGATACAATTTGTCATAAAGAATAATTTGCACAAGAAAATTACACGAACTTTTCGTTTCGTAATTTAAAATTATTAAAAGCACAGTAAAGGTTAGATTTTTTTGACAATTTTCAATTTTTTCGAACATTTCGAACAAAATTTTGAAAACTCTTATACAATTTAAATATTAGAAAAATTGAAAAAATTGCTTTTATTAAAATTATGATTTTATTTTTGAGAAATTTGTTTATTAATAGTGATATTTTTTAAAAATTTGAGTTCTGATTTATTTTTTTATTTATTTTATTTTTTAATTTTGATTTTTTTTTAAATTTTCAAAATTTTATTTTTGACCACCAAATTTATTTATCTTCTTTCTGAATCTCCAAAGCCGCCGGAACTGCTTTTGCAAAAATTGAATCGATTCTTCAGCACGTCATTATAAGTGGAATGTTTTTTAAATCATTCGATGCTCTACTCCCTCAAAAACTCCTCTTTTTTGCATATTTAGCTCCGTATCTCCGAAATGGCTGAACCTGCTTTGCCAAAAAATAAACACCACTTCTCCCCATTATTACGAATTAAATGTTTTTTGGATCATTTAAATCGGATGCTCCCTTCTTTCAAAAACTTGATTTCTTGTTTCTGCACTCTTTGCTCCGTATCTCCGAAATGGATGGACCTTTACCAAAAAATAACCAGCACTTCCTATCAAAATCAATCAAAGGTTTTTTGAATCATTCTAATCGGTTGATTCGTCCGATGAAATCGTGAATGAAAAATTGTATCCACACACACATAAACACACATACACACACGCCCCAGTCTGGGATGCATAAAGGCATTTCCCTCGCTATACAAAAAAACATACACATACATTTTTTCTGAAGTTTGCCAAAATGTTCAGAAACCTTCAAAACGTGAAGATATGTAAAAATTCTCATTTTCGATTTTTAGACGGTTACAATAACTTACTCTATGAAAAGTGAATAAGGCAGATAATATTTAAAGTAGATAAAACAACTATAAATAGAATTAAATTATATAATATTTGTTTCAACCTCTTTATTTTACATAATTCATTTAAATTTAAACAAACGTATTCTAGTTTTATATAAACCAAAATTTTAAATAATATGAACATGCACTTCCTATATATTTATAGAAATTTCCCAAATGTGAAATTTGTTTTTGACAGTAAATTCGACTTGCTAATTTTATGTAATCTTGAGTTTTTATTCAATCTGAATTGTTTGATACCGAAATTGGAAAAAAATCGTTTTTTTGTCAAAAATGGCTAGTTTTTTAATTTCACCTTAATATCTTGTTCTCATTTTTATTGATAAATTTTATGTTACTTGCCCTAAGGCAAAAAGCATTTTTTTTAATTTTATTGGTCTCGCTTACATTGAGCATTTAGATACCTACAACATATAATTTTTTCTTATATTCTACTTTAATTTTTAATTTATTTTCTTACTTTTATATGCAATTTTAAATCAACAATAGAAATTCTAATTATGTTCGGACGTCTTTTCGTTTTATTATATTGGCCATGAAGGTGACAAACTTCAGGACATTAAGCTTTACACGGAATGGTTGCTACCCCTGGTGATTTATATTAATATTATTATTAATTGTACTAGTTGTTCACTTCCAAAAGTAAAGTCCGCTTAACAACGTGTAAATAACAAATAAAAATAAATATAAATCTTCTTTCATTATAACTTAGTAACAAATCAGTGATTGTAATTAGAACTGCAACAAATACATAATATACAAAAAAATCAGTGTTTAATACAGTCCGCAGCTACAAGGGTTAAATTATAACCCAACAACAACAACCTGAATTATCGAAGGAGAGTTTTAATAAATTCTATAACCACGTAACATAAAGTACAAATTAATTCTAGCTCAACATTTCAAATTCTAACTCAGGACAATATTAACATTATTTAATTTATTTTACATTTTTTTTAATTTTATTAATTCTTCTTTCTTCTGAATCCATCTAATTCTGCCAAAATTTTTACTTGATACTGGTTTTTGTTTTCATACATCTTCGCTATTTACATACTTTATTATAACATAATCTCTTAGTCGGACGAATCAGACCCCCAGATTGTAAATTATTTATTGTTTGTTTGTGCTCCTGGTGTGACAATCAGAATTATGTATCCGTCCGTCTGTTAGTTTGGTTGGGCCCTCAGCCTTCGGCCCTCGGCCCTCGGCCCTCGCCGATGCGTAAGTTAAACGGATTACACGGCTCGCATGAGAGAGGTGCGGATCCGTGTAACGGACGCCGTTAATTGACAATTAACATAACACCGGGGACGAACTAGGAAAACCATCATCATCATCATCATAATCGTCACTTTTATACGAATGATTCTTGACTTTTTTATTAAATAAAATTTGTCTGGGTCTGTTCAAGTACATAAATTTCCATTATCCAGAGAGGAATCGGTAGCCTTCGGTCGCATTACAGAGCTAAGTTGACGTTTCTGTAGTTTATAGCTTCATAGCCAGCTATAAATGCAGGGCAGAGGCAGAGGCGGAGCCAGAGGATTGCAGGCAGGCATGGGGCACATAATGTTCTGTACAGGATATTGAATGAACTGTCATACTCTGACAAATGCGAATGCCATACACAACTAACGACTCGGCTACAACGATGTAGCACTGCTGCTACTACAGTACAGTTTGCCCGAAACTGGGAAAGGACAGGGCCGGACTTGATGACGGAGAGGCAAAAATTATGAAAGATACATGATACCATATAATTTACCCAAATGGACGCCCTATGACCGGGTAGCTTATAGGGCGTATAATAATAAAAATGTAATAAATAATGCATCTTTATCAAAATATTTTCTAGTTCAAGTTTTTGCTCCAATTTTACTATTATTTTTTATTTCTTTAAATTTTTTCATAACTAGTAGGGCGCATGGCATCGTGCATTAAGGCAAATTGTTGGAACTTCCCGTACCAAAAATTTTTTTTTTTTATAAAATTTAACATTTTTGAAAAAAATCGCTCTGAAAAAAATTAGATTGTTGAGATACTATAAATTTTTGACAAAAAAATTCTTTTTTTGAAAAAAAAAGACTTTTTGAAGTAAAATTTATTTTGAAATATTTTGGAAACTCTGAACTTTTTTTCAAAGCAATCGTACTGCTTTGTCGCCGTCTAACGTTTAATCATTGGTACGGAACCCATAAGAATGTAAACAAAATGTATACTGATTGATAAAATCTCTATGAAATATCTGATAATTTGATGTGCATATATCTAATGATCATTTTTGACCGCCAAATGGCATTTTTTTACTCTTTTTACTAGATCTCCGAAACCGCTAGACCTGCCCTCATGAAAATTTGATCAGTTCTTCATCTTGTTAATACAAGTAAAGTGCTTTTTGAATGATTCAAATCAGACGCTCCGTTCTCTTAAAAACTAAATTACTGTTTTTGGCACTTTTTGCCTCTTATCTTCGGAACGGCTAGACCTGCCTTCGTCAAAAACTAATCAGCACGTCTCCTTATCAATACGAATCAAATATTTTTTGAATTATTTTTTGTATCCCAACACACACACACACATACACACATACACACACGTACATCCATTTTTTCTAAGGTATGCCAAAATATTCAGAAACCTCTCAAACGTAAAGATATATGAAAATTTTCATTTTCGATTTTTTTGCGATTACTATAACTTGCCCTACTGGAAGTTAAAAATCTTCTTCAGGATGATATATTTTAGTAAAATTTATTTTCTTTTATTGAATTTATCATTATTTTTAAAAATAGGAGCAACTCCGTTTCATTTTTGATTCCCCAAAATAATAATAGAAGGAATAAATTGATAATTCATAAAAATTCCATAAAATATTTGATAATTTGATGTGCATAAGTCTTAATATCATTTTTGATGAGTCGAGATAATATTTTGACACTTGTTTATACAGGAGAACGACCTAAAGAAACATCTGTTATAAGTGATTTTGAGACTTAAAATTTAAATATTTTAGATAAACTTAAACTCAAATAACATTGATGAACTAGAATTTATGTTTCAATATGAAAATTTCCGGTTACAAAAATTTACTTGATATACCAGTATAACAATATTGCATTCGGTAGTTATTCTGACTAAATTTAACACAATTTGGCCATTGGATGTATAGGTTTTAAATCCATGGACAGACAGATACATACACAGACAATTTTATAGTAAAAATGATATTTAAAAATTATTTTTACGTGAAATAAATAAACAAAATATAATTCAGCGTCGTGAACAATAGAATGCAGTACCAAAATGCCTAAATTTATATTATATAAATTATTTGTTTATAAAAAAAATAAGTATTTATATTAGTCTTGCTTAGTCTTTGTGTTTGAATTGTATCAGCTGCATCATCGAGTGAAATATCACAATCAGCATCGTTTTCTACGAAATTTAATTTCTTACAGGTGTTATGAAAAGTAACACATACTAACTTAAATAACCTAAATTAGTTTCTGGCAGGTTCAGTTTTATTAGTGGTTGTAGCATAGATTTTTTTGTTTTCAAAAATGAGGGTAAAAACAATATGGCTTTTTCGCACGCTACTTGCAATTTGGCGCCAGATATGACTATTTCAAAAACTAAAACTAAGATATATTTTAATATTTGACTAATTAACAAATATTCGAATTTTCTTATCACTGAAATAATTTTGGCTAAAAGTTTGGCCCTGTCTTACGATGTTTATGTTTGGCTGTGACAATATATGATATGTGTGACAACATTATATAGCATTCTGATGCAATATACATTCAGCTAATATTACATACATTTCTATGCTGTAGTAAAATTTGTATTTGTGTCTTCTGAAAATCCACAAACGAGAATCATATTTTGGAATTGTAAAACGACAATTGTATTTAATATATTAAATTTTCGAAGGTCTTTGAAAATTGACAAATTTTGAAAATTTTTAAATCACAGTTGAATTTTAAATTGAGTCATCATTTTTTAGTATGTTTGGACTAAAAATAATAATAATTAACGTTTTTCTTAATTACCTAAAATTGCATGGGTCAAATTTTTGTTCAATTTTTTTTTTATGATAGCCACAATCAATCGTGCCATTCTTTTTCGGCTTGACGTTGAGTTCTGGGATACCCTGCATAATAAAATTTAACCACATTTTTCTTAAATACTTAAAATTTTGAAATTGAAATTTTTGTTCAGTTTTTTTCATGATGGCCTCAATCAATCTTGCTTGCTACTCCTTTTCGACTTGACGTTGAGTTCTGGGACATCCAGTATAATGGAATTCAACTAATTAAATTTAACCTCGTTTTTCTTCAATACCTAAAATTTTCAAACTGCATAAGTTAGATTTTTTCTCGGATTTTTTTTTATGGTAGTCTCAAACAATTCTGGCCCTCCTTTTCGGCTTGACGTTGAATTCTGCGACACCCTGTATTATGTAATTTGAATAACAAAATTTAACCACGCTTTTCTTAAATATTTATAATTTTAAATTGCATAAGTCAGATTCTTTTCTCAGATTTTTTTATGATAGTTTCAAACAATCCTGCCATTCCTTTACGGCTTGGCGTTGAGTTCTGGGACACCCTGTATAATGAAATTTAACCACGTTTTTTTCTTAAATACCTATAATTTTCAAACTGGTCATATTTTTTTCATTTTTTTTTATGATGACCTCAATCACTCCTTTTCGGCCTGACGTTGAGTTCTGGGACACCCTGTATGATGAATTTGAGTAATGGAATTTAACGACATTTTTCTTAAATATGTAAAATGTTCAAAATGCATGGGTCAAATTTTAATCAATTTTTTATGATGGTTTCAAACAATCCTGCAACTTCTTTTCGGCTTGACGTTGAGTTCTGGGACACCCTATATAATGAAATTTAACTACGTTTTTTCTTAAATACATAAACTTTTTAAACTGCATATGTCAGAATTTTTTCAGTTTTTTTTGTGATGGCTTCAAGCAATCTTGCTTTCTACTCCTTTTCGGATTGACGTTGAGTTCTGGGACACCCTGTATATTCTCTGTAATAGTTTTATTTTAATAATATAATGGGAATTGTGTGGACTAATAATTTTGTAAGAAATTATTAATAATATTTTTCCTGTCAAAATCGGTTTATATTATAAGGCCTGTGTTAGGCACGTGACGTAAGACATTTGATGAATCGGGAGAGTTCGCGATTGTCGTCGGCAATGTTCGCTCAGACATGTGACGTCACAGTCCCTATTTAATTTTCTTATAATAATGAACTAAAAGATTTCTTAATCTTTCGACTCGATTATATGAATCTAGTACTACAAATTTTATCTCTCTAGTACAAATGTCGTGCAAATCTGTTTCGAGCAACAAACGCAAGTAAAGCAGTAAACTCCGTCGAATACAAATTGCCCGCGTCGTATATTTATATTCAAAAGACGATCATAAATTACTGTCGTCGTCGGTAGCTAAGAGTCCCCTCTACGATTCCCAAGAATTTGCTGCTAGAAATGCTGCTGCTGCTGCTGCAGCTTTTTATTTCTTTCTAATTCCTGAGATGAAACTCGAACGGGAGGAACGACGGAGGAAATAGTTTGGGATAGAAGTTATTATGAGGATGGATGTAAAGGATTTGTTTTTGCTTTTTGAAGTAGAACTTCTTTAGACGCGGTGGCAAAATAAGTGCTCAATCATAAGAATAAGAAGGTTATGTGACGTCACATGTCTGAGCAAACGTTGCCGACGACAATCGCGGACTGATTAAATGTCGATATTTCATATGTTTTATTTTAATAATATAATGGCGATTGCGTGGACTGATATTTTGTAAAAAATGATATTAATAATATTCAATAATATTTATCATAACAATTAATTTAATTCAAATACTATCTGTGATAGTTTTATTTCAATAACATGATGGCAATTGTGATGGCTGATAATTTTGTGAAAAATAATATTAATAAAATTTCTCCTGTGAAATAAATGTTAAAATTGTTTTATAAATTATAAGTTTTATGACAGGCACATAACATATGGCATATGACATTTGATCAATTGGAAGAGTCCGCGATTGTCGTCGGCAATGTTCGCAGTCCCTTCCGTGTTTGTGCACTATATACAAAACATATGAGGACTAGCACTCTATCTAATGACATAATTTGGAAAAAGTTGCAAAAAATCAGTTTTCGAGATAACGAAGTGCCCGATTTGAATAATTCAAAAAACATTTTATTTGCATTGAATCAGTAAAGAATTGGTTAAATTTTTGAGAAGGCAGTTTTAACGGTTTTGGAGGTACAGAAGAACATGTAACAAGATGATATTTGTGGGTCTAAAATGATCATTAGACATATGCACATCAAATTATTAGATACAATAAAGTTTTTAAATATGTGTACTATTTTTGTTACAATTGTCGGATTCCGTACCAAGTTTTTTAATTTTTAAAGTCCAGTTATACGTTACAAACAAATTTCAAAATTTTCAGAATTTTTCTTCCAAAATTTTCAAAAATATACAAAGTTATATACTTTGAATACAAATTTTAAATTTACAATTCAATTTAAAAATGAATATACTTCGCATGCGTTATTTTACTCGTAAGAATTATATATCCTCAGATGGATTCATTCGGCATCTGTTGTCAATGTAAACATTCTTAAGTGTTTTGAGCGATAACATCGTCACTGTATATTATATGAACGAATAAATATACATATAGTAATTATAATTATCTATTCGAAAATATTTAAAACAATTTTTATTAAGATTTTTAATTTTTAAGGTTCACTTATACGTTACAAACAAATTTCAAAATTTTCAGAATAAAATTGTTTTGCAGAATTTTCAAAAATATACAAAATTTTATACTTCAAATATAAATTTTAAATTTACAATTCAGTTTAAAAATGTATATATTCATTTGCGTTATTCTACTCGTAAGAAATATATCCTCAGATGGATTTATTCGGACCTCTTGCTAATGTAAACATTCTTAAGTGTTTTGAGCAATAAGATCGTCACTGTATATTATATGAACGAATAAATATACATATAGTAATTATAATTATCTATTCGAAAATATTTAAAACAATTTTTATTAAGATTTTTAATTTTTAAGGTTCACTTATACGTTACAAACAAATTTCAAAATTTTCAGAATAAAATTGTTTTGCAGAATTTTCAAAAATATACAAAATTTTATACTTCAAATATAAATTTTAAATTTACAATTCAGTTTAAAAATGTATATATTTCATTTGCGTTATTCTACTCGTAAGAAATATATCCTCAGATGGATTTATTCGGACCTCTTGCTAATGTAAACATTCTTAAGTGTTTTGAGCAATAAGATCGCCACTGTAGATTATATGAACAAAAAATACATATAGTAATTATAATTATCTATTTGAAAATATTTAAAACAACTGTTATCAATAAGATTTTTAATTTTTAAGGTTCACTTATACGTTACAAACAAATTTCAAATCCTTCAGAATTGTTTTTCAAAATTTTCAAAAATATACAAAGTTTTATACTCTAAATATAAATGTTAAATTTACAGTTCAGTTTAAAAATGTGTATATTTCATATGCGTTATTGTAATCGTAAGAAATATATCCTCAGATAGATTTATTCGGACCTCTTGTTAATGTAAACATTCTTAAGTGTTTTCAGCGATAAGATCGTCACATATTATATGAATGGATAAATATATAGTTATTAGAATTATCTATTCGAAAATATTTGACAAATATTTAACAATTGTTATTAATTAAGATTTTTAATTTTTGAGGTTCACTTATACGTTGCAAACAAATTTCAAAATTTTCTGAAAAAATTGTTTTGCAAAATTTTCAAAAATATACAAAATTTTATGCTTCAAATACAATTCCTAAAATTACAATTTAGTTTAAAAATCCATATATTTCATAAGCGTTATTGTAATCGTAAGAAATATATCCTCAGATGGATTCATTCGGCACCTCTTGTTAATGTAAACATTCTTAAGGATTTTGAGGGATAACATCGAACATTATAGTAATTATAATTTTGTCTTTGAAAATATTTAAAACAATTGTTATTAATAATTACTCAATATTTATTGATTACTGTTTTTTCCCTCGAATATAAAATTCTGATACGGAAAGTTCCAGAGCAATTTGCCCTAAGGCAAGATGCCATGCACCACTAGTTTAAAATTATTCTGATTTGACGAGTACTCTAATAGTATGTAATGACTGACTTAAGGAAAATGCATAAGTAATTCTCGTACGTTTTATAAAATGCATTTTAATGTGCATCGTCGCCCGAGTTAATTTATGCCGTTTGCAATACACACACACACACATTTGTGTGTAGTGTATTTGTCGACTCGTATATTGCGTGTGTTTTCACTTCTAATCCCTTTAACAAAAGCGACGATTTCTCAGAGCTATTTCTTTAGGGGAGACCGGGGGTAATAGGAAAAAAATCTATAATATTTTAAGATTATTTTGATTAGTAAATTAACACAGAGCAATGTTATGGCAAGGCCATGTTACGTTCCAACTTCCATACATTGTGCTACTGAATTATACTGTTAAAATGTCATGTATTTGCTGTGCATTCAGGCGTTTTACACATAAACTGCAATGTCACTCGTATGTTATGAAGCTGGGTCAAAAAGATCTTGTTATCTAAGATCGTTTTTTTTTTGACATTTAGATAGTATAAATAGTATTTATTTATAAATAGTATACTAGGGTAGGAAATTATTTTATTATGTCGGGTAGACAAAGATAAATGAATAAAATTTGTGAGGCTCGAACATGCCGCCACGTTTGAAAAAACAATGGGAAATTAATTTACATGATTTTTCAACATTGCTTCACGTAGTTATGGTGTAATGACAAAGTTACAATAAAATGTATAAGAATGATTAAAATTAATTAGTTATAATGATATGTAAAATGATTGATTGTATTAATAAGTAAATACTAGTATTGATTAAAGTTTTTGTGGTAACACTATTTATGAAGTCACTATTGTTTATATGTAAAGTTTTCGTGCGGTTTCTAGGTTATCTTTTCTATCTGACAAGCTGAGAAAAACGCTTGACTGCACAGCAACCAAATGGCTTTTGTCAATATTTAGTATAGAAAGTTCTTTATAATATAGCCTTGGCATAACATTAGTCCCTAAATCTCAGTACTTCTTGTACTACTCCATCTTCTATTTCTATTTGATCCACAAATTGTATAATCCATGACTTTGCACATTGGGATTTGTTATCAAATATGGCAACACCTGAATAATTTTGAAAAAATATTACGAAATCAGTCTTTGGAAGGCACTCGAATTGTTTAACATCGTGTCGGTCGTGTTTTGTTTTGATTTTGCAGACTTTGTCTTTCGTCCTTGTCGAAGGTCGTTGCGTTTATTGTGTATCGTGTGCGATTTTAACAAAATTATTTGTAAAATATATGGTAAGTAATATTTTAGGTATATATATATATATATATATATATATATCATTATCGTGTACGAATTTAAATTTAAAAGTCAAATGAAATGTATATATATATATATATATATATATATATATATATATATAATATGAAAACTGTTTTCATAATCTCTCATAAAAGGCAACTCTGTCTGTCTGAGATATAAAAATAATATATAGAAAAAAAAATAATAAAAGAAAATATGAAATAATTACAAATTTTAAAACAATCGCATATTTATGTAGTAGTAACTACTACCAGTATTGTTATTTAAATATAAATTGAAATTTTTCAAAAATTGGTTTAATGTTTGTATACATTTAACACTAAATAATTTTTTAGTTAAAATTTTTAATTAAAATAATGACATGGCGGAAAAAATAACTGAAGAGTTGATTTTTGCCACATAATTAATATTATTTAGATTTAAAGTAATTGATATGTGAATTTATTATAGTTTAAGTAATTGTTTTGTTATCTTTAAATAAATATAGATATTCATGTTGTAAATTATATAGAATGTATTTTTTTTCGATTAAATGTAACAAAAATCTTATAAAAATAAACTCAAGAGTTGATTTACATTCGACACATAAATTCTATTGATTATATAATATAACAAAAATGCATTTTTAGTATTAGAGCTCTTTCAATATACTTCCTCATAAATGTTATTATATAATTATATTATTATATTAATATAATTACAATTACTTTTATTATTAACTTCCCGAAGGAGAAGTTTGTTTTCATAAAAAAAATGCGATTCGCTAATTTTATGTTTTCTCGACGTTTCAAAGCCTTCTGAATCGAATGAGACCAAATTTCGAAAAAGTATGTGTGTGTATGTGAACAGATTTTTCCGTAAATCGACGTTTTCTCAAAAACGGCTGGACCGATTTCAAAAATTTAAAAGCCATTCGATGTATCTCGATGCGGACTATCGTTTCTCAGTTTTGTGCGACGATCGGCTGAGCCGTTTCTTTACCATTAGAAGACGAGTGAAACATTTTTCCTCCATGTTTTAGCCCGCAATTTTGACTCGATTTTAAAAATTCAAAAACTATTTGGAAGATATTATTTAGAATTCGTGCTGATTAATCTTGGACAAAGATAAGCCGAACTGTTTCTTTGTTGAAAAATTTTTTTTGAAGATTTTTATGAATTGTTTTGGCGATAGATATCCTGGTCTTCTAGATCATATTAATGTAATTAAATCATAACGTAAATTTTTATATATCTTTACGTTTCAGAGGTTTCTGAACATTTTGACATACCTTAGAAAAAATTGGATGTGTATTTGTGTATGTATATATTGCTATACAAATTTTCGTCGACAATTTCGGGCACACGGAACAACCGATTGGAATTATTCTAAAAACATTCGATTTGTATAAGTATTAGGAGACGTGCTGATAAGTTTTTGGCAAAGGAAAGTCCAGGAATTTTGGAGATACGGAGCAAATAGTGCAGAAAATAGAAATCGAGTTTTTGAGAGAACGGAGCATCAGATATGAATGATTCAAAAAGCATTCGATTCGCAATCAAGAGTAGAAGTGGTGATTATATTTTGGCAGAGGCAGGCCCTGTCGTTTCGAAGATACGGAGCCAAATATGTAAGAAATGGAAGTTTTTGAGAGAACTTAGCATCCGATTTGAATGATTCAAAAAACCTTTTGCTTGTATTGACAAAACGCTTTTGGAGAAAGAATTTTTTTTTCCAAATTTTTTTTTGTATATCAAAAATATTTAAATTGAAGTTAAATACTTTTTTAACTTGCCCTAGGGTAAGTTATAGTAAACGTTCAAAATACGAAAATGAAAATTTTTATATAACTTTACGTTTCAGAAGTTTCTGAACATTTTGACATACCTTTAAAAAAAGTTGATGTGTGTTTGTGCATGTGAATCGAATAACATTTTGCTTGTATTGACAGACAGAAAAAACGATTAGTTTTTGGAAAAAGCATTTTATTTTTATTTCAAAATTACAATTTAATTTATAATTTTTCAAAAAAAATATTTTTTGAACATTAGATTAGACTGTGACTGTACTGGAGTACATTCATTTTGATGTTAATTAAAAAAAATGTAATTTTTTGGTCTAAAAATTCAAAAAATTACCCAGGCTAAGCACAGTCTAAGCGACAACCTGGTACAAATGCTTTCGCACGTGCGTTTAGACTGTTACTGTACGGAGAACCTTTCCAATAAAAACTACCCAGACTAATATATTTACAAGTGCGTTTAGACTATTTCTGTACTGGAGCACCTTTCCAATTACTATTAATTAACAAAAATTTAATTTTTTGTATTAAAAATTCAAAAGATCACCCATGCTAATCACGATCTAAGCGCCACTCTGGTGCAAATGTTTACCCAAGTGCGTTTAGACTGTTTATGTACTGGAGCACTTTACCAATTTTGTGAAAACTATTGAAAAATGTGAAAATGCCGCCAAGCTAAGCACAGTATAAGTGAAAATGTCGCACACAATTATTTGCAAATGCGTTTAGACTGTAACTATACGGGAGCACTTTTTTAATTTTGTTTAAGTATTAGGCAACTATTTTTTTTTAAATTGAATTTGAAATGAAATGACGATTGTTAATGTTGAGGAGATAAATTGATTTATGATTTACATTTGATTTGCTCAGATATAACAAGATAGCATAAATAATGAAAGTTACAGTATTTGTAAAAATATATTTGAAAACGTTTAAAATTTCTCGAATATTTCATTACAGTACAGGAAGTTCCAGCAATTTGCTTTAAGGCACGATGCCATACACCACTAGTTTGGAATTTAGTTAGAAATGAAATAACGATTGTTAACGGAGATAATAGATTTATGATTTAGATTTGATTTGCTCATAGTGTTAATTCAGATACAAAAATGTACCACAAAGTTACAGTATTCATAGTGATTCATTTGAAAACATTTAACAATTCTCGAATATTTCATTACGACACGAGAAGTTCCAGCAATTTGCCTTAAGGCACCATTAGTTTATCTATGTAAGTTCCAGCAATTTGTCTTAACTAATTTATAATTTTTAAATTCAAAAACCGTTTGAAAGATATTGGTTGGGAATCGTTCTGATTGGTTTTTGGTAAAGATCGGCCGGGGCGTTTTCTCGTAATTAACTGTTGAAATAGATTTTTTGACGATTTTTATACATTTTTTGGCGATAGATATCTTCTAGAACATATTGATTTAATTAAGTCATAATGTAAATTTTTATATATATTCACGTTTCAGAGGTTTCTGAACATTTTTGTATACCTTAGAATTTGTCTTAACTAATTTATCTGTGTCCACTATCCCCCGGTGTCCCCTACTAATGTGTGCACAAAATACTAAAATAGCTTTCCGTGTATTTAAATCCGCTTTGGGTAACTTTAGTTCTGCTGCAGCGGCATCGCTTCAACAGCTCGGCGGCAACTCTTTGAGCAAACGAATATCATTGTATTGTTGAGAGAGAAATACATTATTCGAATTATAATGATAACGTTATACAAGGCGAGGATAAACACAACACAAGAACACACGTACACACACTTTTCGAATGAATACCCACCTATCTACCTAGTACCTACCTAGTTGCTATTGTAATTATAATAATATTCTTCTTTGTGAAGCTGGAAATTTCTATGCGTTTTAAGTATTTTGTGACTTGATAATGCGATTTTTCTTTGAAATTATTTCTTTATACGTAAAGAGTTGGGGAGAGTAGATAGTGTAAAGGAAATTTGTACAGCAGACTTGTTCTTGACAGGATTGTTAAATGTAATTCTTTTGTGACGAGAAAATTTATAAAATACGTGTATGTGTATAGGGTGTCCCAGAACTCAACGTTAGTAACTGTCTCAAAAAAAAGTATAACTAGTGGGGCGCATCGCACCGTGCCAAGACAAATTGCTGGAACTTTCCGTACCGTAATGAAATATTCGAGAAATTTTAAACGTTTTCAAATATATTATTACAAATACTGTATTTTTCATTATTATTGCACTATCTTGTTATATCTGAGCAAATCAAATGTAAATCATAAATCAATTTATTGACATTAACAATCGTCATTTCATTTCGAATTCAATTTCAAAAAAAAATAGTTGCCTAATTTACACCAAAATTGAAAAAGTGCTCCGGTATAGTCACAGTCTGAACATTTGCAAATAATTCTGTGCGACGTTTTCACTTATACTGTGCTTAGCTTGGCGGCATCTTCACATTTTTCAATAGTTTTCACAAAATTGTAAAAGTGCTCCAATACATAAACAGTCTAAACGCACTTGGTTAAACATTTGTACCAGAGTGGCGCTTAGACTGTGCTTAGCCTGGATAATTTTTTGAATTTTTAATCCAAAATTACATAAATATTTTATGGAAAATAAAAAAAGATGTAATAATTTTTTATTATCGAAAGCAATTGTTTAGTCAGAACAAGCAGAAAGTTCCGTGAATAATTCAAATCGGACGCTTAGTTCACTCAAAAACTGCTATTTTTCGTACATTCAGCTCGATATCTCCAAAACGGCTGAACCTGTCTTTGCCAAAACTTAACCAGCACTTCTCCCAATCATTACTAACTGAATGTTTTTTACATCATTCAAATCCGACACTCCGTTCTCTCAAAAACTCGATTTCTATTTTCTGCACTCTTTGCTCCGTATCTCCGTAACGGCTGGACCTGCCTATGCCAAAAGCTAATCAGCACATCTTCCTATCAATAGGAATCGAATGTTTTTTTAACCATTCAAATCGGTTGATCCGTGCGCCAGAAAACGTGGACGAAAAATTGTATCCACACATTCACATGCACATGAATATTTTCTGAGGTATGCCAAAATGTTAAGAAACTTCTAAAACGTAAAGATATGCAACAAAGTTTGATTTCAATTTTTGGACATTTACAATAACTTACTTTACGGGAAGTTAATAAGTGTATAGTATATGTACATGGTGTCCAAGAACTCAACGTCAGTAACTGTCCTGAAAAAAATTAGATCAAGATGATTTCGTGTTTTTATAGAGCTTTTGTAAAACTGTGACCATATTTTGGTTATTGTGGTCAATTTTCACTAATTTTGTTAATTTAATTTAAATTATTTTCATTTTATTGTTCATTTTATTATAAACAAAAAATCATATAACCTCAACCATCCAGTTTTTGAAAAGAAGAACGGAAATGCGTTACGCCACTAATACTGATTCGTCATTGTGCGTCAATGTCGTCATTTGAACCGAATTGATATGATTGTTCGAGATGATTTTGTAGGGTGATAAACTAATCAGGACAATTTGAAACTGATAACAAAAAAAACATAATTATTAAGAATTTTTGGCAAAGACGTTTTTTTGTATAGATTTATTGCCGATCAAAATAATATAATTTTTAAAGACATAATGCTGGATGTAAATACATTTAAAGAGTTTATCTCCTATGAGATACCTCTTTTTTAACATTTCATTTAAGATCGTATGGCCATTTTTTTTTTCAATCTTCGAGTAGGAGATTCCTCACTTAATTTTTTTAAATATTTGTTTCTGTGACCCGGTAATTTTTCGTGGTATTTTCGAAAAAAACTTGGGGAGAACATTGGGCTATTTGTAAAAATAGTTCTTTTAATGACTTTTAAACTTTGAAAAACAGTTTAGCAGTTTTGGAGAAAACGTCGACAAACATTCAAAAATTTCGGCTCACATACAAAAACACATACTTTTTCCAAATTTGGTTTTAAACGATTCAGAATGACGTGAAACGTCGAGAAAACATTAAAATTATCGAATCAGATTTTTTGACTGCAACATAAACTTTTTCTTCGGGAAAACAATCTCCCAACATATTCCCTTATCCTCATATCAACTTTTCCACATTCGACGAGGAAAGTCATCATCCAAAATCCTTCTCGGGAAGTTATCATTAGGTGTTATTAATTAATGTCTTCGTACTTAGTTCGTAATAATTGTTAATTTTCCGCTGAGCGAATAAAAGACGGGGAAAACGACGAGAGGAAAGGGGTAGGAGTCGTACTCGCACCCAGTATTAAGTATTAAGACGAAAGAGACTCCTCTGTTGTACATTATTCATGCATAATCTTTAACGTTAATTGAAAATCATAAAATTTGCAAACTGAGTGGAATTATTGGAAGGGTTTGGTAAATTGAGTTCCTGCGATACTTGCCAGTATAATATCAGGAAATTTTTCATTCGGGCCATGGAAACTTTACTAGATAATTTAGTGACTGACTGAAGTTTTTTTTTGAATAGGTATTTTAAAATTTTTCAAAAATGAACTTTCGATGCTCTTAGGAAGCCTATAGTCATGTTTGGTGAATTTATTTCTTGCGAAAATACTTTGGATTAATATTCATACGTTATAATTGCCTGATATATTGTTAATTATAGATAGTTTTTGATTAACTTCTGTTCATAGAATATTTGGTATTGATTTATAATCATATTATATCATATCTTATAATATATTAATAATAGTATTTGTATTTAATATGAACATGAATATGATAGAAAATTAACTAATTATAATTTAGCTATTTATGATATTTTTTTAATATAGTTTTTTATTGTTTGCAGGTTTTGTGTTTTGGATCAAGTCGCTTTTGGTGAGTTTCTAAATCATTTCCTCTTATATATATATATATATATATATATATATTATAATATATACCTTATATAATATATATCTTATATATAAATCCTTCTGTAATGCATGTATGTCAGTATACTCCTAAACGATTATTCGGATTTTGATAAATCTTTCTGAAGTTTGTTAAGGTAAATTGTTAAGATGTATGTGATTATAAATATATAGTAATATTGAAGAAATAAATAGATAAAAATGCCATCAACGACATGTCATTGTTTGGCATTGAAAATATTTGAGATATGTTTGGCATTAAAAACGATTGAAAACTGTTATCTGCCAAAATTTTAATTTACTCATGAGTCTAGACAATATTGGAATATGTATAATAAATTCATGATTATGAATAAAGAAAATGACGTCTGTATTATTATTGCTAAAAGCAGCTGAGATGTACCAGAAATTAGAATAATATAAAATACAGGTGCTTATATGGAAAACAATAATTATTGTTTTTAGGTTAGGTTAAATATTAGTATATTAAAAAATTGTAGGTAGTGGGTACAGGACAATGTCTGTCGGGTCATCTAGTATATATATAAATTTGAAGTTTCTATGAATTTATATTAATTTTAGAAAATATAATATATTTTACATATTTGTTTTTTTTTTTTCGTTTTGAAAATCGTTCAGTACATCTCCAAAGATATTTCTTAAATCTAATACAAAAAACATAAAGCACACTTTAGATAAAACTGCTAAACTTAACTTTTTTTTTTAAATTTCACTTAATGAGATCGCAGATAAAGTTAGAAGCTAGTATATAATAAAATGAATATCACCAGAAATATAGATGATAATTATGCAAAACAACACATATTTTTATTAAGTTTTTCAAAATATCATTTATTACATTTATTTATTATTTATTATATTTATTTTATAAGATTTTTTATTACATTTAATATGAAAAAAATATATACAATCTATAAATTTACAACATGAATATCTATCTTCATTTGAAGATAACAAAACAATTATTTAAACTATAATAAATTCACTTAACTATTACTTTAATCTAAATAATATTTATTATGTGGCAAAAATATCACAAAAACCACAAACCATATATTTAAGGACAATACAACACTAAGAAAAACATAAATGGGATGGAAAAATTTTTGATAAATTAAAACTTAAATATTTATTTTAACTAAAGATCTTTTATAAAACTAGATAGCACATAGTTAGAATACCAGAAAATATCTAAATATCATTTATAAATATATGCTCTAATGCTATGCTCTAAATATATGCTTTATTTATATATCATTTTTTATTATTTATGATACAGATAATTTTTTTTTTTTTTATTTCCATCTAAATTACAACTGCCTGAGAAGGCATTCAGTAATTGTTGTGATTAGTTATTAAATAAGTTTTTAAAATACTACATATTGGTAGTATTTCAAGTTAGTATAATGAATATAAATGTGTGACAATAATTGCAAGCAGATAATAAATATAAATATGTGAGAATAATTACAAGCACTATACTAAATATATAACTATACTAAGTCTAACGGATCTAATCTTCTTAGCCTCTTGACAGTGTTCGCAGAATGTAGGTCCTTTGCTAGTTCATTTGACTTATATTTCGCAGCAAATCTACTAATTTCTTCCGCTATTGTTTGTATGTTGGAGTACTGAACAAGCCAATTAGGTACATACCTGGGAGCCCCCAGTATTTTTTGAGGATCTTGTTTTGAGCTCTCTGTAAGGTGTTTAAATTAGATCGACTGGCACTACCCCAGAGTGAAATTGGTCCAAAGAAAAGAAAGTCCAAATTGGTTTTAAAACGACTTTGTATACAAGAAGCTTGTTGTAGGTGGATTGCTTAGAATTCGGACCCAAACTGAACTTATTAACATATTTTTTTTTTTTTTTTTTTATTAATTAATAAACAGCAATCAAAATTACATAAATGTTATAAGCTATTCTGCTATGGTTTAACATAAAATATATGCTCTATTAATATATCATTTTTTATTATTTATGGTATACATAAAAAATTCATCTTCATATCTTTTGTGTTTCGTTTGTTTAAAGATCGTTCACTCCTCCACCGAAATCTCATTCCCCGGACTTTTTCTCCGGGTGTTCGGGCGTTCGTTCTGAATCGTAGTCAGTTTGCTCCTCCGGTTCCTTCTTTACGGTTTTATCTGCGTAACTGCGGCAGCCGTGGCGATAGATAGCGCCCCCGTTCGCCGCCGTTCGCCCTTATTCATCCCTTATTCGCCACGAGTTCACCCCTTCACTTCACTTGCCGTAATTCGCCAATAGGTGATTTCGGGAAAACCTCAAACATTTCGCTTTTGATATAAGGCCAGATAAACGGAACAGGGATAGGAAAAATAATAATCTCAAATAATAGTCTCAAATAAAATTTTAGGGGTGCATGTGCATTTATCACTTGGTAAAAATTAATTGTACGTTTTATAAATTTTAATTTAGATTAGTATTTATGTCAATGTGATTAGGTAACGCTCCTTCTGTATACATATTTTTATTGTGGTTCAGATTATGATGTGAATGCTATAGCATTCAAATTTTAAAGTCGATTATTTTGAATTTAATTTTATATAACTCTACATTTTTGTATTTATTACATCTGTACAAGTAATGACTAACTAATATAGAAAATTTTAAGGGTAAGCGATGCGATGATTTTTAATTTAACTTTTCGAAAGAGAAGTTTGTTTTTGCCAAAAAGTTTGATTTGCTAATTTTATGTTTTCTCGACGTTTCAAGTCATTCTGAATCGAATGAGAACAAATTTGTAAAAAAGTATGGGAGCGTAAACAGATTCTTTGCCGTAAATCGAAGTTTTCGCAAAAACGGATGGATAGATTTTAAAAATTTAAAAGCCATTTGATGTATCTTGATAAGGACTATTGATTCTTAGTTTTGTGCGGCGACCGGCTAAGCCGTTTCTTTGCACTTTTTGGCAATTTTTATGAAACTTTTTTTGACCATAGATATCATGGTTATAAATAGCATTGTTTACATTTTCGCTATGATCGGTAGAGCCGTTTCTTTACAGTTAGCAAAAAAGTGAATAAAGTGTCGGCATTTTTTTACAATTACAATATCTATTACAACTGCTAATTAATATAACTGCTAGTAACATAAGTGAATAATAGCATAAATATAAACTAGTTGGGTGGGTGGCATCGTGCCTTAAGGCAAACTGCTGGAACTTTCCGTACCGTAACGAAATGCTCGAGGAATACTGAATGTTTTCAAATAAATTATTATAAATATAGTAACATTGTCTAATATTTATAAGAATTATATAAACTGAATTGCAAAGTTAAAATTATTTGTTTAAAGTATATTAGAACTTGTCATAATTAGAATTAAAATCTGAATTATTTTCGATATACAAACGTTTTTTTTAAAAAAAAAAAAGTTGACACAAATTTTTTTTCCAATATCAATTATTTTGTTAAGACAAGCAGAAAGTTCTTCGAATCACTCAAATCCGACGCTTAGTTCTCTCAAAAACGCCATTTTTTGCACATTTAGCTCCGTATCTTCGAAATGGCTGGGCCTGCCTCTGCTAAAAACTAATAAACACTTCTCCCAATCATTACTAATTGAATTTTTTTGGATGATTCACATCGGATACTCCGTTCTCTCGAAAACTCAATTTCTATTTTCTGCACTCTTTGCTCCGTATCTCCGAAACGGCTGGACCTGCCTTTGCCAAAAACTAATCAGCTCTTCTCCCTATCAATAGAAATCGAATGTTTTTTGAACCATTCAAATCTGTTGCAACGTGCACCCGAAAACGTGACTGGAAATTTGTATCCATACATACATACACACACACACACATCCATTTTTTCTGAGGTATGCCAAAATGTTCAGAAACCTTCAACACGTCGAGAAATGTAAAAATTTTCAATTTCGATTTTCGGTTCATTATAATAACTTACCCTACGGGAAGTTAATAAAATAGAGTACAAAATAAAGGATACAGGCAAAAAATGTGAACCATTTTCAAAATTTTAAAAAGTGTTCAAAAGTTATCAGATAGATGTCATGTTAATTATTTTTATGTAAATTATGTTTTTTTGTAACTAATTGTTATATTTTTCTTAAAGATTATGAGACATTAAATATTATCATTCTGGAAAAATTTGTGCAACTTTTCTTTAAGCAAAAAACTAATCACAACTTGTCATCTACTCAATTACATAATTATTAAAATTCTGTCTTGATCAGTTAGACAAAAAACTGAATAATTTGAAAATCAGTGTCTTTAGGAAGTGATCCACAGTTGAATTCCATATATCCAGATTATAAGACACTTGTATCTTAGTAATTTACAAATTAATTAATTCTATAATGTTTTTATTTCAAAAATTTATCAAATAGTTTTATTACTATGCCATTCTTTTTAATTTAGAAATTCTGCAGAAGGTATACTCAGGTAAACTTACAAATATTATTAATTCCACTTTATACAATAATCACTCTTGGAGTTCTTTTATATACATATTTAAAAAAGTTGAAATCTTCAGAATTTGGGAAAAATTGTGCACGGTAATGATACTAAATTGACGAAACATTCTGCAAAAATATTACATTACACACAAAATACTAAAAAATATAAAAACTGATATCATTGATAGAATATAAAAGTTTTCTCAGTATTTTTCTCATCCCTTATTTTGGAGTTAGCAAAACGGCTAAAACTTGTCCCATACCTTTCTGTGAAACGGTGCAAAAGAAAAGTCTCCGGGTTTGGGCATGTTTATTTCCAGGTAACTGCTAACAAATAAGCGGCCCCAAATGCTACATAACATAAAGTGCTTTCTACTACCTATACCCCCTAAAACCCATCAACCCATCCAGCAACCCACCAACCAATTCTGAGATATATTTTCTACTCTAGTTGTATTGATTTAGAATTGTAGAAGAAAAGACTAATTTGGGAAAGGACTTAAGTAAATTACTTACTTAACTTTGATAACAAAAGTATTTAGAAACGAAAGATTTTATATACGAATTATTTAATTATTATTATTATTTATTTATTTACTAACCATCATAGAAGAAAGAAAGGACTAATTTGGGAAAGGACTTAGATAATTTGGTCACACTTAATTTTGATAAATGAAGTATTTAGAACAAATATACTGATAATCGATTTCATATACAAATAATTTATTAATTGTTAGTATTATTTATTAATTTTATATACAAATGATTTATTTATTATTATTATCATTTATTTAAAAAAATGACATTGATTTTGGTAATGTAGTATTTTATTTCTGAGAATTTAAGACGTTCTCTCATATTTCTTAAGACGACTCAAAATTTTTCTCTGCAACTTTTTAAATTGTTTACACTAAATAAAACTAGATAAAATTTACTAAAATCTAGTAAAAACCATAGGATACACTTACTTAATAAAATTTTGAATAAAACTTGTTGGAACATTTATCTTCTTTATATGTATTTTAGCAATATATGTGAGTTATGGACTTTTTTATATTTTTAAAAATATCTAGAAAATTTTGTACGAATGACTGTATTTTGTATGTATTGTTAAAATCTAGATAAAATTTATTAAAACTTGGTAAATATTATGAGAAATAGTGAAATTTATTAACACTTAGATATTGAAATTTTGTATAATTCATAGTCGAAACACGGACTTAGTATTTTGCATTATATGGATTTAGGATATTTTTTTACTCTTCAAATAATTTTAAATTTTCATTTTGGATATTATAAGTTAGTTATATTGTTGAAAACTAGATAAAATTTAGTATAATCTGGTAAAATGGTTTTATACAGTTGCATAATAAAATTTTGAATCATTGGTAGTTGAAGCGCAGATTTCAGTATTTTGATAATAATTTGCATTATATGGATTTAGGATATTTTTTCACTTTTCTTCAAATACTTATTAATTTTCTTAACTGATATCATAGACTGTTTACTTTTATTTCTGAAAACTAGATAAAATTTTCTATAATCTGGTAAATACTGTTTTATTCAGTTATATATTAAAATTTTGAATAATTCGTAGTTGAAACGCAAACTTTACTATTTTGATAATTTACTTCATATGAATTTAAAATATTTTGTACATTTATTAAAGTAACTTTTAACTTTCTTTACTGACATCATACTTTCTAAAAATTGAATAAAATTTACTATAATTTGGTAAAAATTCTTTTATACACTTGCATGAAGAAATTTTGAATAATTCGAAGTCAAAATGCCGACTTTAGTATTTTGATAATTTACTATTAATGGATATAGAACATTTTTTTGCATTTGTTCAAATAATTTTGAATTTTCTTCACGGGCATTATAAGTTAGTTTTTATTTCTGAAAACTAGATAAAATATACTATAATCTAGTAAAAACAGTTTTATACACTTGTATATAGAATTTTTTTTAAATTCGTAGTATTCAAAAATGTAAATTTCAAAATTGTTACTTCAATATAAAATATAATCGTGGAATTTTTACATAATATTTTTTTTCGTTCTTTAATATTTATTTAATATTTTTTTTAAAACTATTTGCTCCTATGTATTTTTTATTTTTTCAAAAACCCAAAACTTGATTTTTCCCAAAAACTTAATTTTAATGTGTAAAATATAATTGTGCAATTTTAACATGAAATTTTGGTATTTTTTTGTTATTTGTTAAAACAGTTCTCTTTTTTTTCAAACCATTTATTCCTATTTATATTTATTTTTCAATTCATCGAAAACCAATACGAAAAACAATTGTTTTTTCCCAAAATTGTAATTTTAATAACAAATATAATAATAATAACATATTATGAATTTTTACAAAAAAAATTATTAATATGTTACTTTTTGTTATGTTCAAACTATTCATATATATTTATACATTTATTAATATTTTTGAACTTGGATTTTTTCAAAATTGTTACTTTTTAATAGATTATAATCCTGGAAATAAATTGATTTATGATTTACTTTTGATTTGCTCACAGTGTAAATTCAGATAAAAAAAGATACCAAAAATAATGATAGTTGGTAGTATTTATAATGATCCATTTGAAAAAATTTAAAATTCTTCGAATATTTTATTACAGAACGGAAAGTTTCAGCAATTTGCCTTAAGGCACGACGCCATACACCACTAGTTCCATCGAAACTTATATTTCTACTATTTAGTTTATACGCATTTCGATCCGTTTGTAATGTAAGTTTTTGAATTGAAAAGCTCTATTGAAGTTTTGTATTTGAAACGAGAAGAACTTCCATAAGAATACATTTATCATCTCTGAGATGTAGAATTGTTGTAATATCCATATCTAATATTTAACTTTATTGAAATATTTTACAGGCACTAGAAATATCCTTGGAGAAATGGATTATTGATATATTTTATATCATCAAATTAATTACACAAACGTCATCTCTCTCAATTCCTTTTGATGACTCGAATAATCATTTATTTCAAAGTTTAATAATGAGTATAATAAAATAAAGGATCCTTTCGTTCATTAATTCATTGTGATTCACGTTTTATCGTTCGAGTATTATTATTTTAAACGTAATGAAGTCAAATAAATAGATACACAGAAATAACTTGGCCTAATATTAACTTTATGGACACTTTGAGTGTTATCTCGTAAAAGCTCAAGTGACTGAAAGATTTATTTTGATTTGAATGAATGGCGAGCTTTTGTTCTGAAGAGGTAATAAATAATATTTGATGAGAGACGAGGAAATAAATCTTAAAACTTTGTGGAAAGGATATACATTTATATTTTGTTCAAGTGTTTATTCATAATAGACAATCAAAAATTCTTTGTATATTATTACAAAACTAGTGGGGCGCATGGCATCGTACCTTAAGGCAATTTGCTGGAACTTCCCGTGCCAAAAATTATTATTTTTTTAAAAACGAATAACATTTTTGAAAAAAGTTTTACTTAAAAAAATTAGATTTTTGAGAAACTATAAATTTGACAAAAAATTACTTTTTTTGAAAAAAAAAAAAATATTTTTTTTTGAAAACAAAATTGTTTTCTTTATTTTGACATATTTTAAAAATTCTGAATTGTTTTTCAAAGCAATCGTACTGCTTTAACTGCATAGAGACAAAATGTCAAAGCGCGTAAGCGCCGCGTCGCCGTCTAACGGTTAAACATTGGTACGGAACCCATTTGAATGTAAACAAAATTTATACTTATTGTTAAAATCTCTATAAAATATCTGGTAATTTGATGTACATGTCTAATGATCATTTTTGACCGATAAATGTCATTTTTTTTCCTTTTTTTGTTAGATCTCCAAAACCGCTAGACCTGCCCTCATAAAAATTTGATCAATTATTCATCTTGTCAATACAAGTAAAATGTTCGGAATCGGATGCTCCGTTCTCTCAAAAATCGATACCTATTTTCTGCACTTTTTGCTCTGCATCTCCGTAACTGCTGGACCAGCCTTCGCAAAAAACTAATCAGCACATCTCCCTATCAATCGAATGTTTATTGAATCATTTCAATCAGTTGATCCATATGCCCAAAAACGTGACCGAAAAATTGTATCCACACATACACACACACATTCATTTTTTCTAAGGTATGCCAAAATGTTCAGAAACCTTTAAAACGTAAAGATATATAAAAAAAAAATTAAAAAAATGGTTGATCGGTGTTCCAGAAATCATGAACACATACACACACACACATCATTTTTTCCTAAGGTATGCCAAAATGTTCAGAAACCTCTGAAACGTTAAGAAAATGCAACATTTTCGATTTTTGGTTAAAATTAGAAATATACAGACTTAAGTTTGAATTTAAACATTTTTATTAATTTTATCGACGATTTCTGGAACACTGATCAACTGATATGAATATTTCAAAAAACATTCGATTCGTATTGATAAGGAGATGTGCTGATTAGTTTTTGGCGAAGGCAGATCTAGAAGTTCCGAAGATACGGAGCAAAATTGCAAAAAGTTGCAGGTTCTGAGAGAACGAATCGGCCGATTTGAATGATTCAAAAAACATTCGATTTGTATTGACAAGGAGACGTACTGATTAGTTTTTGGCAAAGGCAGGTCTAGCCGTTTCGGAGATACGGAGCAAAAAGTGCAGAAATTCTGATTAGATCTTTTAAAATTGTTAACTCAGTGCATATATTTGAAATAAAATATGTTCATTCTTACAATAAGTCCGCTTAATTAGATTTTGTTTATATATATTTCATTCAGACATATAAAAACAATGTCGTCTGATCTAATAAGTTTTCACATTTTGTCTACAAGGAACAAATAATGCAAATTCTAGTTTTTATAATATTTATTCATAGACATTTTTGTTGACTGATTATTTTTATTCCTCGAACATTTTGCTACGGTACGGGAATTTCCAGCAATTTGCCTTAAAACACGATGCCATGCGCCCCACTAGTTTATAAATATATCTGTTTCCCTTATACAATTTCTGATGGTTTTCTTATATAAGGATAAGTACAAAGTTCTCGAAATTTCAAACAATGTTTGAATGAGTCCATGTTTATTCAAGAATAACATACGCTTCCAATTTAATTAATTCAAAACTTAATTTTAATTGAATTGCTTCTTCTGAGCTTTATGACAAGGACGAGAAGAAAAGCTCCCATCTGATGGAGATGGAAATTAATTCTCAAAACAAGATATAGTAAATATTTTAGAAGCTTTGGTACTAAGAATTATTTAGTTAGAACAAACAAAATTAAATTTTACAAATATTTGTCATTTTTTGGAAAATATTTATTAGTTCTTACACTAGTAGTTGAGTAGAGACATTTTTCTCAGTAGTATTAAGTAATTCCTTTTTTAACTTTCTGAAGTGAAAGTTAGTTTTTGCCAAATTTGACCTTCAAATGACCTTCAAGCTTTTAAAAGTCAATTGTAGAATTTTCGTTTCTAGCCAAAAAATTTTTCACAGATTTTGAAAATTCAAAAACTTTTGGTAAATATAGATCTGATTAGGTTTTTGTTAACTAACGGTCAGGATGTTGTTTTTTTTGTAAAGAAATACTAAAAAATTAAAATTATGTCTCAAACCAATTACTAAGTTTTCATGCTAAATTTTTTAAAAGTTTTGGAATAATAAATTATTTGTTTGTACACATTCAGTTAAATAAATTGAATAATAATAAAGTAATTGATATGAATATTGATATAAAAAAATAGTCTAATACTTTAGTGAATAAATACTAAATTAGTTAATACAAAATAATTTATTATTTTAATAAATCGTATCTTAATAAAAGTAGTTTAAAAATTGCAAAAATTGTATGCGATGATTTGAAAATGACCGGTTGCACGTTTTGAAATTTTTTACAGCATTTTATAATATTTTAATCATTCAAAACTTAATTCAATTTAATTTTTTTGCCAGAAGTTCCGATTTACTTATTTTCAAGTAACAAAAAAAATCGATCTTCAAAATTTAAATATGAAGAAAATTGATAGATCAAATATGGAAAAAGAACGTTTTTTTAAGTGAAAAAATCACTAGTTTTTTTCAAAAATGATTACAAAATTTTTCAAAAAAATGTAGCAATAAGTAGAAATAATAATAAAATAATTGATATAGATAGTATTATTAGACAAATTTTATAACACATTTATATAGCATTTAATAAAAATGCCTGAATAACATTTAATCATTTTTATTAAACATAGAATACAAAAAACAGGTATTTAACAGTTTATACTCTACCTAATACTAAAATACTGTCTTAAACTTATAACATAATTAATTTTTTGGTATATACTGTATAATAATAGTAAATTTCATAAAAACTATTTCTATCTTATATAATAAAATAAAATCAGTCAAATTCATAACAAGACTTAAGACTAAGTGGTAACATTTATTTGAGGAGCGTTAATTTATAAATTTGCTATAAAAATTAATTACGTATTAAAAAAAATGTTAAAAATTTCTATGTTAAATTTAGTTTTACAACACGAGTGTACATGGAAATAAATAAATGGGAAACACATTGGATTTATACAAAAGTGCACATGCAAATTGGTTTACATTGTAATATGTTAAGATTGTTCCGGTAAAAAAAAAGCTCTGTTAAATTATCTGATAATAAAGTTTGACAAAAAAATCTGATTAATAAAGTTTTTTACCATGAATTTTTTAACATCACCAATAGCTTCGCCATCTGGGTTTATAAGCATAAGGATCATAATATTCTATTAAGTATTTTGGTAAAAATTCATCATCGTAGTATTTCACATAAACATTTTCGCTGTCATCACCACTGGTGTCTGTATCATCCTCTGGTATTTCCATGTCATAATATCCAGTACAAATATCATTTTTTATTATTTCGCAGACAATAAATGCACGTTTTTTGCCACATTTTCTATTGCATTCCCTGTTGGCGTATTCCATGCTGGGAGAAAATGAGACACCTGAGGTAAAGGAAATATTTTTTAAGATTTATTATATATATATATATATATATATATATATATATATATATATATATAATATACAGGGCCGGTCCTGGGGTCCTTAGCGCCCGCATGCAACTTTTTTTCTAGCATCCCCCCCCCTATTAATTTTCACCGTTTTAACAGTTTATCATTAAAATTATATAAATATTTACATATTTTTTAAAAATTAATTTTTAATTATTCTGGATTTAGTACACAAAAAATTACATATAATCTATAAGGGTATAAAATATATTGATTTTAAATTTATTTATTATTATCGATATCAATAAATAAAACAATCCCTGTCATAATTTCACATTTTAGTAATATTCAATATGTAGTAAATTGGTTAAGGATGTAAGTTCGACTACCAAAGCAAAAGAATTAATATTTTTGTTAGATTAAAGTTATAGAATTTAAGAAATGCATTTTAATATAAAGATCTTGATATCAAAATAATAAATACTATTTCTGAAATGCATTTCTTAAATTCTATAACTTTAATTTAACAAAAATATTAAGTGAAATAAATTAATTAATTTTTAATTATGCTGGATTTGGTGCACAAAAAAATAGATATAATCTGAAAGCGTAAAAAATATATTGATTTTAAATTTATTTAGAAAATCAAGGCGATTCGGGGGTTGTTATCAAAGGTTGTCAAATATCTCCCTTCCGCTTTTTTGCTATTGGTTTATAGTACATTAAGGCGGAAAGGAGATATTTGACAACCTAATATATATTATTTTTAATGTATGTGCAATATTAATATTTAAAAAAAACTAGTATTTAATTTTCAAACATAACACTCGTATTTCATGTTGGATTTTTTAAATTTTAATTTAATTTAATTTTTCATCATTTACAATATCCAAAATTGCGTCGTAAACTTCTTCTTATTGATGTCGTAAGAGCCGTCATATTCAGAGTATCAGCTTGTTGTCTTAAAGATTAATTTTTAACGTATTTTAGAAGAATTGTTCAAAAATCAGTAAAAAATGCAAAGAAATTACACATTTCTTATTATATTTGATATGTATTATTTCTGTATAGTTAATAATTATTAGAGTATGGACAACACTTGATATAAAACAAGCCTTAAAATTTTTGTTCCAAAGTAAATTTTGCTTCCATTTTTCATATTTGTTCCACGCATGTCTTCAACATTCAAAGTTCAACAAATGCAAAACATTTGCAACAAAAGCAAAAGTTACAATTCAATTTCTCGGAATAAACAAGTCATTTTCTAAGCACTGACTCCCCATTTTTTATATTTTGTTTATATTTTTTAAAAAGTTCCGTTTCAACTAAATCAGCTCGCAATTTTTCATCAATAACGCCCGATAATTAATTTAAACTTTCGCAGGTTTGCGCTTACGGGATTGAACACTAGATGATTTCTTTTTTGATTCCACGGTAACTTCAAACAAAAAAAAATGAATAAGTAGATTAAGCAATAAACAGAGCTGTTATTTACTAATTTGCAGAATTGTTAATCGGTTAATTGTTTTTACTGATATCACATTGAAAAATAAATATACTTTTTGTATCTCCCTATCCTTAGTTAAGTTAAATTATTTATTATAATTTATTAAGTATTCTAGATTTTAAATAAATAATTCTAGATTTTATATAAAAAAATATAAATATTATATTATAAACTTAATTTCCGAAACTCGTTTTGGCGCCCCCTAAGACTTGCGCCCGCAGTTTTTGCATGCATCGCATACAAGGCAGGACCGGCCCTGTATATATGTGTATATATATGGTTGTCAAATATCTCCCTTCCGCTTTTTTGTATTATAAACCAAGAGCAAAAAAGCGGAAGGGAGATATTTGACAACCTAATATATATATATATATATATATATACTTAAAGTTTGATTTTTTTTTACCTTGTCCATACTTTGATCGTACGACTCTACGCCAATCCAAATTGTTGCTTAATATTGAATCCACATTGTATGTACTTGTTGCATGATACACCTCCTGTGGATATTGATTTTTTTAATATATATATATATATATATATATATATATATATATATACAAATATATTAAAAGTCATAAATTTGTTTTTTTTTATTTCAAAGTCGGGCGATACATCAATAAAAAATAGTATGAAAGTTTTTAGAAATTTATTTAAAATCCATACGTTTCGGCTAGCATCTTAGTCTTTATTCAGTGTCAATTAACTTAACTATAAAAATTGAAACTAAATATATAATATGTGAGAAATTTCATAGAAAAACAATAATAATGATAAAAAAACACTTAAGATGTATAGTTTTAAGGTGAATAGTTTTATACACCTGTCTACTCAAATTTAAAAAATTCTGTTCCTGTACTTTATAATATCGACATCCATTATAAGCAGGGCCGTGTCTGGTCAGCGTGTATAATAATTTATAAGTGTATAAACTTGGTGTAAGTGGCAACTTTGCCTTAAAGCAAGTTGCATGAACCATCCAACATGTGTAAATAATCGACTTAACAATAAAAAATAATAAATATATTAATTCATGAGTACATTGAAATGTGAAAAACTATCGCAGATTATTAAATTTTGTACAAATTTTCTAAAAATGTTAGTTATTTTTTATAAATAGTTTAAAAATTACATATTATTGAACAAGAAACAAACTGTAGTAAATTAGAAACAGGATCCAAATTTCCAAAGCAATTTGTTAATCAATAACTGAGAAACGACTCGTCGATTATTGACTAAATATAATCAGCACTATTCTCAAATGGAAAACGTTTGTAATGATTTTTGAATTTTCAAAATCGATATACGAATGTTAGGCTATAACGTGGACAGAAAATTTGAGACTTTTTAGAAAATTCTAAAGAAACGGCTCGGCCGATCGTGAGGCAAAACTAACCAGCACCAGTATTTATCGAATTTGCGAATTTCAACTATTTTTCAAATAGAATTGTGCATTAAGAAAACTTCTACTGAAGATGAAATTCTGAATTACGTAAAAAATCGCTGCTCATTTTTGCAATATTTGATAGAACATAGTTTAAAAATTAAAATGACTTACCCTAACATATTTTAAAAATTAAAATGACTTACCGTAGGGTCAAAATATTTAGATATTTTGACCACTATCGCCAAGAAAGTTTTATAAATATCGTAAAGCAATATTTAACAATTAAACACGAAGAAACGAACCGACCGATTTCTCAGAACTAATCAGCACGATTCCTAAATGATATCTTTCAAACAGTTTCTGAATCGATGCAGATTTTTTGTCTAAAACGTGTACGAAAATGTTTGTATTTTTCTGTTGACTAGGAACAGTTTGGCCGATCGTCGCACAGAAATGAAAGACGCTAGCTATTATCTAGTTACATCAAATGACTTTTAAACTTTTGAATAGGATTTAACCGTTTTTGAAAAAACGTTGGCGAAAAATCGAAAATCGGCTCATATACACATATTTTTTTTAAATTTGGTCTCAAACGATTCAGAATGACTTGAAATGTCGAGAAAACATAAAAATTACAAATCGATTTTTTTTGTGAAAACATTAGATATTTTCCTATTATGCTATTTTTAAGGGCGGCCATTTATATGCTCAATAATATCAAAGATATTGATAAGATCAATAATTTAAGTATTTACATCCTGATATATAAAAATAACAAGCACACAGATTTTGAGTCAAGTAAATAAAGTCATTAAAATTCTTTAAGAAAAATAATAATACTTTTTGTCTCGCCTAACAAACTCAAAAAGACATAACTTAAGAATATTTGAATTACAAAGTTTATGTCTTCGCCTGAAAAGTAGTTCATAGAAACACACTTTTTATTTGTGAAATCGTTTTTAGTGAAAAAGTGTTAGTGTCAATAATCAATCATACAGGTAATTAATTTTGTTTCTTCTTAATCTTGTTTAAAACTTTCTAATTTTTTAACATTTCTAATATTTTGTTAATATAATCATAATCCACTCATTTATTTTTATTATTAACTTCCCGAAGGAGGTGTTTATGTTTGCATAAAAAAATCCGATTCGATTTTATGTTTTCTCGACGTTTCAAGCCATTCTGAATCGAATGACACCAAATTTAAAAAAAGTATATGTTTGTGTGTGTGAAATGATTTTTTACCGTAAATCGCCATTTCTCCATAGCAATAAGATGTATCTCCATAACGCCTATCGTTTCTCAGTTTTGTGCGACGATCGGCCGAGCCGTTTTTTTGTAATTTGAAAAAAAGTGTTAAACTTTTCGTCCACATTTAAGCTCATACTACCGAATCAATTTTAAAAAATCAAAAACAGTTCGAAAGATATTAGTTAGGAATTTTTTTGGCGATATATACCATGGTCTTATAGAACTTACTGAAATATTACGGTCTTACGACAAGTAGTTTTATTTAAAAATTCATCAAAGTTTTGAGAAAATGAGTAGCTCTTTTGACATTTGTTAAAATTAAAATTAGACGATTTGCTTGATATATCGATAGAGTATTTGGTCTTAATGAACATAGTAAACCATTAAAGTCCTACGGAAACTGGTTCAATTATAAAAATTGATTTTGAATAGTTTGCTTTTGGAAAATACTCCGAGTTAACGTGTTCGTTCGTTTTTAATTATGTATAATAAATCAACTCGGAATACTTTTAATCACTCATAAATTAATTTATTTTTATTGATTAAGTCGATTATTTACACATATCGGGAAGTTCATGTAACTTGCTTCAGGCAAAATACCAATACCAACTAGTTTAGTTTAAATTAATTACCTGTGTGTGACAATAACCATACACATGTTTCATTCTTTCTTTCTTAAACGATATCTTCCATAAATATATGGATCATAACTTCATAGATTCAATATCATCTGATCCTTCTTCACCAAAAGCTTCTTGGAATTCGTTGAATAAACGATCACAATGAAAATCATCATAATCGAGTTCTCGTGTTTCATATATTTCATTAAAATCAAAATCTTTCCATCTTTTCGGCAAAATTTTTATCATCTCGTCCTCTAAACTGAAATGATATAAGGTGAAATTTAGTCATGTTATCTTAATATTTCATCTTAATATTTTATTAACTTCCCGTAGGTAAGTTATAGTAATCGCAAAAAAATTGAAAATGAAATTTTTATTATTTTTACGTTTCAAGGGTTTTGTGAACATTTTGGCATACCTTAGAAAAAATGGATGTATGTGTGCGTGTGTGTGTTCGTGTGTGTGTGTGCGTGTGCGGATACAAATTTTCGTTGACGATTTCGGGAACACAGATCAACCGATTTGAATAGTTCAAATACATTCGATTCGTATTGATAAGGAACGTGCTTATTATTTTTTGCCGAAGGCAGGTCTAGCCCTTACGGAGATATAGAGCGAAGAGAGCAGAAATAAAAATCGAGTTTTTAAGAGAACGGAACATCCGATTTGTATGATCCAAAAACATTCATTCTTAATGACGGAGAAAGTGGTTATTAGTTTTTGGCAAAGGTAGGCCAAGCGGTTTCGAGATACAGAGCTAAATGTTGAAAAATGGCAGTTTTTGAGAGAACTAAGCGTCCGATTTAAATGATTCAAAGAACTTTCTGCTTGTTTCCAACAAAATTTGCTTTTGAAAAAAAAATTTTGTTTTTAATTTTTTTTTTCAAAAAATATTTTTGTAATTGGATTAAAAATTCAAAAAATTACCCAGGCTAAGCCCAGTGTAAGCGCCACTCTGGTACAAATGTTTACCCAAGTGCGTTTAGACTGTTTGTACTTACTGGATCACTTTTCCAATTTTGTAAAACTATTGAAAAACGTGAAAATGACACCAAGTAAAGCACAGTATAAGTGAAAATGTCGCACAGAATTATTTGCAAATGCGTTTAGACTGTGACTATACGGGAGCACTTTTACAATTTTGTGTAAATATTTAGGCAACTATTTTTTTTTTAAATTGAATTCGAAATAAAATGACGATTGTTAATGTTCTGGAGATAAATTGATTTATGATTTATATTGATTTGCTCAGATAAGATAGAAAAAATAATAAAAGTTACAGTATTGTAATAATATTTTGAAAACGTTTAAAATTTCTCGAATATTTCGTTACGGTACGGAAAGTTCCAGCAATTTGCCTTAGGCACGATGCCATGCACCCCTAGTTATTACTCGAATACTAGATTAATAATAATACTGAATAACTGAAAATTCGAACACTTTGTATCTTTGAGAATTACTTTTGATATACTGATTTATTAACACCCGAAGGAGATTTAAAAGCCATTCGATGTATCTCGATGAGGACTAGCGTTTCTGGTTTTTGTGCGACGATCGGCTGAGCCGTTTCTTTGTAAATCCCAGAAAAGTGAAAAACTTTTTGTCCACGTTTTAGCCCGCAATTCTGATCGATTTTAAAATTCAAAACCGTTCGAAAGATATTGGTTGGAATCGACCTGATTAGTTGCAGGTAAAGATCGGCCGGGCCGTTTTCTTGGGTAAGTATTAAAAACTTTTTTTCAATATAAATTTAGTTTATAAATTTTAGATGTCATTCAGTCGATAATTCGGATCTAATCAACTTTTATATTTTATATATTTTATAATTTTTACACATATTCTAATTTATGATACCTCACCCGGGGTAAGTGAGCTATCGTAAACTTTTATACGGGTCGCCTTGCAAAAATCCACATATGTTCAACATTTTTATAAGAATTAGTTTATTACCTACTATAAGATTATCTGCAGCTTATTAATAGTGGCATCGTGCCTTAAGGCAAATTGCTGTACATCCGGTACCAAAAATTAATTTTAAAAAATTCAAACTTTGAAAAAAAAATAGATTTTTAAGAATTTTAATTTTTTTGACAAAAATTGACTTTTTTGTGAAATTTTAAGTCTTCTTTATTTTGAAACCAAATAGATTTTTGAGAATCTTTAATTTTTTTAAAACATTTGATCATTTTATAAATTAGATTTTTTTTCTACTTTGACTTCTAAAAATTCAAAATTTCGTTACGTTAGCTGCGTAGAAACGAAATATAGAAGCGCGTGAGCGCTGCATCGCAATTTAATGGATACCATAACATTGTTTACAGAATCCATAGAAATGTAAATTTTTTTTTTTATTTTTAAAATATTTGTAAAATATGTGAGAATCTGATGTGCATATGTCTAATGATCATTTTTGTTCGGCAAAGTAGCTATTTTAATTGTAATTGTAAAAATCGAAATTGAAAATTTTTGCATATCTTCACGTTTCAGAGGTCTCTGAACAGTTTGGCATGTGTGAATACAATGTTTCGTCGACGATTTCGGACGCTCGGATCAACCGATTTGAATGGTTCAAAAAACATTCGATTCCTATTGATAGGGAGATATGCTGATTAGTTTTAGCAAAGGCAGGTCCAGCCGTTTCGGAGATACAGAGCTAAATGTGCAGAAAATTGCAGTTTTTGAGAAAACTAAGCGTCCGATTTGAATGATTTAAA
>NW_020537324.1:74028757-74102939 GCF_003426905.1 Ctenocephalides felis | reverse complement strand
TATATATATATATATATATATATATATATATATATATATATAATATAAAAAAGTTCGTGGCGCGATGTTTGTTCCGAATAGACTCCCAAACTACTGAGCCGAAGTTAAATTTTATTGGCTCCTCGTGCGCATATATTTCCAACTTAGGTTATAGGATATAATAAAAATTTCAGTTCACACTCGAAGTATTAAAATTTCTAAAATTTCAATCAATTTTGACGGTTGTTGGATTTCAAGATAACAACTATGAATTGACAGTTGTCAACGTATAAATATGTATCCTAATATCTGAATAGTCTTATTATAAATTTTCCTTCTCATAACTCGATTTCTTCGAGTGGGCGATATCATCTTCTTTTCCCCGGCGGAGGTTTGTTTTGCGGCAAAAAATAGGCCGCGAAATCCCGTCAGCTGTCAAGTTGATCGCGAACGAGGGATTTGTATTGTCTCCGAACTAAACAAAATCCCAATCCCAAGACGCCAGAGAAAAGATATACAGAAGGAATTGAAACTTTACATATTTCACTTGAATAAACAAAAGTACAAATATTGTAGAAGTTTTGATGGTGAACAGATTTTATAAAATTAAACTGTACAGTTTCATTTAGGAAAATTTAAAATTTTTCACAATATAGTGCATGATTTTTTTTTAATTTATTAGTTTCTTAGAATCAGCTAAAAAACGGTTGACAACCAAGTAATTGCGGATTTTTGTGACTTTGTTAATATCAAAGATTTTTTATGAAACAAAATTACTAATTTAAATTTTTGCGCAATCTATGATAGCAGGCTTGTAATTTTGATGACAATTTATCACTTATAATTTTGGTTATTACCAATTAAATAAATATTTTGCTGCAAGATTAATTTCGATGCCATGGTAAATAAATATTTCGTTAAATGGCCCACATGGATTTAATTAGAGGTTAAGGGGCACAACTAGTGTAACCGCCTAAAAAAAGGTGATGTTTGGGAATTTATATTAAAAAACTACTATATTAAACATTTCAAAATTTCAGGAATATATTTATACATATTTTAGGAATACATAGTGAAATTTTTGAAGAAAAAAATTAAATATTTTTTAAGTTATCGTTGATCTCCAACTGCGCGACAAAAAAAGGCCGTTAACTGCTGCAGTGATTCCGGCCTTTTACGTGGATGAAATAAAAAAAAAATAATTTTAAAATGAACTACAATAAAAAAAAATCAAAAATTGACAAAATGACGGCGTTTTTTAAAAAAAAATCGAATTTTACCCAAAATTTTGGTCGTTTGTGGACTGCCAAAATTCGATTTTTGAACCGATCAAAAATCGATAGTTTATTTTACGGAGAACTATATATAGAACATGTAAAAAAATCGATAGTGATCGGATCATTTGTTTTTGCGTAATCGCTGCAGCAAATTCGAAAAATGCTGTTTCGAGAAAAACGCATTTAAAAATAAAATGATCGTTATATTATATATAATATATATATATATATATATATATATATATATATATACTCTTTAAATGGCTGTGACTCAAAAACTATTTAAAATATCGATTTAAAATTTTGTTACGTTATTTTTAAAGGTACATCCTATCAAAATATGGTAAAAATAGAAATTCAATTTCTTGAAAATTTCACACTAGTTAAGTCCCTTAAGATTTTAGGATCAAATACGGATTTTAATTTCGCAAATAATGTTGAGGGAGAGTATATATAACTGTGTGTATATATCTGTGTGTCAGTGTATTTTTACGTTCATTAGCCTTCTAATCGGGTCATCAGATAACACCCAACACCCAGGCAAGCCAATACTCGAAACTTCTCAATTCCCGATTGCAAGTAGCTGCAAAAATCACTTTCCTCCCGGGAGCGAGAGACCGGTGTAAAATCGACTACTTGAATATACATCCGTATCCGTATATCTGTATATCTCTGGCTGGTTGGTTGGCTGGTTTTGTTGGAATCGTCGCCAGAGGTAAGGAATAAAACAAAACACGTAGTTTTCTAATTTCCGCCGAGCTGCGCGTTTGATTTCCGTTCCGCGAGCTTAGAGAACGAAGACCGGCCGTTTATTTTTACGGCTCTACCGAGAGAGGGCCGATGGAGAACGGTTGAGAGCTGTGGAGGCCTCACTCACTCACTTCATAGTCGACAATAAAGCCCCGACGACTGGGTTTAAGTTTCGACGGAAAACGGAATGGAGTCAATCGATATATAGATCGATTTTAATCACAGATAAAGGACAGACAAGTTATATACTAGTAGTTGAGCTGGCTACCATCAGTAATTAACACTTTGGTGACGGCTGTCTACCTCAGTGGACAAACATACTCTGTGAGACACAGGCTATTTTATAAACAATGACTCAGTTTGCATCGAAATGTTGAATAAATCACATATAGCAGTGATAAACAGTGTTGTATTTTAAGTTATTTTAGTAGTATTTTTAGCCTTTTTCTTTGCTATATGGTCTTTTTTTTTAATATTTAAAACGACCGAGCGCTTTTAAATATGGCAAAACGACTGGTAAATTTTTGTGAATTAAGCAGTAGTGAAGATGAGTTTCAAATAGACATTTATACAAACAAATTTTATGAAATTACTATTCGCACCGATGATAGCGATGAATGTGATGATGATATTATCCAACCAACAAAAAGAAGAAGTTCGACAAAATAAATGAAGCGCGGAAAGACATTAGCGAATGTGCCGATTCTCCTTCAATAATCGAGTTTGACATACATCACCAAACACCCCGACTACAAATACCAAGCAATATGAGACATCCAATAGATTATTTCACTTTATATTTTACAAATGAATTATTAAACAATATAATAGAAAAAATAAACCATTATAGCAGCAAAAAATGATCAAATATACTGACTAATCAGTGGCATATTCTAAATTCTAAAGGAAAAAGTGATTGTATTGTCTGTTCTGACAGAAAAGCACTATAAGGAAAGCGGAGAACAACATTTTATTGTAAAACATGTGAAAATCAACCAGATATGCATTTTGGAAATTGTTTTGAACGTCAACATTATTTATAAAATGATCAAAAATAAATTAATATTATAAATGTATATCCTTCAATGACCACAATTTTTTATAAAACAAATTGCATAACATACACAATAAAATCAAGTTTACAGCCGGTAAAGTAGATTGTTTTGAAATCGGTGCCGTCCCGAAAGTGTTAATCACAGATAAAGGACAGACAAGTTATAAGCTAGATTGTTTTTAAAATGCTGTTCTGAATAAAACAAAATAATAGTGCTGACATGTTTACAAATCTGCGAGAGAACATAGACTTAATTTTGATATTAATTTCTTTTATTAACTTATTACTTTAGAAACTTCAAAAAAATCGCTTTTGTAATGAATTTTTACGGAAGGAAATAAATATTTAATTAAAACGAAACTTAAACGTTTCTAGTGATTTTGAAAGAACGTTTGAATTTTGTTACTCATATTTAACTTCCCGAAGGAGAAGTTTATATTTTCATCAAAAAATCCGATTCGCTAATTTTAACATTCTCTCGACGTTTCAAGCCATTCTGAATCGTTTGAGACCAAATTTGGAAAAAGTGTGTGTGTGTGTATCTGTGTGAACAGATTTTTTGCCGTAAATTGACGTTTTCTCAAAAACTGCTAGACCGATATCAAAAATTTAAAAGCCATTCGATGTATCTCAATGAGGACTATTACACATGCACACATGCACATACACATGCACATACACATGCATAGATGTTTCTATGTTTGTTCAGAAATCTTCGAAACTTAAATATATTTGTAAACTAGTAGTGTATGGCATTGTGCTTTAAGGCAAATTGCTGGAACCTCCCGTACCGTAATGAAATATTCGAGAAATTTCAAACGTTTTCAAATATTTTATTGCAAATACTGTAGCTTTCATTATTTTTGCTATCTTGTTATATCTGATTTTGAGCAAATCCAATGTAAATCAAAAATCAATTTATCTCTAGAACATTAACAATCGTCATTTCATTTCAAATTCAATTTCAAAAAAAAAAATAGTTGCCTAATTTACAAAAAATTGAAAAAGTGCTCCCGTATAGTCACAGTCTAAACGCATTTGCAAATAATTCTGTGCGACATTTTCACTTATACTGTGCTTTGACTTAGCTTGGCGCATTTTCCCTTTTTTCAATAGTTTTCACAAATTTTGGAAAAGTGCTCCAGTACATAAACAGTCTAAACGCACTCGGGTAAACATTTGTACCAGAGTGGCGCTTAGACTATGCTTAGCCTGGCTAATTTTTTAAATTTTCATTCCAAAATAACAAAAATATTTTATGGAAAATAAAATAAGATGTAATAATTTTTTATCCTCAAAAGCAATTGTTTTGTCAATGGTTGTTTGTTTTGTCATTCAAATCAGACGCTTAGTTCACTCAAAAACTGCCATTTTTTGCACATTTAGCTCAGTATCTTTTAAATGGCTGGGTCTGCCTTTTCCAAAAACTAATAAACACTTCTCCCAACTATTACCAACTGAATGTTTTTTGGATCATTCAAATTGAATACTCCGTTCTCTCAAAAACTCTATTTCTTTTTTCTGCCCTCTTTGCTCCGTATCTCCGTAACTGCTGGACCTGCCTTTGCTAAAAACTAATCAGCACATCTCCCTATCAATAGGAATCGAATGTTCTTCAAACCATTCAAATCGGTTGATCTGTGCGCCCGAAAACGTGACTGGAAATTTGTATCCATACGTACATACATACACACACAAACATCCATTTTTCTTGAGGTATGCGAGTAACATGTTCAGGAACCTTCAAAACGTCGAGAAATGCAAAATTTTTCATTTTCGATTTTCGGCCCATTACTATAACTACCCTACGAGAAGTTAAAAATGTTGGGGTTTTAGTTTAAAAAATAAGTCATTTATACACTTATAAAATTATCTACAAATTTTGTACACAACAAGAAATAATTTGCAAAAGGATGAAATAATTTTTTATCTCTTGTACTAATTGAAAATGTATTTTCATTTGGAATATCTTCACAAATCATAAATTAATTAATTTTCATATATTTAAATTAAATAAAATCATTGGCATTTTTTAATTACAATTTTTATTCTATTTAATCATATTTCAATTACTATAAACATATAATTGAATTCCAAACCAAAACAAAATTATGCAGTGGTATTCTGTGGTGTTTATTGAAAAATTTTACTCATAATTACATATTTCACATTTTTATTATTCATCATAAATAATTCGCATAATGTGGAATTATATTTACATATAAATAAATATTTTTCACAATTTAAATAAAAATTTAAATAAACAAAATTCAGTCAGAAAATAAAGTGATTATACTTACACTTATAAAATTATGTGCAACTTTGTACACAACAAAAATTTATTTTCAGCACAAGAAAATGTCTTAGACATAGTATAAAGTAATGATTTATCTACATGCATATGTTTACAAATCATAAAATATCATATATTAAAATAACATAAAATTATTTGCATATTTTAATAACAATTTTTATTATATTTGATTATATTTACTTCTCTGTATTTATGGAAAAAATTTACTAACAAGTGCATATTTCAAATTTTTATCATTTATAAATAATTCGCATATTCCGGAATTATATTTACAATTTAATTATTTTCCACGATTGTATATCTGAAACTTTATATTACGTACATAAAGCTCCTCGATTTTAAAATTCAACTTGGAATGTTATATCCTGTGGTATTTACCATTTGGCAGTTTTTATTGCCGCCTAATCTTATGTAAATTCATCGCCGAAGCCACAAAATACTTAAAGACTTTCAAATCTGGGATTTGCTTTGGATCTCACAAGAATCAGATTAGATTAGAATTAGAATCGACAGCGATTTTGTCTTGAAATTATAGCCAATAACGTTTATCTAAATGTATTTAGGGATAACAATTGTAAATGTAAATTTGGTTTGTTATTTCTTGACTTGCCGATACAAAAGAAATAGAAAATTCTGGACATTTTTTTGGTTTTAGTCAAATAACTCACAAATATCATATGAAAGGCGGCACCTCTTTTTAGTTAACTAGGGTAAAACTACATTACAAGATCAATTTGTAACAAAAATAATTTTTAGAAAACATAATTTTTACAATTTACATTACAAAAGAAGCTTACAGGATGTACACAAACATAAAAATAAAATGAAAAATTAGTTGAAAAAAAAACAAATTAAAAATGTTAGTCTTTCTATGAGTTCACAATGGTAAGCGATCGAAGTTTTTTTATATACAATTTTTAGTGAATGTACGACTTTGATAAAAGGTTTAAATTAATAAAAATATTATGTTTCACAAGTACAAAATGAATTCTTGCAATTATCAAAAAATCAAAAAAATACAGTTTGTTTTCAATAGTTTCTGAAGTATGGAACATTCTCTAGATATAATTAAAAATAAATTTAAAATTAACTAAATTTAGTTAATTAAATTAATTTTACGATTCCATGCCAACAGTTATATAAAACGACTTTGAATCAGATCTTTCATATTCCTCAGCATTTAAAAGAAAATTCTGGTCATTTTTTTGGTTTTTGTCAAATAACTCACGAATTTTATATAAAACACTCTTTTTTAGTCAGGTAAGAAGAAACTAGATAAAATTTACTTAAAATTCCATGCCAACAGTTGCACACTGTCCGATAGAAATATTTTGAATAAAACGACTTTGAATTTGATTTTTCATTCTTTAGCAATAAATAGAAAATTCGGGACATTTTTTTGGTTTTTGTCCAAATACTCACAAATATTATATAAAATTACCTTTAAAATTTTATATATACACTCTTTTTTAGTCAGGTAAGAAAAAACTAGATAAAATTTACTAAGATTCCATGCCAACAGTTATATGCACTCCGATATAAAAGTTTGGAATAAAACGACTTTTATTTTGATTTTTCATTCTTTAGCAATAAATAGAAAATTCGGGACATTTTTTTGGTTTTTGTCAAATAACTTGCAAATACTATATGAAAATACACTTTTTTAGTTGGATAAGAAAAAACTAGATAAAATTTACGACAATTGCATGCCAACAGTCGCACACAGTCCAATAGAAATATTTTGAATAAAACGACTTTTAAATTTGAATTTTTTATTCCTTAGCATTTAATAGAAAATTCTGTACATTTTTGGTTTTTGTCAAATAACTTGCAAATACTATATGAAAACACACTTTTCAGTTAGATAAGAAAAAACTAGATAAAATTTACGACAAATGCATGCCAACAGTTGCACACTGTCCGAGAGAAAAGTAGAAATATTTTGAATAAAACGACTTTTAAATTTGAATTTTTTATTCTTTAGCAATAAATATTAGGTTGTCAAATATCTTCCTTCCGCTTTTTTGCTCTTGGTTTATAATACAAAAAGGCGGAAGGGAGATATTTGACAACCTTATATAAAATTCGGGAGATTTTTTTGGTTTTTGTCAAATAACTCACAAATATTATATGAAAGCACCTCTTTTTCGTTAACTAGGGTGAAACTAGATAAAATTTACTACGATTCCATGCCAACAGTTATATACACTCCGATATAAAAGTTTGGAATAAAACGACTTTGAATTAGATCTTTCATATTACTAATTATTAATATTAAATACTAAGGTATTTAATAGAAAATTCTGGAAAATCTCATTGAATCTTATTTGAATTTTGTTGATTCTTTTGTTTGAATCTGTTGAATCTCATCAGAATCTCAGCCGAATCTCGTTGAATCTAACCGACCTACCCTACAATCCACTCATATACTTTACGACCATAAATTTGAATTTTAAAAATTATTCCGGTCATAAACTCAAACAATTCTCGAAGAAAACTATCATTTATTATACGACTCCTCCTCAAAGTGTCCATAAAAAATAAATTTCCTTATATCCATTACCTAAGTTAAATTCAAAATCTCGTTAAACGGTTTTAAGAGCATGTTCCACTTAGGCAGGTACGTTCATTTTATCTTCTCTTTTATTACAATAATAAAAACTATTAACAATTTCCAGTCTGAGGCAATTAAACAATATAATGGTCGACTGTATTATATAACATATATTCCTCCTACTCGGTTATGATAGTTCGGACGATAGTTCAATAAATTGTCTAAGTGCTAAAAACTTTTCTGTTAGCTGTAAAAGTAGCTCGAATAGTGAGAAAACTTCTCATTTTGATTAGAAATGTGAAATATTGATATAGTTCTGCTAACTTGATGACGCCCCTCTTCGAGTTCGGATATGAATTGCTCTTTTAGTTTTTTAAATAAAAATGTTCCCAGAAATGAAGAATGAGATTGTGGCATACGAATTTTAAATTGGTTAGTTTATTTTTAAATTATAAAAATTATTATGTGTTATGCAATATTTGAAATTGAACCCTGCAATTATACATGAACAAATTTCCTTGATTTTTATATAAACTTTTAAGATATCTTAAGGATCTTTTTAAGATATTTATATGCATAGGATAAAATCTGTATCATTTATACAATAAAACAGATCTCTTATTTATTGAACAAATATTATAGAATTTATTAATCAGCAATTACTTTATTTCTCTAATGAAAGTTCAAGTCGTCAATGCTAATTACAATGACAAACCGATCATATCACATATGAAGTATGACTTTAATTACATTATTATTTATATGTTTAGGATAAAATTTGTATCATTTTTACAATAAATTGATTTGTACAATAAGACATCAGCTTGATGCATTATTATTTTTTGGATACTTTTGGAATCAACTAAATAAATTTTACTACAATTCAGTTACAATTATAAGTGTCCAAATCCATAAATGCAAAAATTTATATTTTTTCAATTTGTTTTTTCATTTCTTAGATTCAATGGTTTCCGAACATGTTGATATGCCTCAGAAAAAATAAATGTATGTATGTGTTGATATAATTTGTCTTTGTCTTTCAACCAATTTGAATGATACAAAAACATTTGATTTCTGTTATTGGAGACACGTGCTGATTAGTTTTTGGCAAAGGCTGATTTTGTCGTTTTGGAGATACAAAGCAAAAAGTGTAAAAACTGATTAAATTATGGGTATACAGGTACATCTCGTTGAATTTCGTTCGAATTCAGTTGAATCTTGTTGAATCTCGTTAAATTTTGTTCGAATCGTGTTCGAATCTTGAATTCTAACAAGATTCTTGTTAGAATCGTGTCCAATCTCATTGAATTTTGTTGTAGACGGTTGAATTTTGTTGACTTTTGTTTGAATCTTGTTCGAATCTCGTTTAATCAACTTGAATTTAGTTGAATCCACTTGAATCCACTTGAATCTTTTTGAAACTTGTTCGAATCTCGTTTCAATACGTTGAATCCAGTTTGAATATTGTTGAATTTTGTTCGAATCGTGTTGAATCTTATTCAAATCTTGTTCGAATTTTGGTTCAATCTTGATCGAATCGTGTTGAATCTTGCTAGAATATCGTTTTATCTCTATGGGTTCCGTACTAATGTTTATACTCTAGACTGCGATGCAGCGCTTTTGCGCTTTGATGTTACTTCTCTAGAATATCCACGCAGCACGATTGCTTTGAAAAAAATCAAAGTACGTAAAAAATTTCAAAATATGAAAAAAAATCTTTTTTTAAAAAAAAAAGTCAATTTTTTACCAAAATTTTGAATTTCTCAAAAATCTCATTCCGTTCAAATCTCGTTTTAATTTTGTTGAATTTCGTTTGAATCTAGTTGAATTTTGTTTGAATTTAGTTGAATATTGTTTGAATCTAGTTGAATCTTGTTGAATCTCGTTGAATTCTGTTGACTTTTGCTTGAATCTAGTTGAATCTTGTTTGAATTTTGTTCAAATCTCGTTGAATTTCGTTCGAATATCGTTGAATCTTGGTCCAATCTCATTAAATCTTAATGAATCTCGTTCGAATCTAGTTGAATTGCATTGAATTTCGTTGAATCTCGTTGGATCTTGTTCGAATCTTGTTGAAACTCGTAGAAACTCGTAGAGAAACTCTTTGAATCTTGTTGGATATTGTTGAAATCTTGTCGAATATTGTTGAATCGCGTTCGAATCTAGTTGAATTTCATTTGAATCTTGTACGAATCACGTTGAATCTTATTGAATATCGTTTAAATCTTGTTGAATCCTGCAAAAAAAACTTTGACAACTCTCATTGCACATCTTTGTTTCCAAAAATTCATAATTATCAAAATTATTTGAAATTTGTAAAATTTTAATACATCAAATACAATCCTAAATTTCAAAGATAGCCTATAACCTAAGTTGTATATAAATGCACTCAATGAGCAAATAAAATTTAAAATCGGTTCAGTAGTTTGGGAGTCTATTCGGGTCAAACATCGTGACACATACTTTGATCTTATTTGAGTCTCATTCGAATCTCATTGAATCTCGATTAAATCTCGTTGAATCTACTTCAAATTTTGTTGAATCTCGTTCCTTCTCGTACGAAGCTCGTAAAAATCTCATTGAATCTCATTTGAATCTCGTTGAATTTTGCAAAAAAAACGTCATTTCACAGGGTTTTCAAAAATATACTGTCTAAAATTAATTGAAATTTTTAAAAAAATTATATCCCCACCATGAACTTATGTTTTTAATATAACCTATAAACTGAGTTGTATATAAATGCACAAGTTAAGTCGATAAAACTCAAAATTGGTTCAAGGTTTGGAAGTTTGTTCGGGTCAAACATCCTAAAACTAACTCAATTATTACTGTTTGATGTAGAAAAAACAAGAAGTAAAAGAATAAAAATGAGAGTTTTAGTGTTGAATAGCATAACTGTCAATTTGTGAAATTTTAACATTTTGAATTTGAACTGAAGTTTATTTTATAGTCTATAACCTAAGTTAGATCTGAATATACAAGTTGAGCCAATAAATTTTAAAATCGGTTCAGTAGTTTAGGAGTCTATTCGGGTCAAACATCCTGAATCTCACGCAATTTTACAATTATAAATGTTCAATGTAGAAAAGACGAAGAAGTAAAGGAATAAAAATGAGAGTTTTAGTGTTGAATGGCATAACAGTCAAAATTAATTGAAGTTTGTGAAATTTTACTATATCGAATATAAACCTTAATTTTTAATATAGTCTATAACCTAAGTTGTATATGAATGCACACGGTGAGCAAATAAAATTTAAAACCGGTTCAGTAGTTTAGAAGTCTATTCGAATCAAACATCGTTTTGTTGCGATAAATATTTATACATATGTTTGTTTATATATGTTTATATATATATATATATATATATATATATATATGATGTATGTTTCTATATATACATAAGACGTGTTAGCCTTCGAAGTGTTTTGGGGATGATTCATGATCCCCATCGGCCGATGACAAACACTTACGATTACAACATGGTTTGTCTGCAGATTGCCAAACTGCACCCCTGGGATTGTCGGGAATCACAATTTCACAAACTGATCGCAGGATTATAAATTGCACACTGACACACAGACACACACTCATCGATTTATATAGGACGATGGTTATATAACACACAAACACGCTCAGTTAAACATCTTATGGCAATGGCTTATATGAAGATGAAAAATAACAATGAATTGAAAATAACATGAAGCACGTCGACATAATAGGTATTGATACACTTGCATAGAAAATATACCTAAGTTCCAACTAATGTTATCTGTGCCATTTGGAGGTTACTTTTCACCCATCGACAGTGCATAGCAAATGGTTTACGCAAAATAACTAATTTTATTTAACTCATTTTATTACTATTACTAATTTTGTCCACACCTGCTCGAGAAATTTTGACATCTGTATAACATAGAATATTCCCTCGGTTGACCTGTCAAATGTTAGCAAAGCTCCATAGTATATGACAACTATATACGTCAAGGGCGGTTTACGAGTTACGACCGTCTGTCATTAATTATTGTTGTATCTGTATTACACAAGGTAACACGAAAGCAGCAAATCGACTAATGAGTAAACTTTGATTTTTTTGACGATTTTCATAAATAAAAATTTGCCCAAGAATGATTTTTATGCCAAATTTTAATGATTTTTTTTTTAATTTTATAGGTATAGGTTTAAGTATAGCCTAAAAGAAAATTGCGGGATCTTTTCGTTTTCAGAAAAGATTCTATTTTTTCGAGAGTTTTTTCATGACAAAAGACAGTAGACAAATTTTGATACAATTTGTCATCACGAAAAATTTGCAAAAAACGATTTTTGTACCAAATTTTAATGAATATTTTAATTTTTAGGTATAGCCTTTAAGTATAGCCTATAAAAAAATTACCGGGACTTTACGTTTCGTAATTTAAAATTATTAAAAGCTCAGAAAAATTATATTTTTTGAGGGCTTTTAATTTTTTCATAACAAAAGACAGTTGACAAAATTTGAAACAATAAAGAAAAATTGCACAAAAAAATTAAAGGAACTTTCCGTTTTGTAATTTAGATTTTTTAAAAGCTCGGAAACAATTAGATTTTTTTGAGAATTTTCAATTTTTTCGAACATTTCAAACAAAATTTTGAAAACTTTTAAAAAAATTAAATATTAGAAAAATTGAAAAAATGCTTTTTTCGAAAGTATGATTTTATTTTTGAGAATTTGGATTTTTTTAAATACTGATATTTTTTGAAAACTTTGAAGTCTGATTTACTCTTTTATTTATTTTTTTCATATTCATTAATGTCGGTTAACCACCAAATTTATATGGGATTTTTCGAAATCTCCAAAACCGCTAGACCTTTGTAAAAATTAGGTCAATTTTTCAGCACTTCAATGCAAGTGGAATGTTTTTTGAATCATTCAAATCGGATGCTTAGTTTCCTAGCAAAAACTGCATTTTTTGCACATTTAGCTCTGTTACTCCTAAACGTTCTCTCAAAAAATCGATTTCTATTTTCTGCACTCTTTGCTCCGTATCTCCGTAACGACTGGACCTGCCTTTGCCAAAAACTAATCAGTTTATCGCCCTAACAATAGTAATCGAATGTTTTTTAAATCATTCTAATCGGTTGGTCCGTGCACCTGAAATTATAGACAAAAATTATATCCACACACACACACACATCAATTTTTTCTAAGGTATGCCAAAATGTTCAGAAACCTTCAAAACGTGAAGATATGCAAAAATTTTCATTTACGATTTTCGGCCCATTACTATAACTTACCTTACGGGAAGTTAATAAGGCAGATAGTATTAAAAATAGATAAAACAATTATAAATAGAATTAAATTGTCTGATATTTTTTTCAATTTATTTATTTTACTCAATTCATTTAAATCCAAAAATAGCGTCTTATTTAGCTATTCATAAACCTAAATTTTTAAATAATATGAACATGCACTTTCTATATATTATTCCTATATAATTATAGAAAACTTCCCAAATGTGAAACTTGTTTTTGACAGAAAATCCGACTTGCTAATTTTATGTAATCTTAAGTTTCAAATCAATCTGAAATGCTTGAGACCGAAATTGGAAAAATTTGAATTTTTGTCAAAAATGGCTAGTTTTTTAATTTTACCTTAATAGCTTGTTCTCATTTTTATTGATAAATTTTATGTTACTTGCCCTAAGGCAAAATGCATTTTTTTTTAATTTTTATTGGCCTCGCTTACATAGAGCATTTAGCCACCTACAACATATATTTTTTTATATTCTACTTTATTTTTTAATTCATTTTCTTACTTTTATATGCAATTTTAAATCAACAATACAAATTCTAATTATGTTCGGACGTCTTTTCGTTTTATTAGATTGACCATGAAGGTGACGAGCTTCATGGCATTGAGCTTTACACGGAATGGTTGCTACCCCTGGTAGGGCGGAGTGTTTTAATTGAACTAGTGGTTCACTTCTAAAAATAAAGTCCGCTTAACAACATGTAAATAACCAATAAAAATAAATATATCTTCTTTCATTATAACTTAGTAACAAATCAGTGATTGTAATTAGAACTGCAATAAATACGTAATATACAAAAAACAATATTTAATACAGTCCACAGCTACAAGGGTAAAAATTATAACCTAACAACCTGAGTATCAAAGGAGAGTTTTAATAAATTCTATAACTACGTAACATAAAATACAAATTAATTCTAACTCAACATTCCAAATTCTAACTCAAGACATTATTTACGTTATTCAAGTCATTTTACATTTTTTTAATTTTCCTAATTCTTCTTTCTTCTGAATCCATCTAATTATGTCAACATTTTTACTTGATACTGGTTTTTGATTTCATACATCTTCGATACTCACATACTTTGTTATAACATAATCTCTTGGTCGGACGAATCAGTCTCTCAGATTGTAAATTATTTATTGTTTGCTCCTGCTCCTGGTGTGACAATCAGAATTATGTATCCGTCTGTTAGTTTGGTTGGGCCCTCAGCCTTCGGCCCTCGGCCCTCGGCCCTCGCCGATGCGTAAGTTAAACGGATTACACGGCTCGCATGAGAGAGGTGCGGATCCGTGTAACGGACGCCGTTAATTGACAATTAACATAACACGGGGACGAACTAGAAAGACCATCGTAATAATTATATATATATATGATTTTTGATTTTTTTTATTAACACTTACGGGACGGCGCCGATTTCAAAACAATTTACTGTACCGGCTGTAAACTTGATTTCATTGTGTATGTTATGCAATTTGTTTGATAAAAATTTGTGGTCATTGAAGGATATTCATTTATAATATTAATTTATTTTTGATCATTTTATAAAGAATGGTGACGTTCAAAACAATTTTCAAAATGCATTGATTTTGACATGTTTTACAATAAAATGTTGTTCGCCGTCTTCCTTCTGGTGCTTTTCTGTCAGAACAGACAATACAATCCCTTTTTCTTTTACTCGCTTTTAGAATATGACACTGATTAGTCAGTATTAGGGTTTATACAAAAACCGACATTTCAGAAAACCGGTTTTCGAATTTTAATTTTACTAGAAAATCAGTTTTAACCGGTTTTCGAATTTTATATAGAAAATAAATTTTTGCTCAAATATTCTATAATTTATCCGCAAATTTAGTGTAATTTAGAACAGTATTTGACTGAATTTATATATTGTTCAAATTTAGAGATAGTAAACAAAATTATTTTAATTTTATTTAATAGAACTAAAAAATAATAGTTTATCTTAATTAAATAACTTTGAAAATAATTATTTGTTATTTATGCATCATTTTCACATATAAAAATGAAAATATTTTTATGATAGTGAAAGGAAAGTTTTCGAATAAATAAAAATAATACATTTTTAAATAAAAAATGCATCAAATTCAAAAAAAAAATTAAAAAATATTAGATACATGTTGATACATACTTGTTAATATCAATTTTAGTTTAAAAAACAATTAAGCTAAACTCGGGTACTGTATGTTTCGAGCAATTTTAATTAATTAATTTTAAACATTCTAATTGTTTTTTGTTTAAGAAAATATGATTTTAAAAAACTTAGAACGTCTATCGAATTCCTACTTAGACGTGTCCTTTGTTTACTCACAAAATTTCCTGAAATAGAAAATACTCTCATACTTGCGACCAAATTATGCTTAATTGTTTTTAAAGTCTGATATAATAATTCTAAGATTTTTGTTCTTTTATTTGTGGCTTCTAGAGTTTGAAACTCTTTTTTAAGTTGGAGTAGAAGAGAAAGTTACTTTTTCAAGAAGTCACACTGATTTAAATTAATACATATACTGGTATAAAAATTAATATATACAAAACTTTTCTGGGAACCATTGCAGACTGATAAGATATCAAATGCTATTGAACCGATTTGATTTCAAGAATCAAAACGCTTTCATCTATCTTCTATATTTGGCTATATTTGTCATTTTTCATTTATACAGTGAAAACTGACTTTTTTCAGTAAAAAACCGGTTTTCGAATTCCATCATTTTTGCCAAAAAACCGGTTTTTAAAACCGCTTATATTGCTTGGTATTTGTAGCCGGGCTGTTCGTTAATGCTAATGTCTTTCCACTCTTCATTTAATTTATTCAACTTCTTTATCCTTTTGTTGGTTATATAATATCATCATCACATTCATCACTATCTTCGGTGCGAATAGTAATTTCGTAAAATTTGTCTGTATGAATGTCTATTTGAAACTCATTTTCACTACTGCTTAACTCAGAAAATTTACCAGTCGTTTTGCCATATTTAAAAACGCTCGGTCGTTTTAAATATTTAAAAAAAAAACAGTATAGCAAAGGAAAAGGCTAAAAACACTACTAAAATAACTTAAAATTATTTCCAAAATACAATACTGTTTATCACTGCTATATGTAATTTATACAACGTGTCGATGCAAACTGAGTCATTGTTTATAAAATAGCCTGTGCCTCACAGAGTATGTTTGTCCACTCAGGTGGACAGCCGCCCCAAAGAGTTAGAATAATTTGTCTGAATCAATTCTCGAGTACATAAAATTTCATTCCCCAAAAAGACCATTGCAGAGAGGAATCGGTAGCCTTCGGTCGCATTACAGAGCTAAGTTGACGTTTCTGTAGTTTATAGCTTCATAGCCAGCTATAAATGCAGGGCAGAGGCAGAGGCGGAGCCAGGGGATTGTGGCTCGGGCGCAGTTACAGTACTGCAGGCATCAGGCATGGGGCACATAATGCTCTGTACAGGATATTGAATGAACTGTCATACTCTGACAAATGCGAATGCCATACACAACTAACGACTCGGCTACAACGATGTTGCACTGCTGTACTACAGTACAGTTTGCCCGAAACTGGGAAAGAGCAGGGCCGAATTTGATGAAAGAGAAGCGAAAATTATTTTATTCTTAATTTGTTTTTTATTTTATTTTTAAATATATAGCCCACAGATAAGTTCCAAGATGATTTAACGGTACAATTATTATACATATAATATAGATAAATTACAATATATAGAATATACTGTTTGACATTTTTCGATATGCGTCAACAAAGTTTTGAGGCTAACATAAAAAACAAACTTAAACACCATAATATTTTGTGCAATTAATCTTATCACTAAAGTCATATTATTTAACCAAAATATTATTTTATGTTACTTAATTATCATAGTTTTTTATAAAGTCTGCGTGTATGTATGTGTATGTATGTGTATGTATTTATGTACTTATATGTGAATGTGCATATTTGTCTATGTATGTATATGTATGCGTATTATATGAGTATATATGTATGTATATCTGTAAGTAGATGTGTATGTATATATGTATGTATGTATATATATATCATCATAAAAACATCGTAAAGTCTGTTTACATCATACAAAAAAAATTATATAAAAAATGCATAGTGCTGACAAGTTAGTTGTATAAATGTTAGTGCCAATCTCTAGTGCTGTGTACACTTCTCTATATGTAACTAACCAACGTAATATCCACTGATGATGACATTAAATTGAATGTCGAAACGTTTGGAAATAAAGAATATTTTATAAATCTTTGGCTTTTCTTTGTTTGATGTATCGCCCTCAAGAACTCACTCATATATTTCAACATCAAAATTAACTACTAAATCATATATATATATATATATATATATATATATATATATATATATATATATATATTTCAAAGTAACTATCAGCCCATTCGTCGGAATAAAAAAGGTATAAAGTATAAAAACTTTTTTATTTATACCTTTTTTTATTTTATACCTTTTTTAATTCGACGAATGGGCTGCTAGTTACTTTGAAATATGTTTCAACGTCGAAAAAACTATCAAGATATATATATATATATATATATATATATATATATATAAATATACAAGTTATGAATTAGCATACTATATTATAAAACTGTATAAAGCCGATTGGCGTATAAATAAATAAATAAATAACTAAATAAACACAATATAATGCACTTAATAACACAAAATTACATAATACAGCATGCAACAATATTATTTAATTACATAGAATAAAATAAAATAATAAGATATTTGAAAATAAGTAAAAAGGTTAATTTGAGCAAATGAAGATTATTGGATGAGGTGAAGTTGTGAAATTATGAAAGATACAAGATACCGTACAATTTTTTAAACAGAATATTCAAAAATTGTGAATATAGTGCTCCAAGTCCGGTTAAAAATAAACTCTTAAAATTCATATTATGGAAATTTTAATTTTAAAATATATAAAAAGATATTTCAATGTATAAAAATATATATTAAATCTTTACAAAAAGTCATGACCCTTTGTTTCTCTCAAATTCACGAGGCTCCCATGATTCCCACAATATTATATATTTCTAATAGAAATGAAAAGCAAATAAATGTAAGGGCCAATTCTGCTGTAAAATAGACCCTATGTTACACTGCCATTTTTTTTTTTCATATAAAATGGTACTAAAAACTGTTAAATGCTATGTGGTTGCTGTGCAGTCAGGCGTTCTAGATATAGTACTTAAACTATAAATGAAATGATACTCCATCATAAGTGTATCTTTCTGATATGTGATAATAACACACGGCAGGTAGTAATAATAGAAAACTAGTGATGTATGGCATCGTGCCTTACGGCAAATTCCTGAAACTTCCCGTACACTTTTAGAAATTTTTGGAAAATGATCGAGAATAAGTTTTTCTGATATTTTTGAATTTTTTTTTCAATTTTAAAAACATTTGAAAAATTAAGTTTGTTCTGAAAACCATGTTGAAAATGACTGTAGTTTTTTTTTTTTTCTTTATTTTGGATATAATTTACATCTGTCCAATAGACATTAGGTAAATTTTATGAATAACAAAATAACAAAGAAGCTGTTTGCAAAATAAACTACTGTCAGATAATGTTGATTTTTCATTAAAAAATGAACGTTTTTTCTAATGTGGATCTCAAAAACATCTGTAACTGTCTTTACAAACATTTAATTATTCATTATTCATTACGTCAATTCAAATAAAATATTTTTTGGTTGCTCCGTGCTTTCAAAATCGTGGACGATAATTGTATTCGAACCTACATACCCGCTCACCCGCTTTTGTATTATCAAAATACAAAAGTCCGAATTTCATCGATGAATTATTTAAATTTTTTATACGAAAGTGGCTTTAATAGTATTTACTAAATTTTAGTGTATTTTATCTGTTTTTTAATGATGTTAACAAATTATAATGCCCAAAATAAAATTAACATTTATTTGAACAAATCTAAGAGATTTTCTAATCTACATATTGCCAATTATCAAAATACCAAAGCATTTCAACAACAAATTAAGGAAAATTTCAATATCTAAGTGTATATAAAAATTTATACTAAGTTTTAGTAAATTTTATCTAGTTTTCAATAATGTAAACAAATTATAATATCCAGAACAACAAATAAAAATTGTTTAAAGAAATGTAAAACAATGTCATATATACATATATTGAAAATTATCAAAATACTAAAGCTCGCATTTTAACTACAAGTTATTCGAAATTTTAATATCCAAGTGTGCAAAACAGTTTTCACTAGATTTAAGAAAATTTTGTTTAGTTTTTAGTTATATATAAAAAATATATTGACCTGGTGGAAATTATTAAGGTATTTGTAAAAACGTAAAAAAATGACCAAAATTTACATATTGCTAAATATATTATGTTCTAAGTTTTATTTCCAATTTTATTATACAATTGTATACAACATTTTTACTAGATTTTAGAGAATTTCTTCTAGTTTTTATTTACGTATATAAAATTAAAACGTTCGGAGTAAAATTAAAAAAAGTATTTGTAGAACAATAAAAAATGTCCTAACATATTGCCAAATATTTAACTATTAAAATACTTTAAAAAAAACTATAAAAAACTCAATCAATCGAGTCTAAACAAAAACAGCTAACCCTTTTAATATGATATTGAAACCAAATTAAAAGTTAATGAAATTCTAACGGATAAAAATTTAACCAATTATTAATTATGTCAAAAGAAATAAACTGTTTCTGGAATCATTCAAATCGGATGCTTTGTGCTCCCAAAATCGGGTATTTTTACTCGCCCTGCATATAGTATGATGAATAAATTTTCTATAAAAGTTCGGCCCTGTCGTACGATATTTATGTTTGTCTGTGACAATATATGATATGTGTGACAACATTATATAGCATTCTGATGCAATATACATTCAGCTAATATTACATACATTTCTATGCTGTAGTAGAATTTGTATTTGTGTCTTCTGAAAATCCACAAACGAGAATCATATTTTGAAATTATAGAACGACAATATTAAACGACGTATTAAATTTTCGAGGGAAAATCGACAAATTTTGGTAATTCTCAATTTAGTTTTGGAAATTCTGTTTAATTTTAAATTGAGACATTATTTTTAACTGTGCTTGGATGGTGACCTAGTTCCAGAGTGTCTGCCACTCCTTTTTGGCCTGACGTTGAGTTCTGGGACACCCTGCATATATTTAATTTTTTTTTAATAAAGAACTAAATATTTTTTTTAATTTCTCGGCTAGATTATAAACGTTTACATAAATTTAGTACTACAAATTTTTCCTCTCCTAGTACAAATATCGTGCAAATCTGTTTCGAGCAACAGAAACGCAAGTAAAGCAGTAAACTCCGTCGAATACAAATTGCCCGCGTCGTATATTTATATTCAAAAGACGATCATAAATTACTGTCGTCGTCGGTAGCTAAGAGTCCCCTACGATTCCCAAGAATTTGCTGCTGGAAATGTTGCTGCTGCTGCTGCAGCTTTTTATTTCTTTCTAATTCCTGAGATGAAACTCGAACGAGAAGAGGACGGAGGAATAGTTTGGGATAGAAGTTATTATGAGGATAGATGTAAGGGATATTGGGATTTTTTTTTGTTTTTGATATTCGAAGTAGAACTTCTTTAAGTGCCCAAAAATAAGTGCTCAAACATAGAGGAATATGTGACATCACATGTCTGAGCGAACATTGCCGACGACAATCGCGGACTCTCCCGATTGATAAAATGTCATATGTCATATATTTTATTTTAATACTTTAATGGCAATAGTGATTGCTGATAATTTGTAAGAAATGATATTAACTAGTGGGGCGCATGGCATCATGATTTAAATTTATTTATTTTTTTTAAATTATCAAAATCTTGTTTTTTTTTTTGAAAATTAAACATTTCTAAAATTTGTTTTTTTTTGAAAATTTAGATTTTTTTTTTAATTTTGGCTGCACAGATCCACCAATTTGAATGATTCAAAAAACATTCGATTCCTATTGATGGGGAGACGTGCTGATTAGTTTTTGGCAAAGGCAGGTCCAACTGTTTCCGAGATACGGAACAAAAAGTGTCAAAAATTGTTTTTCAGTTTTTGGGGTAACGGAGCGCCCGATTTGAATTATTCAAAAACATTTGTACTGACGCAATGAAGAAGTGAATAGATTTTTGCAAAGGCAGGTCTAACTAATTTGGAAATACAGAGAAAAATGTGAAAAAATTATATTTGGCGGTCTAAAATTATTATTAGACAAATGCACATCAAATTATCAGATATTTCATAGAGTACTAATTTTCTTACAATTTTTTGGAGTTCCGTACCAATAGTTTTAATTTTTAAAGTTCACTTATACGTTACAAATAAATTTCAAAATTTTCAAAAAAAAATGTTTTGCAAGATTTTCAAAAATATACAAAGTTTTATACTTTAAATACAAATTTTAAATTTACAATTCATTTCAAAAATGTATATGCTTCATTTGCGTTATTGTAATCACAAGAAATATATCCTCAGATGGATTCACTCAACATTTCTTGTTAATGTAAACATTCCAAAGTGTTTTGAGCGATAAGATCGTCACTGTATATTTTATAAACGATAAAATATATAGTGCTTATAACTACCTATTCGAAAATATTTAACAATTGTTATTAATTAAGATTTTAAATTTTTAAGGTTTACTTATACGTTACAAACAAATTTCAAAATTTTCTGAAAAAAATTCTTATCCAAAATGTTCAAAAATATACAAAGTTTTATACTTTAAATACAATTTTTAAAATTACAATTCAGTGTATAAATGCATATATTTCATATGCATATTCTACTCGGGAAATATATCCTCAGATGGATTCATTCGGCACCTCTTGTTAATGTAAACATTCTTAAGTGTTTTGAGCGATAACATCATCACTGTATATTGTATGAACAAAAAATATACATATAGTAATTATAAATATCTCTTTAAAAATATTTAAAACAACTGTTATGAATTAAGATTTTTAATTTTTAAGGTTTACTTATACGTTACAAACAATTTTTTTTTCAATATTTTCCAAATTTTCAAAAATATACAAAGTTTCATACTTTAAATATAAATTTTAAATTTACAATTCAGTTCAAAAATGCATTACTTACTTCATATGCCTCATTATAATCGTAAAAATATATCCTCAGATAGATTCATTCAGCATCTCTTGCTAATGTAAACATTCTTAAGTGTTTTGAGCGTTTTAGTGTATATTATATGAACGCATAAATATACATAAAGTAATTATAAATATCTCTTTGAAAATATTCAAAACAACTGTTATTAATCATTGATCAATATTTATTAATTATTAATTTTTTTTCTCGAATATTTAATTCTGATACGTGAAGTTTCAGAGCAATTTGCCTTAAGGCACGATGCCATGAACCACTGATTTTTTAATATTATTCTTCTACATTTATTCTAATTTGCCCTAAGGCACGATGCCATACACCACTAGTTTTTTAATATTATTCTTCTACAATTATTCTATTTTGACGAGTACTCAAATAGTATGTAATGACTGACTTAAGGAAAATGCATAAATAATTCTCGGGGGGTGCAGTACGTTTTATAAAATGCATTTTAATGTGCATCGTCGCCCGAGTTAATTTATGCCGTTTGCAATACACACACACATTTGTGTGTAGTGTATTTGTCGACTCGTATATTGCGTGTGTTTTCACTTCTAATCCCTTTAACAAAAGCGACGATTTCTCAGAGCTATTTCTTTAGGTGACACCGGGGATAATAAGAAAAAAATCTAGAATATTTTAAGATTATTTATGATTAGTAAATTAACACAGAGCAATGTTATGGCAAGGCCATGTTACGTTCCAACTTCTATACATTGTGCTACTGAATCATACTGTCAAAATGTCATGTATTTGCTGTGCATTCAGACGTTTTACACATAAACTGCAACGTCACTCGTATGTTATGAAGCTGGGTCAAAAAGATCCTGTTATCTAAGATCGTTTTTTTTTATATTTAGATAGAATAAATAGTATTTATTTATAAATAGTATACTAGAGTAGGAAACTATTTAATTATGTCGGGTAGACAAAGATAGATGAATGAAATTTGTGAGGCTCGAACATGCCGCCACGTTTGAAAAAACAATGGGAAATTAATTTACATGATTTTTCAACATTGCTTCACGTAGTTATGGTGTAATGACAAAGTTACAATAAAAATGTATAAGAATGATTAAAATTAATTAGTTCTAATGGTATGTAAAAATGATTGATTGTATTAATAAGTAAATACTAGTATTGATTAAAGTTTTTGTGGTAACACTGTTTATGAAGTCACTATTGTTTATATATAATGTTCTTGTGCGGTTTCTAGGTTATCCTTTCTATCTGACAAGCTGAGAAAAACGCCTGACTGCACAGCAACCAAATGGCTTTTGTCAATATTTAGTATAGAAAGTTCTTTATAATATAGCCTTGGCATAACATTAGTCCCTAAATCTCAGTACTTCTTGTACTACTCCACCTTCTATTACTATTTGATCCACAAATTGTATAATCCATGACCTTGCACATTGGATTTGTTATCAAATATGGCAACACCTGAATAGGGTCAATAAATATTTGAAAAAAATATTACGAAATCAGTCTTTGGAAGGCTCTCGAATTGTTTAACATCGTGTCGGTCGTGTTTTGTTTTGATTCTGCAGACTTTGTCTTTTGTCCTTGTCGAAGGTCGTTGCGTTTATTGTGTGTCGTGTGCGATTTTAACAAAATTATTTGTAAATTATATGGTAAGTAATAATCGATATATATATATATATATATATATATATATATATATATATATATATATATCGACACATAAATTTTATTGATTATATAATATAACAAAAATGCATTTTTAGTATTAGAGCTCTTTCAATATACTTCCTCATAAATGTTGATAATAATTATATAATTATATTATTATATTAATATAATTACAATTACTTTTATTATTAACTTCCCGAAGGAGAAGTTTGTTTTCATAAAAAAAAATGCGATTCGCTAATTTTATGATATCTCGACGTTTCAAGCCATTCTGAATCGAATGAGACCGAATTTGGAAGAAGTATGTGTGTGTGTGCGCGCGTGTAAACAGATTTTTAGCCGTAAATCGACGTTTTCTCAAAAATGCCTGAACCGATTTCAAAAATTTAAAAGCCATTCGATGTATCTCGATGCGGACTATCGTTTCTCAGTTTTGTGCGACGATCGGCTGAGCCGTTTCTTTACCATTAGAAGACGAGTGAAACATTTTTCCTCCATGTTTTAGCCCGCAATTTTGACTCGATTTTAAAAATTCAAAAACTATTTGGAAGATATTATTTAGAATTCGTGCTGATTAATCTTGGACAAAGATAAGCCGAACTGTTTCTTTGTTGAAAAATTTTTTTTGAAGATTTTTATGAATTGTTTTGGCGATAGATATCCTGGTCTTCTAGATCATATTAATGTAATTAAATCATAACGTAAATTTTTATATATCTTTACGTTTCAGAGGTTTCTGAACATTTTGACATACCTTAGAAAAAATTGGATGTGTATTTGTGTATGTATATATTGCTATACAAATTTTCGTCGACAATTTCGGGCACACGGAACAACCGATTGGAATTATTCTAAAAACATTCGATTTGTATAAGTATTAGGAGACGTGCTGATAAGTTTTTGGCAAAGGAAAGTCCAGGAATTTTGGAGATACGGAGCAAATAGTGCAGAAAATAGAAATCGAGTTTTTGAGAGAACTGAGCATCAGATATGAATGATTCAAAAAGCATTCGATTCGCAATCAAGAGTAGAAGTGGTGATTATATTTTGGCAGAGGCAGGCCCTGTCGTTTCGAAGATACGGAGCCAAATATGTAAGAAATGGAAGTTTTGAGAGAACTTAGCATCCGATTTGAATGATTCAAAAAACCTTTTGCTTGTATTGACAAAACGCTTTTGGAGAAAGAATTTTTTTTTCCAAATTTTTTTTTGTATATCAAAAATATTTAAATTGAAGTTAAATACTTTTTTAACTTGCCCTAGGGTAAGTTATAGTAAACGTTCAAATACGAAAATGAAAATTTTTATATAACTTTACGTTTCAGAAGTTTCTGAACATTTTGACATACCTTTAAAAAAAGTTGATGTGTGTTTGTGCATGTGAATCGAATAACATTTTGCTTGTATTGACAGACAGAAAAAACGATTAGTTTTTGGAAAAAGCATTTATTTTTATTTCAAAATTACAATTTAATTTATAATTTTTCAAAAAAAATATTTTTTGAACATTAGATTAGACTGTGACTGTACTGGAGTACATTCATTTTGATGTTAATTAAAAAAAATGTAATTTTTTGGTCTAAAAATTCAAAAAATTACCCAGGCTAAGCACAGTCTAAGCGACAACCTGGTACAAATGCTTTCGCACGTGCGTTTAGACTGTTTACTGTACGGAGAACCTTTCCAATAAAAACTACCCAGATTAATATATTTACAAGTGCGTTTAGACTATTTCTGTACTGGAGCACCTTTCCAATTACTATTAATTAACAAAAATTTAATTTTTTGTATTAAAAATTCAAAAGATCACCCATGCTAATCACGATCTAAGCGCCACTCTGGTGCAAATGTTTACCCAAGTGCGTTTAGACTGTTTATGTACTGGAGCACTTTACCAATTTTGTGAAAACTATTGAAAAATGTGAAAATGCCGCCAAGCTAAGCACAGTATAAGTGAAAATGTCGCACACAATTATTTGCAAATGCGTTTAGACTGTAACTATACGGGAGCACTTTTTTAATTTTGTTTAAGTATTAGGCAACTATTTTTTTTTAAATTGAATTTGAAATGAAATGACGATTGTTAATGTTGAGGAGATAAATTGATTTATGATTTACATTTGATTTGCTCAGATATAACAAGATAGCATAAATAATGAAAGTTACAGTATTTGTAAAAATATATTTGAAAACGTTTAAAATTTCTCGAATATTTCATTACAGTACAGGAAGTTCCAGCAATTTGCTTTAAGGCACGATGCCATACACCACTAGTTTGGAATTTAGTTAGAAATGAAATAACGATTGTTAACGGAGATAAATAGATTTATGATTTAGATTTGATTTGCTCATAGTGTTAATTCAGATACAAAAATGTACCACAAAGTTACAGTATTCATAGTGATTCATTTGAAAACATTTAACAATTCTCGAATATTTCATTACGACACGAGAAGTTCCAGCAATTTGCCTTAAGGCACCATTAGTTTATCTATGTAAGTTCCAGCAATTTGTCTTAACTAATTTATAATTTTTAAATTCAAAAACCGTTTGAAAGATATTGGTTGGGAATCGTTCTGATTGGTTTTTGGTAAAGATCGGCCGGGGCGTTTTCTCGTAATTAACTGTTGAAATAGATTTTTTGACGATTTTTATACATTTTTTGGCGATAGATATCTTCTAGAACATATTGATTTAATTAAGTCATAATGTAAATTTTTATATATATTCACGTTTCAGAGGTTTCTGAACATTTTGGTATACCTTAGAATTTGTCTTAACTAATTTATCTGTGTCCACTATCCCCCGGTGTCCCCTACTAATGTGTGCACAAAATACTAAAATAGCTTTCCGTGTATTTAAATCCGCTTTGGGTAACTTTAGTTCTGCTGCAGCGGCATCGCTTCAACAGCTCGGCGGCAACTCTTTGAGCAAACGAATATCATTGTATTGTTGAGAGAGAAATACATTATTCGAATTATAATGATAACGTTATACAAGGCGAGGATAAACACAACACAAGAACACACGTACACACACTTTTCGAATGAATACCCACCTATCTACCTAGTACCTACCTAGTTGCTATTGTAATTATAATAATATTCTTCTTTGTGAAGCTGGAAATTTCTATGCGTTTTAAGTATTTTGTGACTTGATAATGCGATTTTTCTTTGAAATTATTTCAAAGTTGGAAAGCAGATAGTGTAAAGGAAATTTGTACAGCGGACTTGTTCTTGACAGGATTGTTAAATGTAATTCTTTTGTGACGAGAGAATTTATAAAATACGTGTATGTGTACCAGGGTGTCCCAGAACTCAACGTCAGTAACTGTCCTTAACAAAATTAGAAGCAAGTTGTGTATGGCATAGTGCCTTAAGACAAATTGCTGGAACTTACCGTACCGTAATGAAATATTCGAGAAATTTTAAACATTTTCAAATACATTATTACAAATACTGTAACTTTCATTATTTTTGCCATCTTGTTTGTTATATCTGAGCAAATCAAATGTAAATCATAAATCAATTTATCTCCTGAAACATTAACAATCGTCATATCATTTCGAATTCAATTTTGAAAATAATTAATAGTTGCCTAATTTAAACAAAATTGAAAATCTTGCTCCCGTATCGTCACAGTCTAAACGCATTTGCAAATAATTCTGTGCGACATTTTCACTTGTACTGTGCTTAGCTTGGCGGCATTTTCACATTTTTCAATAGTTTTCACAAAATTGGAAAAGTGCTCCAGTACATAAACAGTCTAAACGCACTTGGGTAAACGTTTGTACCAGAATGGCGCTTAGACTATGCTTAGTCTGGGTATTTTTTTAAATTTTTAATCCAAAATTACAAAAATATTTTATGGAAAATAAAAATGAATGTAATATTTTTTTTATCTTCAAAAGCAATTGTTTTGCCAATACAAGCAGAAAGTTTTTAGATCATTCAAATCGGACGCTTAGTTCTCTCAAAAACTGCCATTTTTTGCACCTTTAGCTCCGTATCTCCGAAACGCCTGGACCTGCCTTTGCCAAAAACTAGTCACCACTTCTCCCCGTAATTACAAATTGAATGTTTTTTAGATCATTCAAATCCGATACTCCGTTCTCTGAAAAACTCGATTTCTACTTTCTGCATGCTTTGCTTCGTATCTCCGAAACGGCTGGACCTGCCTATGCCAAAAGCTAATTAGCACATCTCCCTATCAATAGAAATCGAATGTTTTCTGAACCATTCAAATTGGTTGATCCGTGCGCCCGAAAACGTGGACGAAAAATTTTATCCATACACACACACATCCATTTTTTCTGAGGTATGCCAAAGTGTTCAGAAACGACTAAAACGTAAATATATGCAAAATTTGTTAATTTCAATTTTTGGACAATTACTAAAACTTATCCTACGGGAAAATAATAACTGCATATGTACAGGGTGTCCCAGAATTCAACGTCAGTAACAGTCCTGAAAAAAATTAGATCAAAATGATTTCATGTTTTTATATAGCCTTTGTAAAACTGTATGGTTATTGTCGTTAATTTTGTTAATTTAATTTAATTTATTTTCCAGTTTTTGAAAAGAAGAACGGAAATGCGTTACGCCACTAATACTGATTCGTCATTGGGCGTCAATGTCGTCATTTGAACCGAATTGATATAATTGGTCGAGATGATTTTGTGGAAAAAACGTAATTATTAAGAATTTTTGCCAAAGAGGTTTTTTTGCATAGATTTATTGCCGATCAAAATAATATAATTTTTAAAGACATAATGCTGGATGTAAATACATTTAAAGAGTTTATCTCCTATGAGATACCTCTTTTTTAACATTTCATTTAAGATCGTATGGCCATTTTTTTTTCAATCTTCGAGTAGGAGATTCCTCACTTAATTTTTTTAAATATTTGTTTCTGTGACCCGGTAATTTTTCGTGGTATTTTCGAAAAAAACTTGGGGAGAACATTGGGCTATTTGTAAAAATAGTTCTTTTATTGACTTTTAAACTTTGAAAAACAGTTTAGCAGTTTTGGAGAAAACGTCGACAAACATTCAAAAATTTCGGCTCACATACAAAAACACATACTTTTTCCAAATTTGGTTTTAAACGATTCAGAATGACGTGAAACGTCGAGAAAACATTAAAATTATCGAATCAGATTTTTTGACTGCAACATAAACTTTTTCTTCGGGAAAACAATCTCCCAACATATTCCCTTATCCTCATATCAACTTTTCCACATTCGACGAGGAAAGTCATCATCCAAAATCCTTCTCGGGAAGTTATCATTAGGTGTTATTAATTAATGTCTTCGTACTTAGTTCGTAATAATTGTTAATTTTCCGCTGAGCGAGTAAAAGACGGGGAAAACGACGAGAGGAAAGGGGTAGGAGTCGTACTCGCACCCAGTATTAAGTATTAAGACGAAAGAGACTCCTCTGTTGTACATTATTCATGCATAATCTTTAACGTTAATTGAAAATCATAAAATTTGCAAACTGAGTGGAATTATTGGAAGGGGTTTGGTAAATTGAGTTCCTGCGATACTTGCCAGTATAATATCAGGAAATTTTTCATTCGGGCCATGGAAACTTTACTAGATAATTTAGTGACTGACTGAAGTTTTTTTTTGAATAGGTATTTTAAAATTTTTCAAAAATGAACTTTCGATGCTCTTAGGAAGCCTATAGTCATGTTTGGTGAATTTATTTCTTGCGAAAATACTTTGGATTAATATTCATACGTTATAATTGCCTGATATATTGTTAATTATAGATAGTTTTTGATTAACTTCTGTTCATAGAATATTTGGTATTGATTTATAATCATATTATATCATATCTTATAATATATTAATAATAGTATTTGTATTTAATATGAACATGAATATGATAGAAAATTAACTAATTATAATTTAGCTATTTATGATATTTTTTTAATATAGTTTTTTATTGTTTGCAGGTTTTGTGTTTTGGATCAAGTCGCTTTTGGTGAGTTTCTAAATCATTTCCTCTTATATATATATATATATATATATATATATATATTATAATATATACCTTATATAATATATATCTTATATATAAATCCTTCTGTAATGCATGTATGTCAGTATACTCCTAAACGATTATTCGGATTTTGATAAATCTTTCTGAAGTTTGTTAAGGTAAATTGTTAAGATGTATGTGATTATAAATATATAGTAATATTGAAGAAATAAATAGATAAAAATGCCATCAACGACATGTCATTGTTTGGCATTGAAAATATTTGAGATATGTTTGGCATTAAAAACGATTGAAAACTGTTATCTGCCAAAAATTTTAATTTACTCATGAGTCTAGACAATATTGGAATATGTATAATAAATTCATGATTATGAATAAAGAAAATGACGTCTGTATTATTATTGCTAAAAAGCAGCTGAGATGTACCAGAAATTAGAATAATATAAAATACAGGTGCTTATATGGAAAACAATAATTATTGTTTTTAGGTTAGGTTAAATATTAGTATATTAAAAAATTGTAGGTAGTGGGTACAGGACAATGTCTGTCGGGTCATCTAGTATATATATAAATTTGAAGTTTCTATGAATTTATATTAATTTTAGAAAATATAATATATTTTACATATTTGTTTTTTTTTCGTTTTGAAAATCGTTCAGTACATCTCCAAAGATATTTCTTAAATCTAATACAAAAAACTTCACATAAAGCACACTTTAGATAAAACTGCTAAACTTAACTTTTTTTTTTAAATTTCACTTAATGAGATCGCAGATAAAGTTAGAAGCTAGTATATAATAAAATGAATATCACCAGAAATATAGATGATAATTATGCAAAACAACACATATTTTTATTAAGTTTTTCAAAATATCATTTATTACATTTATTTATTATTTATTATATTTATTTTATAAGATTTTTTATTACATTTAATATGAAAAAAATATATACAATCTATAAATTTACAACATGAATATCTATCTTCATTTGAAGATAACAAAACAATTATTTAAACTATAATAAATTCACTTAACTATTACTTTAATCTAAATAATATTTATTATGTGGCAAAAATATCACAAAAACCACAAACCATATATTTAAGGACAATACAACACTAAGAAAAACATAAATGGGATGGAAAAATTTTTGATAAATTAAAACTTAAATATTTATTTTAACTAAAGATCTTTTATAAAACTAGATAGCACATAGTTAGAATACCAGAAAATATCTAAATATCATTCATAAATATATGCTCTAATGCTATGCTCTAAATATATGCTTTATTTATATATCATTTTTTATTATTTATGATACAGATAATTTTTTTTTTTTTATTTCCATCTAAATTACAACTGCCTGAGAAGGCATTCAGTAATTGTTGTGATTAGTTATTAAATAAGTTTTTAAAATACTACATATTGGTAGTATTTCAAGTTAGTATAATGAATATAAATGTGTGACAATAATTGCAAGCAGATAATAAATATAAATATGTGAGAATAATTACAAGCACTATACTAAATATATAACTATACTAAGTCTAATGGATCTAATCTTCTTAGCCTCTTGACAGTGTTCGCAGAATGTAGGTCCTTTGCTAGTTCATTTGACTTATATTTCGCAGCAAATCTACTAATTTCTTCCGCTATTGTTTGTATGTTGGAGTACTGAACAAGCCAATTAGGTACATACCTGGGAGCCCCCAGTATTTTTTGAGGATCTTGTTTTGAGCTCTCTGTAAGGTGTTTAAATTAGATCGACTGGCACTACCCCAGAGTGAAATTGGTCCAAAGAAAAGAAAGTCCAAATTGGTTTTAAAACGACTTTGTATACAAGAAGCTTGTTGTAGGTGGATTGCTTAGAATTCGGACCCAAACTGAACTTATTAACATAATTTTTTTTTTGAAGTAAAACTTCTTTAGGCGCGACATGGGTGTAAAAACTTCATTAGGCGCGACACGGGTGTAAATCCGTACAAATGCAACGAAAACGCCAACGTGAAGTTGAACACTACGACGCTAGTAAGCGCAGCAATCGCAATTATTCGATCTAGTCTGCGAGCAAAACAAAAAATACATCAAATGTCAAATCATATGTCAAAAACAAAACAAAATGTGTCGACTTACACTTGAGTTTTGTATTTAGCTCGTAGTCTCTAAACATTTTTTGAAGTAAAACTTCTTTAGGCGCGACATGGGTTAGGTTGGATAAAATAATCAGGTTGGATGTCAAACTTTTCGAAAGATATTAAATTCGGGTAAAATTCCCACTTTGTGTAAGTTTAACGGGTTTATATTTCCAACTATACCAAATTATCGACCTAAACTAGATACTGTATCTGAAAGGTTAATTTCACCTAGGTTGTGTTTCATGCAAATTAGACGATTGCGACACGCAAATGGACAATTTGGAATGTTTGGCCAAATTTTAAATGTGCCTGTTGACATTAATAATATGGTTAATTTATCACCTCGTAATATTGATGATGATTATTGCATTAATGTTCACATAAAAAAGCAAATGATTCATAGATCAAGCTATGTGCAGGGCTTGATTAATAAAACAAATATAAAAGTATGGCTTCAATTTGTTAGGCAAGACGGATATTACAGCTGTTCAAGGAATGAGATTATATCGTCAGCGAAAAAGTAAAAAAATACAAACAGTAAATGAATGTATGTTAATTTTAATTACATGAAGTTCTTCAAACACAATTGTTACAGGATGAGTTAATTTGCAAAAACAATATTTGTTTTGGCGTTGTTTAACATAATCCACTGTGTGAATGAATATTATAGAATTTATTAATCAGCAATTACTTTAAAACGATCATGTCATATTTGAAGTGTGACTTTGATTACATTATTGTTTGTAAATATTATACATATTTTTAATGTAATCATAAATATATAATTTATAATTTATCATTATATAAATGTGTATAATGGTTGACAGTGACACTAATAAATGTGTGCATCACGAGTGTTACCATATTACTAATAAACATTATTCAAAATTTTTACATGATGTATTATTTTTACTCAACTTAGATTTGCTACAATATAATTGCAAATAAGTTTTACTTCAATCGCGTGTGATCCTTACGCGCACTCTTTTTTTTTTTTATTAATTAATAAACAGCAATCAAAATTACATAAATGTTATAAGCTATTCTGCTATGGTTTAACATAAAATATATGCTCTATTAATATATCATTTTTTATTATTTATGGTATACATAAAAAATTCATCTTCATATCTTTTGTGTTTCGTTTGTTTAAAGATCGTTCACTCCTCCACCGTACCCATTCCCCGGACTTTCTCCGGGTAGTAGAGGCGTTCGTTCTGAATCGTAGTCAGTTTGCTCCTCCGGTTCCTTCTTTACGGTTTTATCTGCGTAACTGCGGCAGCCGTGGCGATAGATAGCGCCCCCGTTCGCCGCCGTTCGCCCTTATTCATCCCTTATTCGCCCTGTGTTCTTCACCCCTTCACTTCACTTGCCGTAATTCGCCAATAGGTGATTTCGGGAAAACCTCAAACATTTCGCTTTTGATATAAGGCCAGATAAACGGAACAGGGATAGGAAAAATAATAATCTCAAATAATAGTCTCAAATAAAATTTTAAGGGTGCATGTGCATTTATGACTTGGTAAAAATTAATTGTACGTTTTATAAATTTTAATCTAGAATAGTATTTACGTCAATGTGATTCGGTAACGCCACTTCTGAATACATCTTTTCATTGTGATTCAGAATGACATGAATGCTATAGCATTCAAATTTTAAAGTGAACTATTTGGAATTTAATTTTATTTAACCCTACATTTTTGTATTTATTACATCTGTACAAGTAATGACTAATTGATTCTGTAGGTAGTTTCGTATTATCTTAATTTTTACCATAGTCACTAATTAGCTTTGGCAAACAAATTGCGTAAAATAGAAGAGTAATACTTGACGTGGATGCTATAGCATTTATTTAGTATAGAACGATTAAAGTATGATAATCTAACTAGAAGATTAAATGTACATATATGTGTTACCCATGTTATTGTACATTTCCGATTTTATTAACATGCTCCTGGACATGGATGCTATAGCATTCAAATTTTAAAGACAAACATTTGGAATTTACTAATTCTTAAGGTATTTTTGTATTTTCTAATCTTTTTTCGTAGTCACTAATTAGCTTGGACAAGAACATTGCGTAAAATAGAAGCATTTTACTTGACGTGGATGATATAGCATTCGTGTAGTATAGAACAATTAAAATATGATAATCTAACTAGAAGAATAAATGTACATATGTGTGTTACCCATGTTATTGTATATTTCCGACTTTAATAACATGTTCCTGAACGTGGATGCTATAGCATTCAAATTTTAAAGACAAATATTTTGAATTTGTTTTGCTATAGCCTGATTAACTAATTCTTAAGGTATTTTTGTATTTTCTAAAAATTTTCCGTAGTCACTAATTAGCTTGGACAAGAACAATGCGTAAAATGGAAGAGTAACACTTGACGTGGATGCTATAGTATTCATCTAGTATATAACGGTTAAAATATGATAATCTGATTACCCTTAGGAACTATGTTTGATCAAATTTCGTATATTATATATCTAAAACTAGTGGTGTATGACATCGTGCCTTGAGGCTAATTGCTGGAACTTTTCGGGCTGCAATTCAAAATTTTAAAAAGCTCAGAAAATAAAAATTAGATTATTTTTCTGCAAATTTTGATTTTTTTTGAACATTTTTGGAAATATGTACTACATTTAAACGATATTATTATTGATTTTTTTTTTGCTTTTTTTAATTTGCCTCTTTTAATAATACTTATATTTTTTAAAAACTTAAAAATATTTTTAAAACTTGCATTTTTTATAAAAACTAATTTTTTTATGAAATATTTGAAAACTTCGAAATTTCTTAAAAATTTATTATACCCATTCATATGAGTTAATTAATATCACAAAATACATAATTTTTGACAGCCAAATGGCATTTTTTCATTTTTTTACTCTATCTCCGAAACCATTGGACCCGCCTTTGCAAAAACCGAATAAAATCTCCATTACGTCAATGCAAGCAGTATGTTTTTTAAATCATTCAAATCGGATGTCCGGTTCTCTCAATAACTTGATTTTTATTTTCTGCAATATTTGCTCCATATCTCCGAAATGGCCTGACCTGCCTTTGCCAAAAACTAATCAACATATCTTCTTATCAATAGGAATCGAATGTTTTTTGAAACAATCAAATCCGTTGATCCGTGCTCACGAAAACGTAGACGAAAAATTGAATCCAAACATTATACACACACATATCCATTTCTTTTTAGGTATGCCAAAATGTTCAGAAACTTTCAAAACGTGAAGATATGCAAAAAATTTCAATTTCCTTAACTTACCCTATGCGAAGTTAATAATTTTGCTTTGTACAATAAATTCTTTTGAAATTTTTAAATATTTTAGATTTCACTCTTATCGTATTGAAATAAGTTAAAAGTTTTAAAATTGCCTTTGATTAAATATATGTTTCACTATTGGAGTTTAAGATAAATTGAAGCATTCAGGATATCTTTAATCCGTGATTAGCAAAAATTCATTGTAAACGGTAACGATACTGAATTGTTGAATTGGCTAAAAAATGTACAATTCAAAATCACTCAAAAATATTTCTTTTTTCCACGTTATTTGCAAGGATATTTTGTAAAGAGTGAGGATATACTGAATTGACGAAATATATTACCACAAATAGATCACATAACACAAGAAAATACTAAAAAAACAAAATCAAATACCATTTGTCAATCACAATTTTATCCAAATATTTTCCCCAACCCTTATTTTGGAGTTAGCAAAAACGGCTAAAACTTGTCCCATACCTTTCTGTGAAACGGTGCAAAAGAAAAGTCTCCGGGTTTGGGCATGTTTATTTCCAGGTAACTGCTAACAAATAAGCGGCCCCAAATGCTACATAACATAAAGTGCTTTCTACTACCTATACCCCCTAAAGCCCATCAACCCATCCGCCAACCCACCAACCAATTCGGAGATATATTTTCTACTCCAGTTGTATTGATTTAGAATTGTAGAAGGAAAGACTAATTTGGGAAAGGACTTAAGAAATTTGGACTTAAATAATTTTAATAAAAAAAGTATTTAGAAATAAATATACTGATGATCGATTTTATATACAAATTATTTAATTATTATTATTATTTATTTATTTACTGATCATAGAAAGAAAGGAATAATTTGGGAAAGAACTTAGGTAATTTGGTCACACTTAATTTTGATAAATGAAGTATTTAGAATAAATACACTAATAATCGATTTTATATAGACATTATTTATTAATTCTTATTATTATTTAATAATTTTATGTACAAATGATTTATTAATTATTATTATTATTTATTCAAAAATTTTGTCATTTACTTTAGTATCTTAGATTTTTATTTATTAAAATTTAAGACATTTTATTTTAAGACAACTTAAGAACAGAAATTTGAAGACAACTTAAGATTTTCTTCTGCAACTTTTTAAATTGTTTACATTAGCTAAAACTAGATAAAATTTACTAAAATCTAGTAAAAATTATAGTATACACTTACTTAATGAAATTTTGCATAAAACTAGTATAGTTGAAACATTTATCTTTTGGCATGTATATTCTTTAGCCATATGTGAATTTTAGACATTTTTTATATTTTTGAAAATATTTAGGAAATTTTGTACAAATGACTGTATTTTATATACATCATTAAAATCTAGATAATATTTTCTAAAACTTTCTAAATATTGTTATATACACTTGGATATTGGAATTTTGTATAATTTGTATTTGAAACACGGACTTTAGTATTTTGTATTATATGGATTCAGGATAATTTTTTGCATTTCTTTAAACAAGTTTTAATTTTCGTGAGGGGTATATTAATTTGTGTTTATTTCTAAATAAACACAAATTAATAGATAATAGAAAACTAGATAAAATTTAGTATAATCTGGTGAAAACCGTTTTACACACTTGTATATTAAAATTTTGAATAAATCATAGTTGAAACGCAGTCTTTAGTATTTTCATATATTGCATTATATGGATTTAGGATATTTTTTGTATTCTTTTATAATAATTTTGATTTTTATTTCGGTTATTATAAGTAAGTTATGTTAGTAAAAACTAGAGACAAATTTTCATAATCTGGTAAAAATTGTTTTACACGCTTGTATAAAGAAATTTTGTGAAATTCGTAGTTGAAACGCAGACATTAGTATTTTGATAATTTGCATTGTATTGATTTATATTTTTTTAATTTATCAAATAATTTTAAATTTTTATTTCGGACGTAATGAGTTAGTTATTTTAATGAAAACTAGATAAAATTTAGTATAATCTAGTAAAAATTGTTTTATACACTTGCATAAAGATATTTTGTATAAATCATAGTAGAAACGCAGACTTTATATTAGTATTTTGATAATTTACTTCATATGAATTTAGAACATTTTGTACATTCATTCAGATAATTTTGAATTTTTCTTTACGGACAATATGAGCTAATTATATTAATGATAACTAGCTAAAATTTAGTATATTACGGTAGAAAAAAATTATACACTATGCACACTTATGCACAAAAATAAATTTGTAGTAAATCGCAGTTGAAATACGGATTTTACTATTATGACTACTATTTATATCCATACATTTAGTACATTTTTTAATTTCCTTCTAAAAACTTTGAATTTTCTTAACTGACATCATAATTTGTTCCAAAATAAGATAAAATATATTCTAATCTATTGAAAACAATTTTACACACTTGTATATTAAAATTTTGAATAATTCGTAGTTGAAACGCAGACTTTAGTTTTTTGATAATTTACTTCATATGATTTTGCAACATTTTGTATATTTATTCAATTAACTCTAATTTTTTGTTCTGGCCAGTATAAGTTATGTAAATAAAAAATACATAAAATTTAGAATAATCTACTAAAAACAGTCGTATATTAAAACTTTCTATAATTTATAGTAAAAGACGGGACTTCAGTATTTTGATAATTTGCATTGTATGGATTTAGTATGTTTTTTTGCATTTCTTCAAATAATTATTCCTATTTATTTTTTATTTTTTCAAAAACCCAAAACTCGTGTTTTTCCAAAATTGTAATTTTAATGTGTAAAATATAATTGTGCGATTTTAACATAAAATTGTTATTTTTTGTTAATTGATAAAATATTTTTCTTTTTTTTCCAAACCATTCATTTCTATTTATATTAACTTCCCGTAGGGTAAGTTATTGTAATGAGCCGAAAATCGAAAAAATTGAAATTTTTTACATTTCTCGACGTTTTGAAGGTTTCTGAACGTTTTGGCATACCTCAGAAAAATGAATGTGTGTGTGTGTGTGTGTGTGTGTATGTATGTATGGATACAAATTTTCGCCCACGTTTTCGGGCGTACGGATCAACCGATTTGAATGGTTCAAAAAACATTCGATTCCTATTGATAAGGAAAAGAGCTGATTAGTTTTTGGCAAAGGCAGGTCCAGCTGTTTCGGAGATACGGAGCAGAGTGCAGAATATAGAAATCGAATTTTTGAGAGAACGGAGTATCCGATGTGAATGATCTAAAAAACATTCAATTAGTAATGATTGGGAGAAATGTTTATTAGTTTTTGACAAAGGCAGGCCCAGCCATTTCGAAGATACGGAGCTAAATATGTAAAAAAATGGCAGTTTTTGAGAGAACTAAGCGTTCGATTTAAATGATTCAAAGAACTTTCTGCTTGTCTTAACAAAATAATTGATTTTCAAAAAAAAAATTTTGTTCCATTTTTTTTTTTTTTTTTTAGTATTTTGTATATCGAAAATATTTCAGATTTTATTTTTAATTCTGACTATAGTTCTAATATACTTTACAAATAATTTCAACTCTGCAATTCAGTTTATATAATTCTTATAAATATTAGACAATGTTACAATATTTATAATAATCTATTTGAAAACATTCAGTATTCCTCGAACATTTCGTTACGGTGCGGGAAGTTCCAGCAATTTGCCTTAAGGCACGATGCCATAATTGCCTCAAGACAGAATTCCACTTACAGCTAGTTTATTTTTCAATTCTTCTAAAACCTAAAACAATTGTTTTTTACCAAAATTGTAATTTTAATATAAAATATAATAATAATAACATATTATAAATTTTTATAAAAAAAAATTAATGACATGTTACTTTTCATGTTCAAACTATTCATACATATTTATTCATTTATTATTATTTTTGAAAACCAGGAACTTGGATTTTTTCAAAATTGTTACATTTTAATAAAATATAATCGTGGAATGTTTCTGGAGACAAATTGATTTATGATTTACTTTTGATTTTTTATATCTGAAGTTACACTGTAAGTTTCAGATATAAAAAGATACCAAAAATAATGAAAGTTACAATATTAATAATAATTTATTTGAAAATATTTGAAGTTCATTATGTTACGGAAAGTTCCAGCAATTTGCCTTAAGGCACGATGCCATACACCACTAGTTCCATCGAAACTTATATTTCTACTACTTAGTTTATACACATTTCGATCCGTTTGCAATGTAAGTTTTTGAAGTGAAAAGCTCTATTGAAGTTTTGTATTTGAAACGAGAAGAACTTTCATAAGAATACATTTATCATTTCTGAGATGTAGAATTATTGTAATATCCATATCTAATATTTAACTTTATTGAAATATCTTACAAATACTAGAAATATCCTTGGGGAAATTGATTATTGATATATTTTATACCATCAAATTAATTACACAAACGTCATCTCTCTCAATTCCTTTTGATGACTCAAATAATCATTTATTTCAAAGTTTAATAATGAGTATAATAAAATAAAGGATCCTTTCATTAATTCATTGTGATTCACGTTTTATCGTTCGAGTATTATTATTTTAAACGTAATGAAGTCAAATAAATAGATACACAGAAATAACTTGGCCTAATATTAACTTTATGGACACTTTAAGTGTTATCTCGTAAAAGCTCAAGTGACTGAAAGATTTATTTTGATTTGAATGAATGGCGAGCTTTTGTTCTGGAGAGGTAATAAATAATATTTGATGAGAGACGAGGAAATAAATCTTCAAACTTTGTACAAAGGATATACATTTCTATTTTGTTCAAGTGTTTATTTATAATAGACAATCAAAAATTCTTTGTATGTTTTTACAAATTATATCAATATTTGTTATGAAAGATATTTGCGTTTTTGCTGTAAATTTAAGTACAAGATTTTTGTAATTTAATTTTACGTCACCAAAAATACAAGAGATTTTAATGCCATATATAGCAAATTATCAAAATACTAAAGTCTGCGTTTCAACTATGAATTTTACAAAAATTTTCTATGCAAATGTGTTAAACTGATTTCAGAAGAATTTTATATATTTTATTTACTTTTAACTAATGTTAAAACATTTTAATGCCAAGGAAAAAAATCAAAAGTTATTCAAAGAAAAGTGTTAAAATGTTCTAAATCCATATAATGCGAATTATAAAAATACCAAAGTCCGCATTTAAACTACGAATTATGCATAAATTTTCTATACAGATGTATAAAACCATTTTTACCTCATTATAGTGTTCATTAATTTAAAAAAAAATGTTCGTTAAGAAAATAAAAAGTTATTTGAAAGAAAAGTGAAAAAAATGTCTTAAATCCATATAATGCAAGTTATCAAAGTGCATTTGCAAATAATTTTGTGCGACTCAGGTTGTTACTTGGGTGATTTTTTAAATTTTTAACCCCAAAACGACAATTTTTTTTATAATTAAAATTGGAAAAGTGCTCCAGTACAGGAACAGTCTAAACGCACTTGCGTAGAAATTTGTACCAGGTTATCACTTAGACTGTGCTTAGTTAGGGTATTTTTTTTGAATTTTTAACCTAAAATTACATTTCTTTGATTTTATTTATATAGAATTAAAATTAATATCTGAATTATTTTCGATATTCAAAAAAAAAACAAAATTTAGAAATGAACTAGTGGCACATTCCGTACCAAAAATTATTTTTTTTTAAAAAAGATACATATTGTTTTGAAAAATTAGATTTAAAAGAACTTTAAAATTTGAATTTTTAAAAAATGTTTTTTTTTTGTATTTTGAAATATTTTAGAAATTTTGATCTGGTTCGAATCCTACGTGTAATATTTTTTTAAAATTTTGTTTAATACTTTTTTATGTTTGTATAATTTATACTACATGAACTATTTAAAATTGTTAACTCAGTGCATATATTTCGCGAACGAAAAATTGATGCATTTGAAATAAAATATGTTCATTTTAACAATAAGTCCGCTTAATTAGATAATATTTATATAATATATATTTCATTCAAACATATACAAACAATGTCGTCTAATCTAATAAGTTTTCACACTTTGTCTACAAAGAACAAATAATGAAAATTCTAGTTTTTATAATATTTATTCATACACATTTTTGTTGACTGATTTTTTTTATTCTTCGAATGCTGATTTACGCTACTGGAAGTTCCAGCAATTTGCCTTAAGGCACGATGCCATGCGCCCCACTAGTTTATAAATATATCTGTTTCCCTTATACAATTCCTGATGGTTTCTTATGGATAAGTACAAAGTTCTCGAAATTTCGAACAATGTTTGAATGAATCCATGTTTATTCAAGAATAACATACGCTTCCAATTTAATTAATTCAAAACTTAATTTTAATTGAATTGCTTCTTCTGAGCTTTATGACAAGGACGAGAAGAAAAGCTCCCATCTGATGGAGATGGAAATTATTTCTCAAAACAAGATATTGTAAATATTTTAGAAGCTTTGGTATAATGAATTATTTGGTTACAAAAAAGAGTGCGCGTAAGGATCACACGCGATTGAAGTAAAACTTATTTGCAACTGTACAAGATGGCATTTAAGTAAAAATAAATACATCGTATAACAATTTTGAATAATGTTCATTAGTAATATGGTAACACTCGTGATGCACACATTTATTAGTGTCGTCATTCATTATACACATTTATATAATGATAAATTATAAATTATATATTTATATTAGCATTAAAAATATGTATGATATTTAAAAACAATAATGTAATTAAAGTCATACTTCAAATATGACATGATCGGTTTGTCATTGTAATTAGCATTCAGAAATGAACCTTCATTAGAGAAATGAAGTGATTGCTGATTAATAACTTCTACAATATTTGTTCACACAGTGGATTATGTTAAACAACGCCTAAACAAATATTATTTTCCCAACTTCACTCATCATGTAATAATTGTGTTTGAAGAACTTCATGTATATAAAATTAACATACATTCATTGACTGCTTGTATATTTTTTTACTTTTTTGCTGGCGATATACTCTCATTCTTTGAACAGCTGTAATATCTGTCTTGCCTAAAAATATTTTTCATTTCAATAACTTCAAAGATTTATAGAAACTACGAATAATAAAGAAATAATTTCTAATCAATAAACTTGCGTTTAGTACACATCCCAAATATTTAATTTGTTTTATTATTTTCAAGGAACAGGGTAAAATAATCTTCCGATTCAGGCATTTTTAATTAAATCAAGATTTGTACTACGATGTAAATTTAAAATGTTTATTTATATATGCCGATTTTCTTGTTAATATCGATACGCATACAACGTTGATGCCGATACGCATACAACGACAGATCTCTATTCACATACACTACGACTAATCACAATCGACTCGTATAGGAATGATATCATCGAGAGCGAATGACGAATCATTGGCACTCGACTCTTAGCTTATCGAGTCTTATCTGCCGTAACTCACTTCCGTTGCATTTGTACGGAATTACGCGCCTAAAGAAGTTTTACTTCGAAAATTGAATTTTGCAAATATTTGTCATTTTTTTTGGAGAATATTTAGTTCTTAAACAACTTAAACTGTTTGAGTAGGCACATTTTTCTCAGTAGTATTATGTAATTCTTTTTTTATTTTTCTGAACTAAAAGTTTGTTTTGCCAAAAAATATTTGGAAAGTCTTTTCTCGAGTCATTCTGAATCGTTTGACTCCAAAATTGGATATAGTATGAGAAATTTAACCTTTAAATGAACTTCAAACTTAAAAAAAAATACATGTACCTGAAAATCCTTGGTAAGTGTTTTCTCGACGTTTCAAGCCATTCTGAATCGCTTGACACCAAAATTCGATAGAGTATGAAAATTCATATGAGTCAAAATTTGACCTTTAAATGACCTTCAAACTTAAAAAAAAAATACCATATATTTGTTATATTGTTATTGAAAAATATTTGCTGTTACAGTTGTTTGTAATTTTGCAATTTTTTAAAAATTCCCGAAGAAATAGTTTGTTTTTGCCAGAAAATCCTAGGAAGTATTCTCTCGACGTTTCAAGTCATTCTGAATCAATAATAAAATATGTGAATGTATATGTGCTAAAAAAATACGCGTGGAAATTTTTTTAGCCAAAAACTTTAACAGATTTCGAAAATTCAAAAACTTTTAGTAAATTTAGTGATGATTAATTTTTATCTATCGGTCAAAATGTGTTTTTTTTTGTAATGAATAAATACTAATAAATTAAAATTATGTCTCAAGCCAATTACTAAGTTTTTATGGTAAATTTTTGTGGAAGTTTTGGAATAAATAAATCATCAAAAATTGAATAATATTAAAAAAATTGATATTTTTAAAAAGTAGAAATAAGTAAATCACTAGTTATTTTTTAAAGTGGTTACACAATTTTTCAAAAATATGAATGATTGCAATAAAAAGAAATAATAAAAAAATAATTGATATACATAGTCTTATTAGAAAAAATAGTTTAATACTTTAGTAAATAAATACTAAATGAGTTAATACAAAATAATTTATTATTTTATTAAATCTATGACTCAACAGTATACAATACTATTTTAAAAATTGCAAAAATTGTATGTGATGTTTAAAAATATCCGATGCATTTTTTGAAATTTTTTACAGCATTTTATAATTTTTTAATCATTTTAAAATTATTATTTTTTTGCCAGAAGTTTCGATTTGCTTATTTTCAAGTAACAACAAAAAATCAATCTTCAAAATTTAAATATGAAGAAAATTGATAGATCAAATATGAAAAAAATGAAGGTTTTTTCAAAAACTGGAAAAGGTAATCACTAGTTTTTTTTATCAAAAATGGCTACAATTTTTTTAAAAATATGAAGCAATGAGGAGAAATATTACTTATTACTTATTATAATTATATATATTATATATAATTTAAAAATACATTTCTTTTGGATATTTATTAATTGTATAAACGTTTTTTTTTAAAGCGAAAAAAGGTAACTCACTAGTTTGTTTTTCAAAAATGGCTACAAATTTTTTAAAAATATGAAGCAATGTGGATAAATATTACTTATTACGTATTATAATTATATATATTATATATAATTTGAAAATACATTTCTTTTAGATATTTATTAATTGTATAAAGAGTTCATAGTTCCCAACTTAAACTAAAATACTGCATTAAACTTATACCATAATTATTTTTTTAAGTACATTTCATATTAAACTACTTTTATATTTTATATTTATGAGTGAATAAAATTGATGTTTGTAACTTATTTTACAGTAGACTTATGACTACTAAGTACCATTATTTCAGGAGCGTTAATTTAAAAATTATTACATACTTACTTAGCAAATAATCATAAAAGTTAGATTATTTGTCTGATTATATTCATGTTCTTTATTTCATATCGCTTCATAACATGAATTTTGATGAAGAATTTCTATCACTTCAATCAGAATCATAATCAGAATCATCTAGTAAACCTAGTATGTATAGTTTATCTAGTACAGAGTAGTCATCATAGTGATATGCATGACGTCCTCTAGGTATAAAAGGATCGGGATTTACATATTCGACTAAATATTTCGGATAAAATTCATCATCGTAGTATTTTACAAAAACATTTCCTCTGCCACCACAACTGGTGTCTGTTCCATTTATTGTCATTGTCATATTAGAATGTCCAGTACAAACTCTATTTTTTATTATATCGCAGACACAAATGTACGATTTTCGCCACAGTTTCTATTGCATTCTTTGTTAGCATATTTCATGCTGGGAGAAAATGAGACACCTGAATGAAAGGAAAAAATTATTAGAAACTTGCCTTAAGGCATATTGCCACCTACACCTAGTTACTTTACCTTGGCCAAATTTCGATCGTACCACTCTACGCCAATCCAAATTGTTGCTTAATATCGAATCCACATTGTCTGTACTTGTTGCATGATACAACTCCTATGGGAATAGAGTTTTTTTAATGCAAATATATTAGAAAAATTATTAAAAACTTTTCCATAAATTAATTACCTGTGTCCCACAGGAACCTTTCACATTTTTGATTTCTTCCTGTCTTAATTTATATCTTCCATAAATAAATGGGTTCATAACTTCATAGATTTTAACACTATCTAATCCTTTTCTGCTAAATGCTTTTTTGAACTCGTTGTACAAACGTTTATATTCGGAATTATAAGAACTAAGTTGTCGTTTTTCATATTGCTGATTTAAATTAATATGACACCATCCCGAAGGCATTTTGGATCTCAAGTCACTTAATAAACTGAAATAGAAAATATTATATATATATATATATATATATATATATATATATATATATTATATATGAAAGAGATTTGTGAAAGGAGAGCGAAATTGTAAAGTTGTATGCACTTTTCAATTACGGATTATGAAAATTAAAATTACTTGGTATTGATATTTAGCCTTGAGGCAAGTTACATGAACTTCCCGATATGTTTAAATAATCGACTTAATCAATTACCAATAAATTAATTTATGAGTGATTAAAAGTATTCCGAGTGGATTTATTACGCATTATTAAAAACGAACAAACACGTTAACTCGGAGCATTTTCTAAAAGCAAATTTTTAAAAATCAATAATTTTTATAATTAAGCCAGTTTATTGTAGAACTTTAATTGTTTAGTATGTTCATTAAGACCAAGTACTCTACCGTTATATCAAGTAAATCGTCTAATTTTCATTTTAACAAACGTCAAAATAAACTACTCATTTTCTCAAACTTTGATGAATTTTTAAAATTAAACTACATGTCGTGAGGCCGTAATAATTCAGTAAGTTCTATAAGACCACGATATATATCGCCAAGAAAGATCCATGAAAATCGGCTTATTTTTTTTTTCAACAGTTAATTACAAAAAAAACGGCTCGGTAGATTTTCACCTAAAACTAATCAGTATCATTTCCAACTAATATCTTTCGAACAGTTTTTGATTTTTTAAAATCGGTTCGGTAGTATGAGCTTAAATGTGGACGAAAAGTATAACACTTTTTTTCAAATTGCAGAAAAAGCGGCTCGGCAGATCGTAGCGCAAAACTGATAAACGATAGTCCTCATGGAGACACATCAAATGGCTTTTAAATATCTGAAAACGGTTCAGGCGTTTTTGAGAAAACGTCGATCAAAAGTCTAATTTGACAAATGTCAAAAAAACGATACTAATTTTTGCAAATTTTGGAAGATTTTTAAAATTAAACTACTTGTCGTAGGGCCGTAATATTTTAGTATGATCTATAAGACTATGGTATCTACAGTCGAAAAAAAAATCATAAAAATCGTCGAAAAAAAAACAAGAAAACGGCCCGGCCGATCTTTGCCAAAAACTAATCAGCACGATTTCCAACCAATATCTTTCGAACGGTTTTTGAATTTTCAAAATCGATTCAGAATTGCGGGCTAAAATGTAGGCGAAAAATTTTTCACTTTTCTGCGATTTATAAAGAAACGGCTTGGCTGATCGTCGCACAAAACTGCCTAACAATATTCTTCATCGATATACATCGAGTGGCTTTTAAACTTTTGAAATCGGGCAAGCCGTTTTTAAGAAAACGTCGATTTACGGCAAAAAATCTGTTCACACACACGTACACACACACACTTTTTCCAAATTTGGTCTCATTCGATTCAGAATGGCTTGAAACGTCGAGAAAACATAAAATTAGCGAATCGGATTTTTTTATGAAAACAAACTTCTCCGTCGGGAAGTTAATTAAAAGAAAATACATTCCAAAATTTTAAATAAATCTAAGTGTCGACAACTCTTCATAAAAATAAACAGTATTTTGAAGTAGAAAAAGTTATATGTATTTTTCAATTCCGCATTAAAAATAATAAAATAAAAAAATGACCTCAAAATTGAAAAAAATGTGTTGGGGTTGGACGACCTTCAATAAAAATAAATTGTTTTTTAGAGTAACAGGCATATTCATATTCTTAAAAAAATCAAAAATATGTCAATTGATTCTATAATTTTAAAAAAATAGAGCTGGACAATTTTTGATAAAAATAAATAGTTTTTCGAATTAAAAAAAATGTATTTTGTAAAAAATTAAAATAAATTAATTTGACCTCAGAATTCAAACAAGTATTAGGTTTGAACAATTCTTAATAATATTAAGGGGCACAACTAGTGTGAAATTTTTTAAAAAATGGAATTTTCAATTTTTCCATATTTCGATAGGTTATACCTTTAAAAATAACATACCTAAATTTTAAATCGATATCTTAAATAGTTTTTGAGTCACAGCCATTTAAAGAGTATATATATAGTATATGTATAACGATTATTTAATCTTTAAACGCGTTTTTCTCGAAACAGCATTTTCCGAATTTGCTGCAGCGATTACTCAAAAACAAATGATCCGATCACTATCAAATTTTTTTACATGTTCTATATAATTATAGTTCTCCGTAAAATGAACTATCGATTTTTTGATCGGATCAAAAATAGAATTTTGGCAGTCCAAAAACGACCAAAATTTTGGGTAAAATTCGACTTTTTTTCAAAAAAACGCCGTCATTTTGTCATTTTTGATTTTTTTTTCTTCATCGTAGTTCATTTTACAGACAATATTATCTAGTTTAACAAGATTTTTTTTTTAAATTTTATCCGAGTAGAAGGTCGGAATCACTGCAGCAGTGAAGTGCCTTTTTTGTCGCGCCGTTGGAGATCGACGATAACTTAAAAAATATTTAATTTTTTTCTTCAAAAATTTACACAAACTTTTACATTTTATATAAGGTTTACATTCATATATATATATATATATATATATATATATATATATATTTTAAAGACGATATACTTATAATTTTTGAAGCGAAGCATAGAATGAATTTTTAATAATAATAATAATAATCAGATCAATTGTAATTTTATAGTGTGTTATAAGAAAAACAATTCAAGTACAAATAAATATCAAAGAATAAAATATTTCATTACGTACCTCATTTTATTAATTTAGAGAGTCACTAAACCGACTTAGCACTAATAAATCTCCAACTAGTAATCACAATTTGCACTCGATATTTCCTGTTTGTCTCACAATATTTTTTAAATTTATTATTTAAATAAACTATATGTTTTTTATTAATTTATTTTAATATCGTAATGCACTAAACGACGACTTAAGAATGACTAACTAAAATGCGATAATTTCAAGTCAACTTGCGATAATATAAAGAGAATTGTTCGGAGAGCAGTTTTTCCCCGAAGCCTAAATCAGCGATTCTCCAACATTCTTGTAATCAAATCAGTATAGAGATAGAGTATAACTAACTTATGAATAATATTTTATTTGTTTCAAGTACCTATTCGACAATTTTTATACAATCAATTTAAAAATAAGAAAACACTAAAACAAGAAATTAAAATATGGCTTATGTTACTCATATTTTACAGTATTTATAATAATCTATTTGAAAACATTTAATATTCCTCGAACATTTCGTTAGGGTAGGGAAAGTTCCAGCAATTTGCCTTAAGGCACTATGCCATACACCACTAGTTAAATATTCGTAATAAATGTGATAACTACAAGTGTTCTCGACTCGAAACTTTGCAATTTACAGTTTATGATTCATTTGTCTAAATAGTAATACAAAAACATTAGAATGATAAAGTTGAAGAAATCCCCTGAATAAATATGATATCTGTTGAATAACATTCATATAACAGCTATATATGAAAAATGATACATTATATAACATCATATAGTTTAAATTTATTTCTTTTGCATTTGATATTCTTTTAGTCATCACAAAATGCAATCTGTAAATTTTAGTTCTACATTTACTAAAAAATCTTCTAATTACTTAATTAATGACTATATAAATATTTCAATTACATATATATGAATAATATAGTATAACTATTTAATTATATCAGACAATTTTTTTATTTTTTTTTATTTATATATATACATTATTTTCATATCTCAGTCAGACAGTCGACGGAAAAATAAACTTTAAATTCTATGCATCAAATAAATTTTAGTCAAAACAAAAATTTTGTCATAAATGATAAAAATTTCACTACAACGGAATCTATAACAAGTGGTGTATGGCATCGTGCCTTAGTGCAAATTGCTGGAACTTCCCGTACCCGGAAGATTTTTGGAAGATTAAAATAACCTCCCTCTACAGGAATTTAATGATCTAAATGTTATGAGGCTTGAAATTTAGAGAATTTTTCATTAGAATGAAAAATAAGTTGTATGTAAAACAAACAAAATATTTTATAATTAAGACACTTGATTATAACCAAGTAGTGGGCATATTGCTGATACTTCCTGTACCAAAAATTTTTTTTTTCAAAAAGATTAACATTTTTGAAAAAAAATTACTCTGAAAAAATTAGATTTTTGAGAAACTATAAATTTTTGACAAAAAATCACTTTTTCTTTGAAAAAAAAAGACTTTTTGAAGAAAAAATTATTTTGAAATTTTGGTAATTCTGAACTTCTTTTTAAAGCAATCGTACTGCTTTAACTGCATAGAGAGAAGTATCGAAGCGCGTAAGCGCCGCGTCGCCGTCTAACGGATGAACACTGGTACGGAACCCATAGGAATGTGAACAAAATTTATACTTATTGTTAAAATCTCTGTAAAATATATGATAATTTGATATGCATATGTCTAATGATCATTTTTGACCGCCAAATGGCATTTTTTTTTACTTTTTTCGTTAGATCTCCAAAACCGCTAGACCTGCCTTCATGAAAATCAGTTCTTCATCTTGTTAGTGCAAGTAAAATGTTTTTTGAATTATTCAAATCGGACGCTCCGTTCTCTTAAAAACTGAGTTATCGTTTTTGGCCGTATCTTCGGAACGGCTAGACCTGCCTTTGCCAAAAACTAATCAGCACGTCTCCTTATCAATACAAATCGAATGTTTTTTGAATTATTTAAATTGGTTGATCGGTGTTTTCAAAATCGTCGACGAAAATTTGTATCCGTACACACGCTCACACGCACACACAAATACATCCATTTTTTCTAAAGTATGCCAAAATGTTCAGAAACCTCTGAAACGTAAAGATGTATAAAAAAATTATTTTCGATTTTTTGCGATTACTATAACTTACCCTACGGGAAGTTAATAAAATTATTGATATAGATAGTATTATTATAATAAAATTAATAAAAATAATTCAATACTTTAGTAAATGAATAAAATTAGTACAAAATATTTTTTCATATTAATAAATCTATGACTCAAAGAAAAGTTATTTAAAAATTGCAAAACAGAATGTGATGTTCAAAAATGTCCGATTGCATTTTTTAAATTCAGTTTAAATTTTAATTTATCTTCATTTTTTCGACAGAAATTCCGATTTCCTTAAAATTTAAATATGAAGAAAATTGATAGATCAAATATGGAATAAAATAAAACTTTTTGTTAAGTAAAAAAGGTAAATCACTAGTTTTTTTTTTCAAAAATGGTTACAAAATTTTTCAAAAATATGAAGCAATAAGTAGAAATAATAATAAAATAATTGATATAGACAGTATTATTAGACAAATTTTACAACACATTTATATATCACTTAATAAAAATGCCTGAATAAATTTTCATTTTATTAAAATAACAAAAAAAACAGGTATTTAGTTTATACACTTAATTACTAATAAAATGTCTTAATAACAATTAATTTTTATAAACTAAAATATAAAATAGTATTTAACAGTTTATAAACTCTCTTAATACTTAAATACTGTCTTCAAATTAATTCCTTTTTTGTAAATGTATAACCAAGAGCAAAAAAGCGGAAGGGAGATATTTGACAACCTAATATTATAAAATAAAATCAGTCAATTTCATAACAAGACTTAAGACTAAGTGGTAACATTTATTTGAGGAACGTTAATTTATAAATTTGCTATAAAAATTAATTACATTTAAAAAAAATGTTAAAAATCTATATGTTAAATTTAGTTTTACAACACGAGTGTAAAAATGGAAATAAAATTAAATGGGAAACAAATTGGATTTATACAAAAGTGCAAATGCAAATTGGTTTACATTGTGATATGTTAAGATTGTTCTGGTTAAAAAAAAGCTTTGTTAAATTATCTGATAATAAAGTTTGACAAAAAAATCTGATTAATAAAGTTTTTTTACCGTAAATTTTTTAACATCACCAATAGCTTCGCCATCTGGGTTTGTAAGCATAAGGATCATAATATTCTATTAAGTATTTTGGTAAGAATTCATCATCGTAGTATTTCACATAAACATTTTCACTGTCATCACCACTGGTGTCTGTATCATCCTCTGGTATTTCCATGTCATAATATCCAGTACAAATATCATTTTTTATTATTTCGCAGACAATAAATGCACGTTTTTTGCCACATTTTCTATTGCATTCCCTGTTGGCGTATTCCATGCTGGGAGAAAATGAGACACCTGAGGTAAAGGAAATATTTTTTAAGATTTATATATATATATATATATATATATATATATATATAATATACAGGGCCGGTCCTGGGGTCCTTAGCGCCCGCATGCAACTTTTTTTCTAGCATCCCCCCCCCCTATTAATTTTCACCGTTTTAACAGTTTATCATTAAAATTATATAAATATTTACATATTTTTTAAAAATTAATTTTTAATTATTCTGGATTTAGTACACAAAAAATTACATATAATCTATAAGGGTATAAAATATATTGATTTTAAATCTATTTATTATTATCGATATCAATAAATAAAACAATCCCTGTCATAATTTCACATTTTAGTAATATTCAATATGTAGTAAATTGGTTAAGGATGTAAGTTCGACTACCATAGCAAAAGAATTAATATTTTTGTTAGATTAAAGTTATAGAATTTAAGAAATGCATTTTGATATAAAGATCTTGATATCAAAATAATAAATACTATTTCTGAAATGCATTTCTTAAATTCTATAACTTTAATTTAACAAAAATATTAAGTGAAATAAATTAATTAATTTTTAATTATGCTGGATTTGGTGCACAAAAAAATAGATATAATCTGAAAGCGTAAAAAATATATTGATTTTAAATTTATTTAGAAAATCAAGGCGATTCGGGGGTTGTTATCAAAGGTTGTCAAATATCTCCCTTCCGCTTTTTTGCTATTGGTTTATAGTACATTAAGGCGGAAAGGAGATATTTGACAACCTAATATATATTATTTTTAATGTATGTGCAATATTAATATTTAAAAAAAACTAGTATTTAATTTTCAAACATAACACTCGTATTTCATGTTGGATTTTTTAAATTTTAATTTAATTTAATTTTTCATCATTTACAATATCCAAAATTGCGTCGTAAACTTCTTCTTATTGATGTCGTAAGAGCCGTCATATTCAGAGTATCAGCTTGTTGTCTTAAAGATTAATTTTTAACGTATTTTAGAAGAATTGTTCAAAAATCAGTAAAAAATGCAAAGAAATTACACATTTCTTATTATATTTGATATGTATTATTTCTGTATAGTTAATAATTATTAGAGTATGGACAACACTTGATATAAAACAAGCCTTAAAATTTTTGTTCCAAAGTAAATTTTGCTTCCATTTTTCATATTTGTTCCACGCATGTCTTCAACATTCAAAGTTCAACAAATGCAAAACATTTGCAACAAAAGCAAAAGTTACAATTCAATTTCTCGGAATAAACAAGTCATTTTCTAAGCACTGACTCCCCATTTTTTATATTTTGTTTATATTTTTTAAAAGTTCCGTTTCAACTAAATCAGCTCGCAATTTTTCATCAATAACGCCCGATAATTAATTTAAACTTTCGCAGGTTTGCGCTTACGGGGTTGAACACTAGATGATTTCTTTTTTGATTCCACGGTAACTTCAAACAAAAAAAATGAATAAGTAGATTAAGCAATAAACAGAGCTGTTATTTACTAATTTGCAGAATTGTTAATCGGTTAATTGTTTTTACTGATATCACATTGAAAAATAAATATACTTTTTGTATCTCCCTATCCTTAGTTAAGTTAAATTATTTATTATAATTTATTAAGTATTCTAGATTTTAAATAAATAATTCTAGATTTTATATAAAAAATATAAATATTATATTATAAACTTAATTTCCGAAACTCGTTTTGGCGCCCCCTAAGACTTGCGCCCGCAGTTTTTGCATGCATCGCATACAAGGCAGGACCGGCCCTGTATATATGTGTATATATATGGTTGTCAAATATCTCCCTTCCGCTTTTTTGTATTATAAACCAAGAGCAAAAAGCGGAAGGGAGATATTTGACAACCTATATATATATATATATATATATATATACTTAAAGTTTGATTTTTTTTTACCTTGTCCATACTTTGATCGTACGACTCTACGCCAATCCAAATTGTTGCTTAATATTGAATCCACATTGTATGTACTTGTTGCATGATACACCTCCTGTGGATATTGATTTTTTTAATATATATATATATATATATATATATATATATATATATACAAATATATTAAAAGTCATAAATTTGTTTTTTTTTATTTCAAAGTCGGGCGATACATCAATAAAAAATAGTATGAAAGTTTTTAGAAATTTATTTAAAATCCATACGTTTCGGCTAGCATCTTAGTCTTTATTCAGTGTCAATTAACTTAACTATAAAAATTGAAACTAAATATATAATATGTGAGAAATTTCATAGAAAAACAATAATAATGATAAAAAACACTTAAGATGTATAGTTTTAAGGTGAATAGTTTTATACACCTGTCTACTCAAATTTAAAAAATTCTGTTCCTGTACTTTATAATATCGACATCCATTATAAGCAGGGCCGTGTCTGGTCAGCGTGTATAATGATTTATAAGTGTATAAACTTGGTGTAAGTGGCAACTTTGCCTTAAAGCAAGTTGCATGAACCATCCAACATGTGTAAATAATCGACTTAACAATAAAAAATAATAAATATATTAATTCATGAGTACATTGAAATGTGAAAAACTATCGCAGATTATTAAATTTTGTACAAATTTTCTAAAAATGTTAGTTTTTTTTATAAATAGTTTAAAAATTACATATTATTGAACAAGAAACAAACTGTAGTAAATTAAAAACAGGATCCAAATTTCCAAAGCAATTTGTTAATCAATAACTGAGAAACGACTCGTCGATTATTGACTAAATATAATCAGCACTATTCTCAAATAGAAAACGTTTGTAATGATTTTTGAATTTTCAAAATCGATATACGAATGTTAGGCTATAACGTCGACAGAAAATTTGAGACTTTTTAGAAAATTCTAAAGAAACGGCTCGGCCGATCGTGAGGAAAAACTAACCAGCACGAGTATTTATCGAATTTGCGAATTTCAACTATTTTTCAAATAGAATTGTGCATTAAGAAAACTTCTACTGAAGATGAAATTCTGAATTACGTAAAAAATCGCTGCTCATTTTTGCAATATTTGATAGAACATAGTTTAAAAATTAAAATGACTTACCCTAACATTTTTAAAAATTAAAATGACTTACCGTAGGGTCAAAATATTTAGATATTTTGACCACTATCGCCAAGAAAGTTTTATAAATATCGTAAAGCAATATTTAACAATTAAACACGAAGAAACGAACCGACCGATTTCTCAGAACTAATCAGCACGATTCCTAAATGATATCTTTCAAACAGTTTCTGAATCGATGCAGATTTTTTGTCTAAAACGTGTACGAAAATGTTTGTATTTTTCTGTTGACTAGGAACAGTTTGGCCGATCGTCGCACAGAAATGAAAGACGCTAGCTATTATCTAGTTACATCAAAATGACTTTTAAACTTTTGAATAGGATTTAACCGTTTTTGAAAAAACGTTGGCGAAAAATCGAAAATCGGCTCATATACACATATTTTTTTTAAATTTGGTCTCAAACGATTCAGAATGACTTGAAATGTTGAGAAAACATAAAAAATTACAAATCGATTTTTTTTGTGAAAACATTAGATATTTTCCTATTATGCTATTTTTAAGGGCGGCCATTTATATGCTCAATAATATTAAAGATATTGATAAGATCAATAATTTAAGTATTTACATCCTGATATATAAAAATAACAAGCACACAGATTTTGAGTCAAGTGTTTCTCATTAAAATTCTTTAAGAAAAATAATAATACTTTTTGTCTCGCCTAACAAACTCAAAAAGACATAACTTAAGAATATTTGAATTACAAAGTTTATGTCTTCGCCTGAAAAGTAGTTCATAAAACACACTTTTTATTTGTGAAATCGTTTTTAGTGAAAAAGTGTTAGTGTCAATAATCAATCATACAGGTAATTAATTTGTTTCTTCTTAATCTTGTTTAAAACTTTCTAATTTTTTAACATTTCTAATATTTTGTTAATATAATCATAATCCACTCATTTATTTTTATTATTAACTTCCCGAAGGAGGTGTTTATGTTTGCATAAAAAAATCCGATTCGATTTTATGTCTTCTCGACGTTTCAAGCCATTCTGAATCGAATGACACCAAATTTAAAAAAAGTATATGTTTGTGTGTGTGAAATGATTTTTTACCGTAAATCGGCCATTTCTCCATAGCAATAAGATGTATCTCCATAACGCCTATCGTTTCTCAGTTTTGTGCGACGATCGGCCGAGCCGTTTTTTTGTAATTTGAAAAAAAAGTGTTAAACTTTTCGTCCACATTTAAGCTCATACTACCGAATCAATTTTAAAAAATCAAAAACAGTTCGAAAGATATTAGTTAGGAATTTTTTTGGCGATATATACCATGGTCTTATAGAACTTACTGAAATATTACGGTCTTACGACAAGTAGTTTTTATTTAAAAATTCATCAAAGTTTGAGAAAATGAGTAGCTCTTTTGACATTTGTTAAAATTAAAATTAGACGATTTGCTTGATATATCGATAGAGTATTTGGTCTTAATGAACATAGTAAACCATTAAAGTCCTACGGAAACTGGTTCAATTATAAAAATTGATTTTTGAATAGTTGCTTTTTGAAAATACTCCGAGTTAACGTGTTCGTTCGTTTTTAATTATGTATAATAAATCCACTCGGAATACTTTTAATCACTCATAAATTAATTTATTTTTTATTGATTAAGTCGATTATTTACACATATCGGGAAGTTCATGTAACTTGCTTCAAGGCAAAATACCAATACCAACTAGTTTAGTTTAAATTAATTACCTGTGTGTGACAGTAACCATACACATGTTTCATTTCTTCTTTTCTTAAACGATATCTTCCATAAATATATGGATTCATAACTTCATAGATTTCAATATCATCTGATCCTTCTTCACCAAAAGCTTCTTGAAATTCGTTGAATAAACGATCACAATGAAAATCATCATAATCGAGTTCTCGTGTTTCATATATTTCATTAAAATCGAAATCTTTCCATCTTTTCGGCAAAATTTTTATCATCTCGTCCTCTAAACTGAAAATGATATAAGGTGAAATTTAGTCATGTTATCTTAATATTTCATCTTAATATTTTATTTAACTTCCCGTAGGGTAAGTTATAGTAATCGCAAAAAAATTGAAATGAAATTTTTTATATATTTTTACGTTTCAAGGGTTTGTGAACATTTTGGCATACCTTAGAAAAAATGGATGTATGTGTGCGTGTGTGTGTTCGTGTGTGTGTGTGTGCGTGTGCGGATACAAATTTTCGTTGACGATTTCGGGAACACAGATCAACCGATTTGAATAGTTCAAAATACATTCGATTCGTATTGATAAGGAGACGTGCTAATTATTTTTTGCCGAAGGCAGGTCTAGCCCTTACGGAGATATAGAGCGAAGAGAGCAGAAAATAAAAATCGAGTTTTTAAGAGAACGGAACATCCGATTTGTATGATCCAAAAAACATTCAGTTCTTAATGACGGAGAAAAGTGGTTATTAGTTTTGGCAAAGGTAGCCAAGCGGTTTCGGGATACAGAGCTAAATGTTGAAAAAATGGCAGTTTTTGAGAGAACTAAGCGTCCGATTTAAATGATTCAAAGAACTTTCTGCTTGTTTCAACAAAATTGCTTTTGAAAAAAAAAATTTTGTTTTTAATTTTTTTTTTTCAAAAAATATTTTTGTAATTGGATTAAAAATTCAAAAAATTACCCAGGCTAAGCCCAGTGTAAGCGCCACTCTGGTACAAATGTTTACCCAAGTGCGTTTAGACTGTTTATGTACTGGATCACTTTTCCAATTTTGTTAAACTATTGAAAAACGTGAAAATGACACCAAGTAAAGCACAGTATAAGTGAAAATGTCGCACAGAATTATTTGCAAATGCGTTTAGACTGTGACTATACGGGAGCACTTTTACAATTTTGTGTAAATATTTAGGCAACTATTTTTTTTTTAAATTGAATTCGAAATAAAATGACGATTGTTAATGTTCTGGAGATAAATTGATTTATGATTTATATTTGATTTGCTCAGATAAGATAGAAAAAATAATAAAAGTTACAGTATTGTAATAATATATTTGAAAACGTTTAAAATTTCTCGAATATTTCGTTACGGTACGGAAAGTTCCAGCAATTTGCCTTAAGGCACGATGCCATGCACCCCTAGTTATTACTCGAATACTAGATTAATAATAATACTGAATAACTGAAAATTCGAACACTTTGTATCTTTGAGAATTACTTTTGATATACTGATTTATTAACATCCCGAAGGAAGATTTAAAAGCCATTCGATGTATCTCGATGAGGACTAGCGTTTCTGAGTTTTGTGCGACGATCGGCTGAGCCGTTTCTTTGTAAATCCCAGAAAAGTGAAAAACTTTTTGTCCACGTTTTAGCCCGCAATTCTGAATCGATTTTAAAAATTCAAAAACCGTTCGAAAGATATTGGTTGGGAATCGACCTGATTAGTTGCAGGTAAAGATCGGCCGGGCCGTTTTCTTGTGATAAAGTATTAAAAAACTTTTTTTCGATATAAATTTAGTTTATAAATATTTTAGATGTCATTCAGTCGATAATTCGGATCTAATCAACTTTTATATTTTATATTTTTATAATTTTTAACACCTATCCTAATTTATGATACCTCAGCCCGGGGTAAGTGAGCTATCGTAAACTTTTATTACGGGTCGCCTTGCAAAAATACCACATATGTTCAACATTTTTATAAGAATTAGTTTATTACCTACTATAAGATTATCTGCAGCTTATTAAATAGTGGCATCGTGCCTTAAGGCAAATTGCTGGTACATCCGGTACCAAAAATTAATTTTAAAAAATTCAAACTTTGAAAAAAAAATAGATTTTTAAGAATTTTAATTTTTTTGACAAAAATTGACTTTTTTGTGAAATTTTAAGTCTTCTTTATTTTGAAACAAAATAGATTTTTGAGAATCTTTAAATTTTTTAAAACATTTGATCATTTTATAAAATTAGATTTTTTTTCTACTTTGACTTCTAAAAATTCAAAATTTCGTTACGTTAGCTGCGTAGAAACGAAATATAGAAGCGCGTGAGCGCTGCATCGCAATTTAATGGATACCATAACATTGTTTACAGAATCCATAGAAATGTAAATATTTTTTTTTATTTTTAAAATATTTGTAAAATATGTGAGAATCTGATGTGCATATGTCTAATGATCATTTTTGTTCGGCAAAGTAAGCTATTTTAATTGTAATTGTAAAAATCGAAATTGAAAATTTTTGCATATCTTCACGTTTCAGAGGTCTCTGAACAGTTTGGCATGTGTGAATACAATGTTTCGTCGACGATTTCGGACGCTCGGATCAACCGATTTGAATGGTTCAAAAAACATTCGATTCCTATTGATAGGGAGATATGCTGATTAGTTTTTAGCAAAGGCAGGTCCAGCCGTTTCGGAGATACAGAGCTAAATGTGCAGAAAATTGCAGTTTTTGAGAAAACTAAGCGTCCGATTTGAATGATTTAAAGAACTTTCTGCTCGTTTTAACAAAATAATTGCTTTTGGAAAAAAAATTGTATCATTTTGTATATCGAAAATAATTCAGATTTCAATTTTAATTCTGACTAAAGTTCTAAGCTCACTTATATACTTTAAATAAATAATTTCAACTTTGCAAATCAGTTTATGTAATTCTTATAAATATTAGACAATGTTACAATATTTATAATAATCTATTTGAAAACATTTAATATTCCTCGAATTTCAAAACTTCCAAAATATTTCAAAGTAAAAAAGTAAAAAAAAATTCAAATTTTACAAAAAGCTCAAATGTTTTAAAAAAATTTTTAAAATTCTCAAAAATCTATTTCGTTACGGTACGGTAAGTTCCTGCAATTTACCTTGAGGCACGATGCCATACACCACTAGTTTTTTACTTTTTTCATTGGATCTCTGAAACCTATGACCTGTCTTCCCAAAACTTTCATCAGTTCTTTATTTCGTCAATACAAATAAAATATTTTTTTGATCATTCAAATTCGTTGACACACACACACACATACATTCATTTTTTTAAGGTATGCCAAAAAGTTCAGAAATCGTTGAAACGTAAAAATATGCAAAAATTATCATGTTTGATTTTTTTGTGATTTCTATAATTCGCCTTACAAATAATTAATAAAAATTGGCAACATCATTATTAATTTAGTAAACTCATTACTAATTAATATAAATAAATTTGAATTAATAAAACATATCATTACTTACCTCATTTTATTAACTTAGAGAGCCACTAAACCGACTTAGTACTAATAAATCTCCAACTTGTAATCACAATTCGCACTCGATATTTTCCGTTTGTTTCACAGAATTTTTTAAAATTATTATTTAAATAAACTATATATATCTTATAAATTTATTTTAATTTCGTAATGCACTAAACGACGACTAGAAAATGACTAACTAAAAAGTGATAATTTTAAGCTGACCTGGCGAAGAAATAAACAGAATTGTTCGCAGAGTATTTTTTCCCCGGGATTTCCCAAAATTCTTGCAATTCTTGAACTTTTTCTTTGAATTAGGTGGTCAAAATTTGACAAGGGCTTTTCTATTTAACCTGAGACCCTTCGGGGTAGGGAATACAATGGTATGAATATAATTACCTGTAATTTATAATAATTGATAGATAATAGCAAATGTATAAGTTCAATATATATCATAAACTAAATAGTGGTTTTATTCACATATCTTATGGTAATGGAATATTTATAATTTACAGTCCGCTTATATCGAATTAATCATAGGAATCCTCACCATTACGTATAGTGCAAAATTAAACTAGTGGTGCATGGCATCGTGCCTTAAGGCAAATTGCTGGGACTTCCCGTACCGTAATGAAATATCCGAGAAATTTTAAACGTTTTCAAATATAATATTACAAATACTGTAACTTTCATTATTTTTGCTATATCTTGTTATATCTGAGCATATCAAATGTAAATCATAAATCAATTTATCCCTTAACAACCGTCATTTTATTTCTAATTAAATTTCAAAAAAAAAAAATAGTTGTCTTATAATTTACACAAAATTGAAAAAATGCTCCCGTATAGTCACAGTCTAAACGCATTTGCAAATAATTCTGTGCGACATTTTCACTTATACTGTGCTTAGCTTGACGGCATTTTCACATTTTTCAATACAGTCTAAACGCACTTGGGTAAACATTTGTACCAGAGTGGCGCTTAGACTGTGCTTAGCCTGGGTGATTTTTTGAATTTTTAATCCAAAATTACAAAAATATTTTTTGAAAAAAAAAATTAGAAACAATTTTTTTTTCCAAAAGCAATTATTTTGTTGAAACAAGCAGAAAGTTCTTTGAATCATTTAAATCGGACGCTTAGTTCTCTCAAAAACTGCCATTTTTTTAACATTTAGTTCTGTATCTCCGAAACCGCTGGACCTACCTTTGCCAAAAACTAATAACCACTTTTTCCCGTCATTACGAACTGAATGTTTTTTTGGATCATACAAATCGGATGCTCCATTCTCTCATCGATTTCTATTTTCTGCACTCTTTGCTCCATATCTCCGTAACGGGTAGACCTGCCTTTGCCAAAAACTAATCAGCACATTTCCCTATCAATAGAAATCGAATGTTTTTTAAACAATTCAAATCGGTTGATCCGTGCGCCCGAAAACGTGGACGAAAAAATGCGAACATACAAAACACACATCCATTTTTTCTGAGGTATGCCAAAATGTTCAGAAACCTTCAAAACGTCGAGAAATGCAAAAAATTTCATTTTCGATTTTCGGCCCATTACTATAACTACCCTACGGGAAGTTAACTAGTGGTGCATGGCATCGTGCCTTAAGGCAAATTGTTGGAACTTCCCGTACCAGAATTAAATTTTCGAGAAAAAAAATAATAATCAATAAATATTAATCAATGATTAATAACAATTGTTTTGAACATTTTCAAAGAGATAATTATAATTACTATATGTATATTTAATCGTTCATATAATATACAGTGACGATCTTTTCGCTCAAAACACTTAAAAATGTTTACATTAACAAGAGATGCCGAATAAATCCATCTGAAGATATATTTCTTACAATTAGAATAACGCATTTGAAATATATACATTTTCAAACTGAATTGTAAATTTAAAATTTATATTTAGAGTATAACACTTTGTATGTTTTTAAAAAAAACAATTTTCTGATTTTTTTTCTGAAAATTTTGAAATTAGCTTGAACCGTATAAGTAAACTTTGAAATTTAACATTCTTGGAACGAAACTCAACAAAATCGCAATAAAATTAGTACTCATTTTTTTAAATTTTTATCAAATATCTGACAATTTGATGTGCATATGTCTAATGATCATTTTTGACCGCCAATTGGCTTTTTTTTACTTTTTTTTTACTAGATCTCCGAAATCGCCAAACCTGCCTCACTAAAAATCTAATCAATTCTTTATTTCATCAAACATCTTTGAATTGTTCGAATCGGACGTTTTGTTCTCTCAAAACTTAGTCACCATTTTTGGTACTTTTTGCCACGTATCTCCGAAACGGCCAGATCTGCCTTTACCAAAAACTAATCAACACGTCTCCTTATCAATACAAATCGACTGTTTTTTGAATTATTCAAATCGCTTCATTCGTGTTCCCAAAATTGACGATAAAATTTGTATCCGCACACACACATACACGCACTTACACACACATACACACACACATACATCCATTTTTTCTAACAATAAGGTATGCCACAATGTTCAGAAGGTTTTGAAACGTAAAGAAATACAAAAATTTTCATTTTCGATTTTTTTGCGATTACTATAACTTGCCTACGGGAAGTTAAAAAAAAATCTATTTTATGAAATTAAACAGACATTTTATGAAATCAAAAAGTAGCAAACCGAATTTTATAGAAAACGAAAAAAGGACTCGATTGATTTTCAAATATTTATATGCATCTAAATATATATATACATATATATATTAAATAAATTATTATTTTATTAGAAAAATGGTAGAAAAGAATTTGAATTAGTAAATTATATTTTTAATAATAATAATACTCAAATCAATGTTGATTGATTAGGATGTTATAGAACACTATATAAATACAACTAATTTTAAATTAATAAAATATTTCATTACTTACCTCATTTTATTATTTAGAGTCACTAAACCGACTCAGTACTGATAAATATCCAACTAGTAATCACAATATGCGCTCGATATTTTCCGTTTATCTCACAATATTTTTTAGATTTATTATTTAAATAAACTATATGTTTTTTATTAATTTATTTTAATTTCGTAATGCACTAAACGACGATATAAGGATGACTAACTAAAGAGCGATAATTTTAAGTCCACTTAAGTCGAAGGGCGATAATATAAACAAAATTGTTCGGAGAGCAGTTTTTTCCCCGAAACCTAAATCAGCGATTCTCCAACTTTCTTTGAATTAAATCATATATAAATCATAACTAAATCGTGAATTAAATTTTACTTATGTTTTAAGCACCGATTTCACATGTTATATACAAGAAAATTAAAATAAAAACACCCTAACAATATGGTAAAAAAATTAGACACGTTTAATGATGGTTTATTTTCAAGGTGATCAAATTTTTTACTTCATGAATTTCTTAATTTTATTAACTTCCCGAAGGAGAACTTTATGTTTTCATCGAAAAATCCGATTCGCTAATTTTATGTTTTCTCGACGTTTCAAGCCATTCTGAATCGAATGAGACCAAATTTGGAAAAAGTATGTGTGTGTGTGTGTGTGTGTTAACAGATTTTTTGCCGTAAATCGAAGTTTTTTTAAAAACGGCTAGACCGATTTCAAAAATTTAAAAGCCATTCGATGTATCGCGATGAGGACCAGCGTTTATCAATTTTGTGCGACGATCAGCCAAGCCGTTTCTTTGTAAATAGCAGAAAAGTGAAAAAAAATTTGTCCACGTTTTAGCCCGCAGTTCTGAATCGATTTTGAAAATTCAAAAACCGTTCCAAAGATATTGGTTGGGATCGTGCTGATGAGTTTTTGGTAGAGATCGGCCGGACCTTTTTCTTGTAATAAAGTGTTGAAAAAAAACTTTCGACGTTTTTTATAAATATTTTTTGAACGGTACATACCATAGTCTTCTAAATCATACTAAAATATTACGGCCCTACGACAACTCGTTTAGCTTTAAAAATTAGTCAAAGTTTGCAAAAATTGGTATCGTTTTTTTGGCATTTGTCAAAATTAGACCTTTCATCAACGTTTTCTCAAAGACGCCTAAACCGATTTCAAAAACTTAAAAGTTATTTAATGTATCTCAATGAGGACTATCGTTTGGCAGTTTTGTGCGACGATCTGCCAAGCCGTTTTTTTGTAATTTAAAAAAAAAAGTGTTAAACTTTTCGTCCTCATTTAAGCTCGAACTACCAAATCGATTAAAAAAAATCAAAAACTGTTCGAAAGACATTAGTTGGAAATGATACTGATCAGTTTTAGGTGAAAATCTACCGTGCCGTTTTCTTGTAATAAAGTTGAAAAAAAAATTAAGACGATGTTTATGGAACTTTTTTTGGCGATATATATCATGGTCTTATAGAACTTACTGAAATATTGCGGCCTTACGACAAGTAATTTAATTTTAAAAATTCATCAAAATTTGAGAAAACGAGTAGTTTTTTGACATTTGTTAAAATTAAAATTAGACGATTTACAATAGAATACTTGGTCTTAATACATACTGAACCATTAAAGTCCTACAATAAATTGGCTCAATTATAAAAATTATTGATTTTTGAAAATTTGCTTTTAGAAAATACTCCGAGTCTAAGTGTTCGTTCGTTTTCAATTATGTGCAATAAATCCACTCGGAATATTTTTAATCACTCATAAATTAATTTATTTTTTATTGATTAAGTCGATTATCTACACATATCGGAAAGTTCATGTAACTTGCCTCAGGGCAAAATACCAATACCAACTAGTTTTTCTTTTCACTCACGCTCAATAAAAATTGCCACTATTATCTCCTTAATTGACAGAGCCATTTTACTCAGTGATAAAACCTTTTGGGAAAAAAATTAAATTCGTTCAGTTCTTTGTGAAAATTCTTACACTTGACATTTAATAAACAATGTAATTAATAACAGGTTAAATTTTTAAAAAAAAATTTTTTTAACTATACAGTCTGATAATTCTAATTTTGATGATTTTTCAAAGAGTTCTTTTTTGACTAATTCAGATCCGTCTTTTACAAATAAATACAAATGTATTTTTCTTTGCCATATTTAGGTAGTTTTTCACTTTTTCTAAAAAAATTGTTTTTAGAAGAAGGTTTTCTGTTAGTTTTTTCTTTTGACAATACTTTAAACTCACTTTTCACTCCTTTAAAGTCTAAAACTCCAGTTGAGATGTTGTTTACAAAGTGGATTGCAATGATTGTAATTGTTGTTATATTGGTGAAAGTTCGCAATATATTTACAAGAGAATGAACCAACACATTTGCAATTTAAAAAATAAAAATCAGTTTAAGACAATGTTTTCGGAACATGTCATTAGTTTAAACCATACTTTTAATTCCAAAAATCCTATTATAATACATAAGGAAAAAAATGGAAACCTCAGAAAATTTGCTGAATCTGTATTTATTTTTTTAAACCCCCTTTGCGTTAATAAACGAAATTCTGCTTTTCTAGTACACGGCTCTTATCATAATATTATCAATTTTTTGAAAAAATAAATAATTGACTATTGTGTTTCAGTTTTTTTTATATGTTTTATTTTCCAAATTTGTGTCCTCACGGTTCAACTATCCCTGAAAATCCCTTCCAATCACTCCTTATGTGTCACTTTCATTGGCGTTGCATTCGCACAAAACCACATTACACAATTTTCGGTTTTAAAATTAAAAACTAGCTGTAAGTGGAATTCTGTCTTAAGGCAATTAAGGCATCGTGCCTTAAGGCAAATTGCTGGAACTTCCCGTACCAAAAATTATTATTTTTTTAAAAACGATTGACATTTTTGAAAAAAATTTACTTTGAAAAAATAAGATTTTTGAGAAACTATAAATTGGACAAAAAATTACTTTCTTTTGAAAACAGAAATTAAAAAAAAAAATTAAAAAAAAAAATTCTTTTAATTTTTTTTTTGAAAAAAAAATGTTTTCTTTATTTTGACATATTTTGGAAGATCTGAACTTTTTTTCAAAGCAATCCTACTGCTTTAACTGCATAGGGACAAAATATAAAGCGCGTAAGCGCCGCGTCGCTGTCTAACGCATAAGCATTGGTACGGAACCCATAGGAATGTAAACAAAATTCATACTTATTGTTAAAATCTCTATAAAATATCTGATAATTTGATGTGCATAAGTCTAATGTTCATTTTTGACCGTCAAATGGCATTTTTTTTTACTTTTTTCATTAGATCTCTGAAACCGCTAGACCTGCCCTTATGAAAATTTGATCAATTCTTCATCTTGTCAATTCAAGTAAAATGTTTTTTGAATTATTCAAATCGGACGCTTAAAAACGATCTTAAAAACTGAGTTACCGTTTTTGGCTCTTTTTGCCCCATATCTTCGGAACAGCTAGACCTGCCTTTGACAAAAACTAATCAGCACGTCTCTTTATCAATACGAATCGAATGTTTTTTGAATTATTCAAATTGCTTCATCCGTGTTCCCGAAGTCGTCGACGAAAATTTGTATCCGAACACACCCACATGCACGCACACACACACACATACACACACAAACATCAATTTTCTCTAAGGTATGCCAAAATTCAGAAACCTTTGAAACGTAAAGATATATAAAAATTTTCATTTTCGATTTTTTTGCGATTACTACGGAAAGTTAATTATAAATAAATCAATTTATCATCTCCAGAACATTAACAATCGTCATTTCATTTCGAATCAAATTTCAAAAAAAAAAAATAGTTGCCACACAAAATTGAAAAAGTGCTCCCGCATAGTCACAGTCTAAACGCATTTGCAAATAATTCTGTGCAACATTTTCACTTATACTGTGCTCAGCTTGGCGGCATTTTCACATTTTTCAATAATTTTCACGAAATTGGAAAAGTGCTCCAGTACATAAACAGTCTAAACGCACTTGGGTAAACATTTGTACTAGAGTGGCGCTTAGACTGTGCTTAGCCTGGGTGATTCTTTGAATGTTTAATCCAAAATTACAAAAAAATTTTTTTGAAAAAAAAAATTAGAAACGAAAAATTTTTTTTTCCAAAATCAATTATTAAATCGGTTATTTCGTATGCCCGAAATTGTCAACGAAACATTGTATCCACACATACACACATCAATTTTTTTTAAGGTATGCCAAAATGTTCAGAAACCTTTGAAACGTAAGAATATGCAAATTCAATTTTTGGACGATATAACTCACCCCACGGGAAATTAAAAATCGTATAGTAAAAATTTAATATCATACGTTTCAGTCAAAAACCAAGAAAAACACGAAAAATATAAAGAACTAAATTTGTAGAATGCAGAAAAAACATAACTAATAAATGATTAAAATTATCTTTATTATCTTTCGAACAATTTTTAATTTTTTAAAATCGATTCGGTAGTATGAGCTTAAATGTGAGAACTTAACTGAGAAAAAAATAATCCACATCGAAATACATCGATTGGCTTTTAAATTTTTGAAATCGGTTCAGGCGTTTTTGAGCAACCGTAGATGAAATTTCTAATTTTGACAAACGTCAGAAAAACGATACTAATTTTTGCAAACTTTGAAGAATTTTTAAAGCTAAACGGGTTGTCGCAGGGCCGTAATATTTCAGTATGATCTAGAAGACTATAGTATCTACCGTCAAAAAAATAATCATAAAAATTGTCGAATTTTTTTTTTTAAACTTTATTACAAGAAAACGGCCCGGCCGATCTCCACCAAAAACTAATCAGCACGATTCCCTACCAATATCTTTCGAACGGTTTTTGAATTTTCAAAATCGATTTAGGATTGCGGGCTAAAACGTGGACAAAAAATTTTTCACTTTTCTGCGATTTATAAAGAAACGTCTCTGTTCGAATTCGATTTATAAAGAAACGAAATTTGATCTGACAAACAATAGTCCTTATCGAGATACATCGAATGGCTTTTAAATTTTTGAAATCGGTCCAGCCGTTTTCGAGAAAACTACTACACGCACACACATACATACACAGACACAAACACACACATACTTTTTCCAAATTTGGTCTCAGAATGGCTTGAAACGTCGAGAAAACATAAAATTAGCAATTCAGATTTTTTATGAAAACATAAACTTTTCCTTCGGGAAGTTAATAAGTAATAAAATATTTGATTAAATTATATTAAATTTGTAAAATATTGGCCTGAGCCCTATTATAATATCATTATACTGACGGCTTGAAAAATTAAATAAATAAATGGGCTGTAAATTATCTCAAATATATTTATATAGTTTTTTGAAAAAATTAAAAAGTGTGTATCATTTAATGAAAAATTAAAACACTTTTTCCTAGATAAAAATTTCATCATGTTTATTAAATATAAAATACATAAAATAATATTTTGATATATATATATATATATATATATATATATGTATGTATGTATGTATGTATGTATGTATACTATAACTAATAACTAAAATACTGCATTGAACTTATAAAATATCTAAAATATTTTTTTAATCACAATCTACTTAAAAGTAGTACATTTCATATGAACCTATTTTTATATTTCATATAGTAAAAGTATAGATATATATTTGTATAGAATAGAGAATAAAAATAAAATTAGTAAATTTCATATTAAATTAGACTTACGACTATGTGGTAACATTTATTTGAGGATCTTTAATTTATAAAGTTGCTATAAAAATTAATTATGTATTTTAAAAAAAAATGTTGAAAATTTATATGTTAAATTTAGTTTTACAATACGAGTGTACGCGGAAATAAAATAAATGGGAAACAAATTGGATTTATACAAAAGTGCAAATGCAAATTGGTTTACAATGTAATATGTTAAGTTTGTTCTGTTTAATATAAAGCTTGGTTTAATAAATCTGATTATATTAATGCTGTATATTTCATAAATAATTTCTATGACTGAAATGTTTGTCTAACGATACAAGTAGCCCCAGTCAGTAAAATCGTAAGCATTACGTCCTCTAGGTATAAAAGGATCGGGACATCGTCATTACATATTCGACTAAATATTTTGGATAAAATTCATCATCGTAGTATTTTACATAAACATTTCCTATGCTATCACAACTGGTGTCTGTTCCATTCATTGTCATTGTCATATTAGAATGTCCAGAACAAACACTATTTTTTATTATTTCGCAGACAATAAATGTACGATTGTTACCACAGTTTCTATTGCATTCTTTGTTAGCATATTTCATGCTGGGAGAAAATGAGACACCTGAATAAAAGGGAATAACTTTTAGAAACTTGCCTTAACACATAATGCCACCTACACCTAGTTACTTTACCTTTGCCGAATTTCGATCGTACCACTCTGCGCCAATCCAAATTTGATCTTAATATTGAATCCACATTGTCTGTACTTGTTGCATGATACAACTCCTATGGGAAAAGAATTTTTTCAAAGCAAATATATTACAAAAATTATTAAAAACAAAATTTTATTTCCTTAATTAAATACCTTTGTCTTACAACGACCTTTTACATTTTTGATTTCTTCCTGTCTTAATTTATATCTTCCATAAATAAATGGGTTCATAACCTCGTAGATTTTAACACTACTTAATCCTTTTCCGCCAAATGCATATCTGAATTCGTTGTATAAACGTGTATATTCGGAATTATAAGAACTAAGTTCATGTTTTTCATATAGCTTATTTAAATTAATATGACACCATTCTGGTGGCATGTTGGATTTCAGCTCACCTAATAAACTGAAACAAAAAAAATTATATACAATTAACTTCCCGTAGGGTAAGTTATAGTAATCGCAAAAAAAATCTAAAAACGAAAATTTTTATATAACTTTACGTTTCAGAGTTTTCTGAATATTTTGGCATACCTTAGAAAAAATGGATGTATGTGTGTGTGTGCGTGTGTATGTGTGTATGTGTGTTCGGATACAAATTTTCGTCGACGATTTCGGGAACACCGATCAACCGATTTGATTAATTTAAAAAACATGCGATGTATTAATAAGAAGACGTGCTGATTAGTTTTGGTAAAGGCAGGTCTAGCCGTTTCGAAGGTACGGGGCAAAAGAGCCAAAATTGTTAAATCAGTTTTTGAGGGAACGGATCAATCGATTAAATTGATTGAAAAAACGTTTTTCTTAAGTAGTCAGTGCACAGAAAACGCTTTTACATAAATTTCGTAAGTTCAAATTTTTTTTAAAAAAAATCAAAATTTTCAAAAAAATCAAAATTTTCAAAAAAAAGTCAAATTTTCAAAAAAGGCAAAATTTTCAAAAAAGTCAATATTTTCGAAATTTATGATTTTCAAAAAAAATCAAATTTGAGAAATTTCAAAAAATATCAACATTAAAAAAAACGATTTCTGACAAAAATTTGAGAGTATTTCGAAATTTTCAAAAAAAATCAAATGAATTTTCAAAAAATTTGAAAAAAGTTTTTTTCATTCTGAAAAATTTCAAAATTCTAAAAAAAATGTCAAAATTAAAAAAAAAATTAAATCATGAAAAAAAACAATTAAAAAAAATGAACAAATTTAAAAAAAATGAACAAATTTTTTATAAACTCACAAAATTATAGAAAACGCTCGTCGCCCAATTTAAAAAGTACTTATAAATTTACAGTATGTATTTATAATATATAATAAATTTAAAATTATTCAAAACCTTTATTGGTTATTTTCATTTCTCGAATGTTGAATTACGGTACGGGAAGTTCCAGCAATTTGCCTTAAGGCACGATGCCATGCGCCCACTAGTTTTAATATAATACTCAAATCAATGTTGATTGATTAGGATGTTATAGAACACTAGATAAATACAAGTAGTTTTAAATTAATAAAATATTTCATTACTTACCTCATTATTAATTTAGAGAGTCACTAAACCAATTTAGTACTAATAAATCTTCTACTTGTAATCACAATTCGCACTCGATTTTTTTTTTGTTTATTTCACAATATTTTTTAAATTTATTATTTAAGTAAACTATATGGTTTTTTATTAATTTATTTTAATTTCGTAATGCACTAAACGACGACTTAATGATGACTAACTAAAGAGCGATAATTTTAAGTCGACGAGGCGGTGAAATATACAGAATTCATCCTAGAACAGTTTTTCCCCGAAGCCAAAATCAGCGATTCTTCAACATTCTTGTAATCAAATCGGTATAGAGTGTAACAAACTTATGAATATATTTTATTTGTGTTTCAAGTACATATTCGGCAATTTTTATACAAACAATTTAAAAATAAGAAAACACCAACAATTGGTAAATAAAATGAGACACGTTTATGATGGTTTAGTTTCAAAGTAATCAAATTTTTGAAATCTGAATTAGATTTTTTAATCTCATTTTTCTAGTAGTTTTAAATCTAAAAGTATTTCAGTATTCAAATTTTAATACGTACAAAGTTAATAAATTAATTAAAAAAAACATAAAAAAATGAAAAAAAAATTGCAGAAAGTGATGCAAAGAAAATTATTATCTCAACCAGAAACAGTCTAAACGCACTAGTGAAATTTGTACCAAATTGTCACTTAGACCGTGCTTAGTTTTGGTATTTTTTTAAATCTTTAACCCAAAATTACATTTCTATTATAATTAACATAAAATTGTAAAAGTGCTCCAGTTCAGCACTTGCGAATATATTTGCACCCGGTTGCCACTTAGACTGTGCTTAGACTGGGTAAATTTCTGAATTTTCAACCCAAAATTACATTTCTTCAATTTATTTATCTAGAATTAAAATTAATATCCGAATCATTTTTTTAATTCAAAAAAAAAATGAAATGTTGAAATAAAAAATTGCTCTTCCCACAAACTTCTCTTTCACTGTCAAAACAAGCATTTAAATCATTCAAATCGGTTGTTCCGTACGCCCGAAATTGTCTACGAGAAATTGTATCCACACACTATTCTCTATTTTTTCAAAGGTATGCCAAAATGTTCAGAAACCCCTGAAACGTGAAGATATATAAATATTTTCATTTTCGATTTTTGGATGATTACAATAACTTAACCTACGGTAAGTTAAAAATTTCAGAAAGTGATATAGATATAGAAATTATCATACGTTTCGACACTTGATGTGAGTCATCATGCTGCAAACACGAAAAACACACAAAATATAAAGAACTAAATTTATATGATGGCAAAAACATAACTATTAGAATTATTAAAATAAAAGCAAAGAATAGGACATAATTCTCTAATAGGAGAAATGATGTTATTAGTAAATCAACCATAAAAGATATGTTTTTTTTTTGTATTTTTTATGTTTTTCCTGGTCAAATGCTGTATAATGACACACATCGATAAAGTATAAAATTTTTTTTTCTATATTAAGTCTTTATAATTCGACGATTCAAAAAATAAATGAATAAGTAAATAGTAATATGAATAAATAAGTAAAATTAGTTAATAGTTATTTAAATTATATTAAATTTGTAAAATATTGACATGAGCCCTATTATAATATCATTAATCTGACGGCTTGAAAAATTAATAAATAAATAAATAAATAAATGGGCTGCAAATTATCTCAAATATATTTATAAAGTTTTTTGAATAAAAGTAAAAAAATGTCCTAAATCCATATATGATGGCAAATTATCAAAATACTGAAATTCACATATCAACTACAAATTATTCAAAATTTCAGTATGGAAGTGTATAAAATAGTTTTTACTAGATTTTAGTAAATTTTATTTAGTTTTTACTAATGTTAATAAACTGAAATGTACGGAAAGAAAATTAAGTTATTTGAAGAAATTATATTTTATTATTTTTCTAGTATTAGTTTATTATTCAGAAATTTTATTTATATTATTTATTAATTTTATTTTCATTATTATTTGTTTACATTTTATATCAAATCATATTACGGATATTATTTTCATGTAAATTTTATCCTTTGCACTTTTATTTATTTAAATTTGTTATTATTTAACAATATTACTAGATGTTAATAATTTAAGAGTTGTAATACTTATTGAAATTAAAAAAAAAATTGAAGAAAAGTGAAAAAATGTCCTAAATCTATATATAACAAATTATCAAAATACTGAAATTCGCATAACAAATACAAATTATTCAAAATTTTTAATATGCAAGTGTATAAAACAGTTTTTACTAGAGTTTAGCAAATTTTATCTAGTTTTTACTAATGTTAATAAACTAAAATGTCCGGAAAGGAAATAAAAGCTTTTTGAAGAAAAGTAAAAAATGTGTATCATTTAATGAAAAATTAGAACATAGATGAAATTTCATCATGTTTATTAAATATAATATACATTAAAATACTATGGTAGATATATAATATATATTATATATATATATATATAAATATATTATATAATAATATTAATATATATATACTTCAACTAATACTAAAATACTGCATTGAACTTATAAAATATTTTTTTAATCACAATCTACTTAAAAGTAATACATTTTATATGAACCTATTTTTATATTTCATATAGTAAAAATATAGATATATTTGTATAATATAGAGAATAAAAATAAAATTAGAAAATTTCATATTAAATTAGACTTACGACTATGTGGTAACATTTATTTGAGGAGCGTCAATTTATAAAGTTGCTATAAAAATTAATTACGTTTTAAAAAAAATTTAAAAATTCATGTTAAATTTAGTTTTACAATACGAGTGTACATGGAAATAAAATAAATGGGAAACAAATTGGATTTATACAAAAGTGCAAATGCAAATTGGTTTACAATGTAATATGTTAAGTTGGTTATGTTTAAAATAAAGCTTAGATTAAAAAATCCTTGAATAACATGAATTTTAATAAATAACTTCTATGGCTGAAATGTTTGTCTAACGTAATTCATACAAGTAGCCCCAGTCAGTAAAATCGTAAGCATTACGTCCCCTAGGTATAAAAGGATCGGGATTTACATATTCCACTAAATATTTTGGATAAAATTCATCATCGTAGTATTTCACAAAAACATTTCCTCTGCTATCACAACTGGTGTCTGTTTCCATTCATTGTCATTGTCATATTAGAATGTCCAGA
>NW_020537324.1:73981274-74027757 GCF_003426905.1 Ctenocephalides felis | reverse complement strand
AAATGCCTTCCAATCACTCTTTATGTGTCACGAGACTTTCATTGGCGTTGCATTCGCACTAAACCACATTACACAATTTTCGGTTTTAAAATTAACTAGTTGGTTTGGTATTTAGCCTTGAGGCAAGTTACATGAACTTCCCGATATGTTTAAATAATCGACCTAATCAATAAAAAATAAATTAATTTATGATTGATTAAAAGTATTCCGAGTGGATTTATTACACATAATTGAAAACGAACGAACAGTTCGACTCGGAGTATTTTTTAAAAGCAAATTTTCAAAAATCAATAATTTTTATAATTGAACCAGTTTCCAGGACTTTAATGGTTTATTATGTTCAAGACCATGTACTCTATCATTATACGAAGTAAATAGTCTAATTTTAATTTTAACAAATGTCAAAAGAACTACTCATTTTCTCAAACTTTGATGAATTTTTAAAATCAAACTATTTGTCGTAAGGCCGTAATATTTCAGTAAGTTCTATAAGCCCATGGTATATATCGTTAAAAAAAATCCATAAAAATCGGCTTAAATTTTTTTTCAACAGTTAATTACAAAAAAACGGCTCGGTAGATTTTCACCTAAAACTAATCACTACCATTCCCAATCCCAAGTAATATCTTTCGAACAGTTTTTGATTTTTTAAAATCGATTCGGTAGGATGAGCTTAAACGTGAACGAAAAGTTCAACACTTTTTTTCAAATTGCAAAGAAACGTCTTGGCAGATCGTCGTACAAAACTGAGAAACGATAGTCCTCATCGAAATACATCAAATGGCTTTTAAATTTCTGAAATCGGTTCAGGTGCTTTTGAGAAAACGTCGATCAAAGGTCTGATTTTGACAAATGCCAAAAAGACGATACCAATTTTTGCAAACTTTGACGAATTTTTAAAGATAAACGAGTTGTCGTAGGGCCGTAATATTTTAGTATGATTTAGAAGACTATGGTATCTACCGTCAAAAAAATAATAACAAAAATCGTCGAATTTTTATTTTTAAACTTTATTACAAGAAAACGGCCCGGCCGATCTCTACCAAAAACTAATCAGCACGATTCCCAATCAATATCTTTTGAACGGTTTTTGAATTTTCAAAATCGTTTCAGAATTGCGGGCTAAAACGTAGACGAAAAATTTTTCACTTTTCTGCGATTTATAAAAAAACGTCTCGGCCGATCGTCCCACAAAACTGACAAGCGATAGTCCTCGTCGAGATACATCGAATGGCTTTTAATTTTTTTAAATCGGCCCAGCCGTTTTTGAGAAAACGTCGATTTACGGCAAAAAATCTGTTCACACACACACACCCACACACACACACACATACTTTTTCTAAATTCAGTCTCATTCGATTCAGAATGGCTTGAAACGTCGAGAAAACATAAAATTAGCGAATCGGATTTTTTGATGAAAACTTAAACTTCTCCTTCGGCAAGTTAAAAACAAAACATGTTCAGTTAATATTGTTTATTTTTCTGTATTTATTTTATATGTAATGTATGATTGGTTTTTCTATACATTTATTTAAAAAAATGTTTTTTTCTTGTGGTATGTATATCTTTTAATTATTTTAAATACGAAATTAACTTTATTTTTAGAAACTTTGTAAATATTTTTTACACACAATCCGGGTCAAAACGTATATTATAAATAACTATTCTACAATTTTTATACATACAATTTAAAAATAAGAAAACATTAACAATTAATAAATGAAACAAGACACGCATACGGCTTACGTTACTTACATTTTTTACTTGTCGAAAAAGTTCATGTTTACGATAGAAAATACGATTTTCTAATCTTATTATTAAAATAGATAAATAGATGATAATTTAAAAATTTCATTTCTTATTTTTCTATTTTTTTCTGCGTTCTAAACCGTTTGACAATCATATCTGATTTTTATCATATATTTATCAATTATAGGTATAATTTCAAATACAATTTTAAATATAACTTTAATATAAATTTATATTTATATTTACATATTTAGATTTGTTAGATTAGTAGGATTGCTGGAACTTCCCGTACCATAATGAAATATTCGAAAAATAAAATTAAGTTCGAAAACAACTTTTGAAAATTAAAAAAATATATATACAAAAAAATTATCCAAAAGCTGTTGATTGCTTCAACACAAGCAGAAAGTTTTATCAATCTTTTAAATCGGATGCATAGTTTTTCAAAAACTGCCATTTTTTGCACATTTCGTTTCGGATCTTCGAAACCGCTGGCCCTGCCTTTGCCAAAAACTAATCAGCACGTCTCCCTAACAATAGGAATCGAATGTTTTTTGAACCATTCAAGTCGGTTATTCCGTACGCCCAAAATTGCCTACGAAAAATTGTATCCAAATATACACACAGACACACACACATTCATTTTTTCTAAGGTATGCCAAAATGATCAGAAACTCCTGAAACGTAAAAATATTACCTTACGAGAAGATTGCAGAAAGTGATATAGTAAAAATTTATTATCATACGTTTCGACACTTTATGTGTGTCATCATGCCAAGTCAAGTCAAACCAAGAAAAACACCACAAAATAAAAAAAAACTATAAAGAACTAAATTTGTAAAATGAGAAAAAACATAACTATATAGAATAATTAAAATAAAAGCTAAAAAATAGGACATAGATCCCCAATATCAAAAATGATGTTAAAAGTAATTCAATCATAAAAGATATTTTATTTTTCTGTATTTTTTATATTTTTTCTTGTCAAATGCTGTATGATGACACACATCGAGTGCCAAAGCGTATAACAAAGATTTTTTTCTATATTAAGTCTTTATAATTCGACGATTCAAAAAATAAATGAATAAGTAAATAGTAATATGAATAAATAAGTAAAATTAGTTAATAGTTATTTAAATTATATTAAATTTGTAAAATATTGACATGAGACTTATTACAATATCATTATACTGACGGCTTGAAAAAATAATAAATAAATAAATAAATAAATGGGCTGCAAATTATTTCAAATATATTTATATAGTTTTTTGAAAAAAAGTAAAAAAATGTCTTAAATCTATATATGGTAAATTATCAAAATACTGAAATTTACATATCAATTACAAATTATTAACAATTTCAATATGCAAGTGTATAAAATAGTTCTTACTAGATTTTAGTAAATTTTATCTGGTTTTGACTAATATAAATAAATTTAAATGTACGGGAAGAAAATTAAAAGATATTTGAAGAAAAGTAGAAAAAATGTCCTAAATCCATATGTGGCGAATTATCAAAATACTGAAATTTACATATCAACTACAAAATTATTCAAAATTTCAATATGCAAGTGTATAAAACAGTTCTTACTAGATTTTAGTAAATTTTATCTAGTTTTCACTAATGTTGATAAACTAAAATAACAGGGAAGAAAATTAAAAGCTTTTTAAAGAAAAGTAAAAAATGTGTATCTTTTAATGAAAAATTAGAACATAAATAAAATTTCATCATGTTTATTGAATATAAAATATTACAATTAATACATTAAAATACTATGGTGTATATATATACAACTATTACTAAAATACTGCATTGAACTTATAAAATATTTAAAATATTTTTTAATCACAATCTACTTAAAAGTAGTACATTTCATATGAACCTATTTTTATATTTCATACAGTAAAAATATAGATATATTTGTATAGTAAAGTAAATAAAAATAAAATTAGAAAATTTCATATTAAATTAGACTTACGACTATGTGGTAACATTTATTTGAGGAGCTTTAATTTATAAAGTTGCTATAAAAATTAATTACGTATTTTAAAAAAAATGTTGGAAATTTATATGTTAAATTTAATTTTACAATACGAGTGTACATGGAAATAAAATAAATGAGAAACAAATTGGATTTATACAAAAGTGCAAATGCAAATTTGTTTATGTTGTAGTATGTTATGTTTGTTCTGTTCAAAATAAAGCTTGGTTTAATAAATCTGATTATATTAATGCTGTATATTTCATAAATAATTTCTATGACTGAAATGTTTGTCTAACGATACAGTAACCCCAGTCAGTAAAATCGTAAGCATTACGTTCTCTATGTCAAGGATCGGGATTTACATATTCCACTAAATATTTTGGATAAAATTCATCATCGTAGTATTTCACAAAAACATTTCCTCTGCCATCACGACTGGTGTCTGTATAATCCAGTGTCATTCTCATATTAGAATGTCCAGAACAAACATTATTTTTCAATATTTCACAGACAACAAATGTACGATTTTCGCCACATCTTCTATTGCATTCCCTGTTGGCATATTCCATGCTCGGAGAAAATGAGACACCTGAATAGAAACAAATAATTTGTTTATATAACATATTTTTCTAAGTGGCCACCTACACCTAGTTACATTACCTTTGCCAAATTTCGATCGTACCACTTTGCGCCAATCCAAATTGTTACGTAATATCGAATCCACATTGTCTGTACTTGTTGCATGATACAACTCCTGTGGGAATAGAATTTTTTCAAAGCAATAATATTACAAAAAATATTAAAAACAAAATTTTATTTCCTAAATTAAATACCCTTGTGTCACAGTATCCTTTCACATTTTTTATTTCTTCCTGTCTTAATTTATATCTTCCATAAATAAATGGGTTCATAACCTCGTAGATTTTGACACTATTTAATCCTTTTCCGCCAAATGCATTTTTGAATTCGTAGTATAAACGTTTATATTCGGAATTATAAGAAGTAAGTTCATATTTTTCATATAGCTTATTTAAATTAATATGACACCATCCCCGTGGCATGTTGGATTTCAGCTCAGTTAATAAACTGAAACAAAAAAAAATATATACAATTAACTTCCCGTAGGGTAAGTTATAGTAATTGCATAAAAATCTAAAATCGAAAATTTTTATATAACTTTACGTTTCAGAGGTTTCTGATATTTGGGCATACCTTAGAAAAAATGGATGTTGTGTGTGTGGGTGCGGTGTATATGTGTGAATGTGTGTCGGATACAAATTTTCGTCGTCGACGATTTCGGGAACACCGATCAACCGATTTGATTAATTAAAAAACATGCGATGTATTAATAAGAAGACGTGCTGATTAGTTTTTGGTAAAGGCAGGTCTAGCCGTTTCGAAGGCGGGGCAAAAGAGCCAAAATTGTTAAATCAGTTTTGAGGAACGGATCAATCGATTAAATTGATTGAAAAAACGTTTTCTTAAGTAGTCAGTGCACAGAAAACGCTTTACATAAATTTCGTAAGTTCAAAATTTTTTTTAAAAAAAATCAAAATTTTCAAAAAAAATCAAAATTTAAAAAAAAGGCAAAATTTTCAAACAAAGTCAAAATTTTCGAAATTTGATTTTCAAAAAAAATCAAATTTTGAGAAATTCCAAAAAATATCAACATTAAAAAAAAACGATTTCTGACAAAAATTTGAAAGTGTTTCGAAATTTTCAAAAAAATTCAAATAAATTTTCAAAAAATTTGAACAAAGTTTTTTTTCATTCTGAAAAATTTCAAAATTCTAAAAAAAATGTCAAAATTAAAAAAAAAATTAAATCATTAAAAAAATCAAATTTAAAAAAAATGAACAAATTTTTTATAAACTCACAAAATTATAGAAAACGCTCGTCGCCCAATTTAAAAAGTACTTATAAATTTACAGTATGTATTTATAATAAATAATAATCTATTTGAACTTATTCGAAACAAATATTATGGTTATCTTCATTTCTCGAATGTTTAATTACGGTACGGGAAGTTGCAGCAATTTGCCTTAAGGCACGTTGCCATGCGCTCCACTAGTTTTAATAATAATACTCAAATCAATATTGATTGATTAGGATGTTATAGAATAGAACACTACATAAATACAAGTAATTTAAAATTAATAAAATATTTTATTACTTACCTCATTTTATTAATTTAGAGAGTCACTAAACCAATTTAGTACTAATAAATCTTCTACTTGTAATCACAATTCGCACTCGATTTTTTTTTTGTTTATTTCACAATATTTTTTAAATTTATTATTTAAGTAAACTATATGGTTTTTTATTAATTTATTTTAATTTCGTAATGCAAACGACGACTTAATGATGACTAACTAAAGAGCGATAATTTTAAGCTGACCGGGCGATGAAATAAAGAGAATTATTCGGAGAGCAGTTTTTCCCCGAAGCCTAAATCAGCGATTCTTCAACATTCTTGTAATCAAATCAGTATAGAGTGTTACAAACTTATGAATAATATTTTATTTGTGTTTCAAGTACATATTCGGCAATTTTTATACAAACAATTTAAAAATAAGAAAACACTAATAATTGGTAAATAAAATAAGACACGTTTATGATGGTTTATTTTCAAAGTGATCAAATTTTTTACTTCCTGAATTGGATTTCTTAATCTCATTTTTTCTAGTGGTTCTAAATCTAAAAGTATTTCAGTACTCGAAATTTTAATACGTACAAAGTTGATAAATTAATTTAAAAAAAAAACTTAAAAAATGATAAAAAAATTGCAGAAAGTGATGCAGAAAAAAAACTAGTTGGTTTGGTATTTAGCCTTGAGGCAAGTTACATGAACTTCCCGATATGTGTAAATAATCGACTTAATCAAAAAAATTAGTAAATAATATACTTCATCAATACTACTTTAAAAAAAAACGATAATAATCTTAGCAAAGTTTGACGAATTTTTAAAATTAAACTACTTGTCGTAAGGCCGTAATATTACAGTAAGTTCTATAAGATCATGATGTACATCGCCAAAAAAAGTTCCATAAAAATCGGCTTAAATTTTCAACAGTTCATTACAAGAAAACGGCTCGGTAGATTTTCAACCTAAAATTAATCAGTATCATTCCCAACTATTATCTTTCGAACAGTTTTTGATTTTTTAAAATCGGTTCGGTAGGATGAGCTTAAATGAGGACGAAAAGTTTAACACTTTTTTTCAAATTGCAAAGAATCGGCTGGGCAGATCGTCGCACAAAACTGACAAACGATAGTCCTCACCGAAATACATCAAATGGCTTTTAAATTTCTAAAATCGGTTCAAGCGTTTTTGAGAAAACGTCGATGAAAGTTCTAATTTTGACAAATGCCAAAAAGACCATACTGATTTTTGCAAACTTTGACGAATTTTTAAAGCTGAACCAGTTGTCGTAGGACCGTAATATTTTAGTATGATCTAGAAGACTATGGTATCTACCGTCAAAAAAATAATCATAAAAATCGTCGAATTTTTTTTTTTAAAAAACTTTATTACAAGAAAACGGCCCGGCCGATCTCTACCAAAAGCTAATCAGGTCGATTCCCAACCAATATCTTTCGAACGATTTTTGAATTTTCAAAATCGATTCAGAATTGCGGGCTAAAACGTGGACGAAAGAGTTTTCACTTTTCTGTTATTTTCGAAGAAACGGTTTGGCCGATCGCACAAAACTGACAAACAATAGTCCTCATCGAGATACATCGAATGGCTTTTAAATTTTTGAAATCGGTCCAGCCGTTTTTGAGAAAACGCCGATTTACGGCAAAAAATCTGTTGGTGCACACGCACACTCACACACACACACACACACATACTTTTTCCAAATTTGGTCTCATTCGATTCAGAATGGCTTGAAACGTCGAGAAGACATAAAATTAGCGAATCGGATTTTTTGATGAAAACATAAACTTCTCCTTCGGGAAGTTAAAAAACATAAAAAAATGAAAAAAAAATTGCAGAAAGTGATGCTGAAGAAAATTATTATCTCAACCAGAAACAGTCTAAACGCACTAGTGAAATTTGTACCAAATTGTCACTTAGACCGTGCTAAGTTTTGGTATTTTTTATAAATCTTTAACCCAAAATTACATTTCTATTATAATTAACATAAAATGGTAAAAGTGCTCCAGTACAGCACTTGCGAATATATTTGCACCCAGTTGCCACTTAGACTGTGCTTAGACTGGGTAAATTTTTGAATTTTTAACCCAAAATTACATTTCTTCAATTTATTTATCTAGAATTAAAATTAATATCCGAATCATTTTTTTTAATTCAAAAAAAAAAAAAAAATGAAATGTTGAAATAAAAAAAATTGCTCTTCCCACAAACTTCTCTTTCACTGTCAAAACAAGCATTTAAATCATTCAAATCGGTTGTTCCGTACGCCCGAAATTGTCTACGAGAAATTGTATCCACACACTATTCTCTATTTTTTCAAAGGTATGCCAAAATGTTCAGAAACCCCTGAAACGTGAAGATATATAAATATTTTCATTTTCGATTTTTGGACGATTACAATAACTTACCCTACGGTAAGTTAAAAATTACAGAAAGAGATATAGAAAAAAATTATTATCATACGTTTGGCACTTGATGTATGTCATCATGCAACCAAGAAAAACACCACAAAATACAAAAAAATATAAAGAACTAAATTTGTATAATGGAAAAATCATAACTATTAGAATAATTAAAATAAAAGCTAAAGAATAGGACATAATTCTCTAATAGGAGAAATGATGTTATTAGTAAATCAACCATAAAAGATATGTTTTTATGTATTTTTTATGTTTTTCCTGGTCAAATGCTGTATAATGACACACATCGATAAAGTATAAAATTTTTTTTTTCTATATTGAGCTTTTATAATTCGACGATTCAAATAATAAATGAATAAGTTATAAAATAGTTAATTAAATTATATTAAATTTGTAAAATATTGACATGAGACTTATTACAATATCATTATACTGACGGCTTGAAAAAATAATAAATAAATAAATAAATAAATGGGCTGCAAATTATCTGAAATGTATTTATATAGTTTTTTGAATAACATTAAAAAAATGTCCTAAATCCATATATGGCAAATTATCAAAGTACTGAAATTTACATATCAATTACAAATTATTAACAATTTCAATATGCAAGTGTATAAAATAGTTTTTACTAGATTTTAGTAAATTTTATCTAGTTTTCACTAATGTTGATAAACTAAAATAACAGGGAAGAAAATTAAAAGCTTTTTAAAGAAAAGTAAAAAATGTGTATCTTTTAATGAAAAATTAGAACATAAATAAAATTTCATCATGTTTATTAAATATAAAATACGTTAAAATACTATGGTATATATATATATATATATATATATATATATATATATATATATATATATATATATATATATATATACTACAACTAATACTGCAATGAACTTATAAAATATTTTTTTAATCACAATCTACTTAAAAGTAGTACATTTCATATGAACCTAATTTTTATATTTCATATAGTAAAAGTATATATATATATATTTGTATAGTATAGAGAATAAAAATAAAATTAGAAAATTTCATATTAAATTAGACTTACGACTATGTGGTAACATTTATTTGAGGAGCGTCAATTTATAAAGTTGCTATAAAAATTAATTACGTTTAAAAAAAAAGTTGAAAATTTATATGTTAAATTTAGTTTTACAATACGAGTGTACATGGAAATAAAATAAATGGGAAACAAATTGGATTTATACAAAAGTGCAAATGCAAATTGGTTTACAATGTAATATGTTAAGTTGGTTCTGTTTTAAATGAAGCTTAGTTTAATAAATTTGATTGTATTAATGCTGTATATTTCATGAATAATTTCTATGACTGAAATGTTTATCTAACGCATCAAGTAGCCCCAGTCAGTAAAATCGTAAGCATTACGTCCTCTAGGTATAAAAGGATCGGGATTTACATATTCCACTAAATATTTTGGATAAAATTCATCATCGTAGTATTTTACAAAAACATTTCCTCTGCCACCACAACTGGTGTCTGTTCCATTCAATGTCATTGTCATATTAGAATTTCCAAGACAAACATTATTTTTTATTATTTCGCAGACAACAAATGTACGATAGTTGCCACAGTCTCTATTGCATTCTTTGTTAGCATAACTCATGCTCGGAGAAAATGAGACACCTGAATAAAAGGGAAATTTTTTTATAAACTTGCCTTAAGGCATATTGACACTTACACCTAGTTACTTTACCTTGGCCAAATTTCGATCGTACAACTCTACGCCAATCCAAATTTGATCTTAATATTGAATCCACATTGCCTGTACTTGTTGCATGATACAACTCCTATGGGAAAAGAATTTTTTCAAAGCAAATATATTACAAAAATTACTAAAAACAAAATTTTATTTCCTTAATTAAATACCTTTGTCTTACAACGACCTTTTACATTTTTGATTTCTTCCTGTCTTAATTTATATCTTCCATAAATAAATGGGTTCATAACCTCGTAGATTTTGACACTATTTAATCCTTTTCCACCAAATGCATTTTTGAATTCGTTGTATAAACGTTTATATTCGGAATTATAAGAACTAAGTTTTCGTTTTTCATATAGCTTATTTAAATTAATATGACACCATCCTGGTGGCATGTTGGATTTCAGCTCAGTTAATAAACTGAAACAAAAAAAATATATACAATTAACTTCCCGTAGGGTAAGTTATAGTAATTGCAAAAAAATCTAAAATCGAAAATTTTTATATAACTTTACGTTTCAGAGGTTTCCGAATATTTTGGCATACCTTAGAAAAAATGGATGTATGTGTGTGTGTGCGTGTGTATGTGTGTATGTGTGTTCGGATACAAATTTTCGTCGACGATTTCGGGAACACCGATCAACCGATTTGATTAATTTAAAAAACATGCGATGTATTAATAAGAAGACGTGCTGATTAGTTTTTGGTAAAGGCAGGTCTAGCCGTTTCGAAGGCACGGGGCAAAAGAGCCAAAATTGTTAAATCAGTTTTTGAGGGAACGGATCAATCGATTAAATTGATTGGAAAAACGTTTTTCTTAAGTAGTCAGTGCACAGAAAACGCTTTTACATAAATTTCGTAAGTTCAAAATTTTTTTTAAAAAAAATCAAAATTTTCAAAAAAAATCAAAATTTTAAAAAAAGGCAAAATTTTCAAAAAAAGTCAAAATTTTCGAAATTTGATTTTCAAAAAAAATCAAATTTTGAGAAATTCCAAAAAATATCAACATTAAAAAAAAAACGATTTCTGACAAAAATTTGAGAGTATTTCGAAATTTTCAAAAAAATTCAAATGAATTTTCAAAAAATTTGAAAAAAGTTTTTTTTCATTCTGAAAAATTCCAAAATTCTAAAAAAATGTCAAAATTAAAAAAAAATTAAATCATTAAAAAAAAACAAATTAAAAAAAAATGAACAAATTTTTTATAAACTCACAAAATTATAGAAAACGCTCGTCGCCCAATTTAAAAAGTACTTATAAATTTATAGTATGTATTTATAATATATAATAAATTTAGAATTATTCAAAATTGGTTTTATTGGTTATTTTCATTTCTCGAATGTTGAATTACGGTACGGGAAGTTCCAGCAATTTGCCTTAAGGCACGTTGCCATGCGCTCCACTAGTTTTAATAATAATACTCAAATCAATATTGATTGATTAGGATGTTATAAATAGAACACTAGATAAATGCAAGTAATTTAAAATTAATAAAATATTTCATTACTCACCTCATTTTATTAATTTAGAGAGTCACTAAACCGACTCAGTACTGATAAATCTTCTACTAGTAATCACAATTCGCACTCGATTTTTTTGTTTATTTCACAATATTTTTTAAATTTATTATTTAAATAAACTATATGGTTTTTTATTAATTTATTTTGATTTTGAAATGCACTAAACGACGACTTAATAATGACTAACTAAAGAGCGATAATTTTAAGTCGACGAGGCAGTGAAATATACAGAATTCATCCTAGAACAGTTTTTCCCCGAAGCCAAAATCAGCGATTCTTCAACATTCTTGTAATCAAATCAGTATAGAGTGTAACAAACTTATGAATAATATTTTATTTGTGTTTCAAGTACATATTCGGCAATTTTTATACAAACAATTTAAAAATAAGAAAACACTAACAATTGGTAAATAAAATAACACACGTTTATGGTTAATTTTCAAGGTGATCAATTTTTTTATTTCATAAATTTCTCAAATTTATTTTTTCTGGACGTTTTAAATCTAAAAATATTTCAATATTTAAATGTGTTACATTTAGAAAAAGTTGATAATTTAAAAAAATAAAACATTTAAAAAAATGAAAGAAAATTGCTGAAAGTGATATAGAAACACTTGAGGTGTGAACCAGAAACTGTCTAAACGCACTTGTGAAACAATTTGTACCAAATTGTCACTTAGACCCTGCTTAGTTTTGCTATTTTTTTAAATCTTTAACCCAAAATTACATTTCTATTATTATTAACATAAACTTGGAAAAGTGCTCTAGTACAGAAACAGTCTACACGCACTTGCGAATATATTTGCACCCGGTTGCCACTTAGACTGTGCTTAGACTGGGTAAATTTCTGAATTTTTAACCCAAAATTACATTTTTCAATTTATTTATCTAGAATTAAAATTAATATCCGAATCATTTTTTAATTAAAAAAAAAATGAAATGTTGAAATAAAAAAAATTGCATTTAAATCATTCAAATCGGTTGTTCCGTACGCCCGAAATTGTCTACGAGAAATTGTATCCACACACTATTCTCTATTTTTTCAAAGGTATGCCAAAATGTTCAGAAACCTCTGAAACGTGAAGATATATAAATATTTTCATTTTCGATTTTTGGACGATTACAATAACTTACCCTACGGTAAGTTAAAAATTTCAGAAAGTGATATAGATATAGAAATTATCATACGTTTCGACACTTGATGTGAGTCATCATGCTGCAAACACGAAAAACACACATAATATAAAGAACTAATTTTGTATAATGGAAAAATCATAACTATTAGAATAATTAAAATAAAAGCTAAAGAATAGGACATAATTCTCTAATAGGAGAAATGATGTTATTAGTAAATCAACCATAAAAGATATGTTTTTATGTATTTTTTATGTTTTTCCTGGTCAAATGCTGTATAATGACACACATCGATAAAGTATAAAATTTTTTTTTTCTATATTGAGCTTTTATAATTCGACGATTCAAATAATAAATGAATAAGTTATAAAATAGTTAATTAAATTATATTAAATTTATAAAATATTGACATGAGACCTATTATAATATCATTATACTGACGGCTTGAAAAATTAATATATAAATAAATAAATAATTGGGCTGCAAATTATCTCAAATATATTTATATATTTTTTTGAATAACAGTAAAAAAATGTCCTAAATCCATATATGGCAAATTATCAAAATACTGAAATTCGCATATCAACTCATAACATATTCAAAATTTCAATATGCAAGTGTATAAAACAGTTTTTACTAGATTTTAGTAAATTTTATCTAGTTTTCACTAATGTTGATAAACTAAAATAACAGGGAAGAAAATTAAAAGCTTTTTAAAGAAAAGTAAAAAATGTGTATCTTTTAATGAAAAATTAGAACATAAATAAAATTTCATCATGTTTATTAAATATAAAATACGTTAAAATACTATGGTATATATATATATATATATATATATATATATATATATATATATATATATATATATACTACAACTAATACTGCAATGAACTTATAAAATATTTTTTTAATCACAATCTACTTAAAAGTAAGTACATTTCATATGAACCTATTTTTATATTTCATACAGTAAAAGTATAGATACATTTGTATAGTAAAGTAAATAAAAATAAAATTAGAAAATTTCATATTAAATTAGACTTACTATGTGGTAACATTTATTTGAGGAGCTTTAATTTATAAAGTTGCTATAAAAATTAATTACGTTTTAAAAAAATGTTAAAAATTTATATGTTAAATTTAGTTTTATATTACGATTTACACAGAAATAAAATAAATGGGAAACAAATTAGATTTATACAAAAGTGCAAATGCAAATTGGTTTACAATGTAATATGTTAAGTTGGTTCTGTTTCAAATAAAGCTTAGTTTAAAAAATCCTTTAATAACATGAATTTTATTAAATAACTTCTATGGCTGAAATGTTTGTCTAACGTAATTCATACAAGTAGCCCCAGTCTGTAAAATCGTAAGCATTACGTCCTCTAGGTGTATAAGGATCGGGATTTACATATTCGACTAAATATTTTGGATAAAATTCATCATCGTAGTATTTCACAAAAACATTTCCTCTGCCATCACGACTGGTGTCTGTATAATCCAGTGTCATTCTCATATTAGAATGTCCAGAACAAACATTATTTTTCAATATTTCACAGACAACAAATGTACGATTTTCGCCACATCTTCTATTGCATTCCCTGTTGGCATATTCCATGCTCGGAGAAAATGAGACACCTGAATAAAAGTTAAAAAAAATTTAGAAATTTGCCTTAAGGCATATTGTCACCTTCACCTAGTTACTTTACCTATGCCAAATTTCGATCGTACCACTCTGCGCCAATCCAAATTTGATCTTAATATCGAATCCACATTGTTCGTACTTGTTGCATGATACAACTCCTATGGGAATAGAATTTTTTCAAAGCAAAAATATTACACAAATTATTAAAAATATTTCCAAAATTTTATTTCCTAAATTAAATACCTGTGTGCCACAGGAACCTTTCACATTTTTGATTTCTTCCTGTCTTAATTTATATCTTCCATAAATAAATGGATTCATAACTTCGTAGATTTTAACACTGTCTAGTCCTTTTCCGCCAAATGCTTCTTTGAACTCGTTATGTAAACGTTTATATTCGGAATTATAAGAACTAAGTTCATATTTTTCATATAGCTTATTTAAATTAATATGACACCATCCTGGTGGCATGTTGGATCTCAAGTCACTTAATAAACTGAAACAAAAAAAATTATATACAATTAACTTCCCGTAGGGTAAGTTATAGTAATCGCAAAAAAATCTAAAATCAAAAATTTTTATATAACTTTACGTTTCAGAAGTTTCTGAATATTTCGGCATACCTTAGAAAAAATGGATGTATGTGTGTGTGTGTGCGTGTGTATGTGTGTATGTGTGTTCGGATACAAATTTTCGTCGACGATTTCGGGAACACGAATGAAGCGATTTCAATAATTCAAAAACCATTCGATTCGTATTGTTAAGGAGACGTGCTGATTAGTTTTTGGCGAAGGCAGGTCTAGCCGCTCTGAAGATACGGGGCAAAAAGTGCCGAATACGGTAACTCATTTTTTAAGAGAACGGAGCGTCCGATTAGAATAATTCAAAAAACATTTTACTTGTATTGACAAGATGAAAAATTGATCAAATTTTCATGAAGGCAGGTCTAGCGGTTTCGGAGATCTAACAAAAAAAGTAAAAAAATGAGCCATTTGGCGGTCAAAAATGAACATTAGACATATGAACATCAAATTATCAGATATTTTAACAATAAGTATAAATTTTGTTTACATTACTATAGGTTCCGTACCAATGTTTACGCGATAGACGGCGACGCGGCGCTTACGCGCTTTGATATTTCGTCTTTATGCAGTTAAAAGCAGTACGATTGCTTTGAAAAAAAGTTCAGAATTTGCAAAATATTTTAAAATAAATGATTTAAGATCGAAATTCTATTAAAAGTTTCAAATCATTGATCAACTTTTATTGATTATTATTATTGATTATTTTCAATTACTCGAATTTTGAATTGCGGTACGGGAAGTTCCAGCAATTTGCCTTAAGGCACAATGCCCTAATTGCCTTAAGATAGAATTTCACTTACAGCATACTTTAATTTTTTTTTTTTTCAAAAAATTTTTTTTTTTGTATATCGAAAATAATTCACGTTTTAATTTTAATCCTGGCTAAAGTTCTAAAGCTCACTTAAATACTTTAAATAAATAATTTTAACTTTGTTTTTCAGTTTATATAATTCTTACAAATATTAGACAATATTACAATATTAATAATAATCTACTTAAAAACATTCAATATTCCTCGAACATTTCGTTACGGTGCGGGAAGTTCCAGCAATTTGCCTTAAGGCACGATGCCATACACCACTAGTTTCAAATCTTAAATATTAAACTAAAAAATAATTGTCGGTAGAATTTTTTACACAACTAGAGAAATTTTGAAGACTTATTTTCCCGCCTATTCAAAAAAAAAATGCTTTTTAATTTGTGATAATCAAATTTTGAATAATCGCAAAAGCAATTTTTTTTTCAAATTTTGATCAGTTTTTAAAATTAAAAAAAAAACTACATGCCGTAGGGCCGTAAAATTTTATTATGTTCTGTAGGACTATAATGTCTATCAACATAAAAAAATTCATAATTTTTTTTTTTTACGAAGAAACGGCTCAGCCGATCTTTGTACAAAACTAATCAGCTCGAGTACCAAATAATATCTTTCGAATGGCTTTTAAATTTATTTATTTATTTATTTATTTTACAAGCCGTTGGTATAATAATATTATAATAAGGCTTAAGTCAATATTTTATAGGTTTAATATAATTTAATTAATTATTAGCTATTTTATTACTTATTTATTTATTATTTAATTTATTTACTATAAACTTATTTATATTTAGTTAATTTTAATTAATTTTAAATATAATTAGTTTGTTTGTTGCAAGTATTTTTTAAAAATTTAACAAGTATTTTAATAAGCTTCACAATACTTTTACAATATATTTTATTTAACAAATTTTAGGTTATTTTATGATATTTTAACAAATTTAAGTGTCTTATATCATTGTTATTATTATTATTATTAATAATAATAATATTATCATTATCATTTTTATAATTATTGTTAAGTATTTTTACAGTATAAGTTTTTTTCTTTTACAAATTTTTAGGTATTTTGATGAAGGAAATATTTTGTTTCACAATTTTTTAAGTGTTTTTAAAATATAAGTTTTTGGTTACCTAATTATTAAGTATGTTAACAATAACAGTCATATAAAAAAATTAAATTTTTTGTTTACAAATTTTTGAAATAACGTAAAAAAGCACACACACATACTTTTTTCCAAATTCAGTATGGCAGAAAATATAATAATTCAGAACAATTTTGATTTTCTAGGAAGTTATAGAACACTATTTAAATACAAGTAGTATTAAATTTATAAAACATTTCATCACTTACCTCATTTTGTTAATTTAGAGAGTCACTAAACCGACTCAGTACTAATAAATCTCCAACTAGTAATCACAATTTGCACTAGATATTTTCCGTTTACCTTACACTATTTGTTTAATTTATTATTTAAGTAAACTATATATTTTTTATTAATTTATTTTAATTTCGTAATGCACTAAACGACGACTTAATAATGACTAAACCAAGAACAATAGTTTTAAGTCGACTCGCGATAAAATAAACAAAATTGTTCGGAGTTCAGTTTTTCCCCGAAGCTTAAATCAGCGATTCTTTAACTTTATTCTAATCTGATTAATATAAAAGAAAATCAAACTAGGTGTAAGTGGCATTTTGCCTAAAGGCAAGTTGCATAAACTTTCCTATATGTGTATGTAATCAATAGTAATGGAAATTTAGCAACTTTTCAAATTACGACGAAAGACTTTTGAAACATTTCGCACGGTCTACTATTCCAAACTAAATAATATATAATAAATAAATAAATAAATTATAAAATAAATTTTTATAATTGAACCACTTTTCGTAGGCCTATAATATTTTACAATGTTTGTCAAAACTACTTTTCGTAAGCTTATAATATTTTAGGATGATATATAACAAACTTCAATGATTTAAATTTAGTACGTGTAGATGCAACTTTTTATTTTTGATAAAATTTGTATAGAGGTATATAGATTTTTGTATTTATACTCTAAAATTTAGAGATTTTTTGTACTATGATATTGCAATTCAATCACATTATACTATTTAGAGTCTAAATAGTATAATGTGATTGAATTGCAATATCATAGTACAAAAAATCTAGTTAACTTAAAATAGAGTTTATAGTAATGCAAGTACATTAGTACGATAAAGTTGAGGAAATCCCCTGAATAAATATGGTATCTGTAGAATAACATTTATGTAGCGGCTGTATATGAAAAATGATACATTTTATAACATCATAAAGTTTATATTTATTTTTTGCATTTTGTAGTCATCACAAATTGCAATCTGTAAATTCTGCTTCTATATTTTATAATACATGTAATAATAATTTTAAACTTTCTTCTGTTAACATTTTTCTTAATTTCTTTATTTTTGTTATTTTATTAAATCGCTTTTACATAAATATTGCATTCTCATAAATTTACAGATAAAATAAATAACTAGTTGGTTTGGTATTTAGCCTTGAGGCAAGTTACATGAACTTCCCGATATGTGTAAATAATCGACTTAATCGAAAAAAAATGTGTAGATAATATACTTCATCAATCTTACTTAAAAAAACGATAATAATTTTAGCAAAGTTTGACGAATTTTTAAAATTAAACTATTTGTCGTAAGGCCGTAATATTACAGTAAGTTCTATAAAACCATGATGTATATCGCCAAAAAAGTTCCATGAAAATCGGCTTAAATTTCTTTTTCAACAGTTAATTACAAAAAAACGGCTCGGTAGATTTTTACCTAAAATTAATCAGTATCATTCCCAACTAATATCTTTCGAACAGTTTTTGATATTTTAAAATCGGTTCGGTAGGATGAGCTTAAATGTGGACGAAAAGTTTAACACTTTTTTTTCAAATTACAAAGAAACGGCCTGGCAGATCGTTGCACAAAACTGACAAACGATAGTCGTCACCGAAATACATCAAATGGCTTTTAAATTTTTAAAATCGGTTCAGGCGTTTTTGAGAAAACGGCCTTTTTCGGCAAAAAATCTGTTGGTGCACACGCACACACACACACACATACTTTTTCCAAATTTGGTCTCATTCGATTCAGAATGGCTTGAAACGTCGAGAAAACATAAAATTAGCAAATCGGATTTTTTGATGAAAACATAAACTTCAACAAATGCCAAAAAGACCATACTGATTTTTGCAAACTTTGACGAATTTTTAAAGCTGAACCTGTTGTCGTAGGGCCGTAATATTTTAGTATGATATAGAAGACTATGGTATCTACCGTCAAAAAAATAATCATAAAAATCGTCAAAAATTTTTTTTTAAAAACTTTATTACAAGAAAACGGCCCGGCCTATCTCTACCAAAAACTAATCAGGTCGATTCCCAGTCAATATCTTTCGAACGATTTTTGAATTTTCAAAATCGATTCAGAACTGCGGGCTAAAACATGGACGAAAGACTTTTCACTTTTCTGCTTTTTACGAAGAAACGGTTCGGCCGATCGTCGCACAAAACTGACAAACAATAGTCCTCATCGAGATACATCGAATGGCTTTTAAATTTTTGAAATCGGTCCAGCCGTTTTTTAGAAAACGGCCATTTTCGGCAAAAAATCTGTTGGTGCACACGCACACACACACACACATACTTTTTCCAAATTTGGTCTCATTCGATTCAGAATGGCTTGAAACGTCGAGAAAACATAAAATTAGCAAATCGGATTTTTTGATGAAAACATAAACTTCTCCTTCGGGAAGTTAATTATTATTAAGTTTTATTCATCATATTGGTGCGACTTCTTGAAAATCTGTGAAAAAATTATATAAGTTTTTATATTTTTTGTATTTGTTAAATCTTGAAATTACCTAAATAAATTTGTAAAACTAAATAGTTATATTTAAAAATACTTTAATTAATTTAGTAAAAATATCTTAAAATCTATTTGATAAAAAAAATCTCAATCCATTTGATAAAAATCTTATGAAATTAACTAAAATTACTAAAAAATAAATAAATTGAATTGAATAAATAAATAATGTTTTAATTAATTAAATTATGAAGAAATTTGAGAAATTATGACGAACTTTACTAAAATAAATTACTAAATAAGAAAATAAATATAATTATGTATATGTTTAATTAAATATCAGGAATAGTTTCATTTCTGTAGTTAAAAAAATCAGCACTATAGAGAAAATATTTTTTTATAATATTTTTAAGAAAAATTATCAGGAATGAGGACAACATATTTCACTGAAAAAAAAAACATTTGCAAGTTCTTTTTAAAGTGTAATACAATACTTATTGTATAATAATAAATTAATCTTATCTCAACAAAAGTACTTCTAAGAAATGATTCATTCAAAGTTGATAAAATATGAAACAGATAACTTCTTTGTATATATTTTTAGTCCTTGACAATGAAATAGCTAATATGAATAGACATATATATATATATATATATATATATATATAATATAGATAACTGAAATTTACTAAATGTATCTAGAAATTCTAGAGTTTTGTTCGCATTTAAAGTTTGTATAAGAATCTTTCAAATCCTCAGACTATTAGCACTTTTTTAGCAAGTTTTGTAAAAATTTTGTATTAACAAAGGTTTTCGTAAATTTTATCTAGTTTCCAAAAAAGACAAATTAGTTTCCAAAAAACAGATTTTTACTAAATTCATCTAGAAATTTGTTATTATAAAAATACTCGAGAAAGTACACGAATTTGTATAAGAAAGTTTGTATAAGAATCTTGAAAATTCTCAGACTTTTAGCACTTTTCTAGTAGTAAAAAATATATAATAACAAAAGTTTTAGTAAATTTTATCTTGTTTCCAAGTATGCAAACAGATTTTTACTGACTTTTTCTGGAACTTCGGTTATGATAAAAATACTAGAGAAAATACACGAATTTTGTTCGTAAGTTTGTATAAGCAAATTTTTAGGTATTTAGCACATTTCACGTAATATATACAAAAATTGTATGTTGATAAATGTTTTATTAAGTTGTATCTACTTTTAAAATATGCAAATAACTTTTTAATAAATTTATCCAAAAATTTGTTATGTCAAAAGTACCCCAAAAAGAGCACGAATTTGTTTATAAGACTCTCCGAATTTTACCACTTTTTTTAGCAAGTTTTACAAAAATTTTGTGTTAACAAAAGTCTTAGTAAATATTATTCAGTTTTCAAATATGCAAACAAATTTTTATTAAATTTATCTAAAAATTTGTTATTATAAAAATCGTGGAGAAAGTACACTCAATTTGTTCGTATTGACTGACAGACTTTTATAATGATATTTAATCTAAATAAACTCTTAATAAATTTGATTTTGTTTTCAAAAATGATAATAGATTTAATTACAAATTTATTCAGAAATTTGTTATAATTTATTTAGAAATTTGTTATAAATAATACTGGAATATGGCACTCAGAAACATAATAATATTTATAATACATTCCTTACATTTTGTTTATTATTAAATTATTTGTTTTTATTTTAGGTGTCATTTTTATTAATTATATTCGTTTTAATAACAGAAAAAGCAGATTTTTGACTAAATTCTGAATATTTAAAATACCAATTTTAATACAGAATATAAAAATTTCAGTAACCGTTAATCATAAGCCAATTAAATTAAAATACAAAAAACATTATAGAATTTGTATTAATTTAAATATACTAATTATTATTATTAATTTCTTAGTAGACTATTTATAGAGACTCTTACTCAATATGCATTTGGTTTTGGATTTAGTAATATATAAATGTAAATATTTTAAAAGAAGTATTTTTTGTCTATTTCATATATCCTGTATTGGCATTAGTTCAATGAAAAATCGGTATCTGAATTTTCTTCGACGTTCTAGAGAATCAGAAAAACCCCATTTTTAAATTACAAACTTTCGAATGTAGTTCGGTCGTTTTTATTGCCACCGGAATGAAATTATACGACGAAGACTTATAATTTGTTAAAGTTGGATACGATCCAAGTTGAAATTTTTTCTTATTCTTACCGACGAGTCGAGTATCGAAGAATTTGGTAAAAGTTACAAAATATACAAAATCAATAGTATTTCATAAGGAATTCTGCGGATGTAATACTTTTTAATTACCTATATGACTTTTCTATTAATGGCAAAATTTAATATAGTTTATTTATCATCTCCCAAAGACCATTCATAAATATTTCCATTGAGGAATTATCATTTCATCCCAAATTAGTTGGAGTAAACGTATCGGATGTATTAATCAAACAGTAATAGAGTTTTCTGCCCACACAAGAGTTCCTCTTCTATTGATCATAATTATTTTTCTAGATGTATTTTTCTAAGAAAACACGCACCTGATATATATATATATATATATATATATATATATATATATATATATTGATAATTTTGTCGACGTCGATACATATTTGTAATATTTTCGATACTTGATGTGTGTCATCATTCAGTAATCTAGAAAACATATAACATAAATACAAAGTCGATGATAAATATAAATATATAAAAGGAGTAAATTATACATATCAAACCAGAAAAACAACAGAAAAATTAATCATGATGTAAAATTGATTGAACACTAAATTTGTGTAAAATAATAAAATACTATTATATTAACAAACGAGAAATTGAAGGAGCACATATTATTATTATGTTATTGATAGCGGTGCATTGTGGACACTGATCAAGGTTACAACGCAAGTGCAGTCCATATATATATATATATATATATATATATATATATATATATATATAAATTTACCAAAAAAATTACATTTATCCAGATAATACAGAGGAAACCGAATCAAATGTGTGAATAACATTTAATAGTTTCCTATAAGTTTTGTGTCCCAATTTGACTTTTTTTAATTGGATAGCCTATAATTTTTTTTCGAAAATACAAAATCACAATTATTAAAAAATACTTCTGTTAGTGTAAAAATAAAGTCTTTTATTTATAGAAATTAAATTAACAATATTATACAAATAACGTCCATTCTGTTCATATTATATTTTAAACAAATTTTTGGACAAAAATGGTTTGATTTGTATGCCAAATTAATAAAATTTAATGATTATTATGTGTAATATATGAAAAATATATATTATAATGTATTATAATGTATATATTATAATAACAAATAAAAACTAGTGGTGTATGACATCGTGCCTTAAGATAAATTGCTGGAACTTCCCGTACTTTAATGAAATATTCGAGGAATTTTAAATGTTTTCAAATAAATATACTGTGACTTTTATTATTCGTATTTTATAGACAAAATAAGAGTTTACAAATTGTATATATGTTTATATGAAAAATGAATAACCAAACCTTAAACAAGCCGAGTTAGAATTAAAGGATTTTATCTTATATTTTTAAGAATTATATAAACTGAATTGCAAAAGTTAAGCTTATTTATTTGAAGTATTTAAGTGAGTTTTAGTAACTTAAATTTTAAAATTAAAATTAAAATCCGTATCAAGTTTTGCAGAACTTTAGTGTTCACAGAAGTCTCAGTAGATTTTATCTGGATTCCAAATATACAAATTAATTTTTACCAAATTAATCTATAATTTTCTTTTGATGAAAACACTCAAAAATGTACCCGAATTTTTTACGTAAGAATCTAGCAAATTTTCGGACTTTTAGGACCTTTTTAGCAAATTTTTCAAAAAATTTGTGTTAACAAAAGTTTTAGAAACTTTTATTTAGTTTTCAAATATGCAAACAAATTTCGACTAAATTTATCCAAAACTTTGCTATGATAAAAATCGTGGAGAAATTACACTCATTTTTTTGCAATTGATTGCAAAGGTAAAATTATTTATTTGAAGTATTTAAGTGAATCTTAGTAATTTAAATTCTAAAATTAAAATTAATTTCGAATAATTTTTGATATTCAAAAAATATTGTTTTTTGAAAATTATAACAAAAAATTAAATTTTGAAGTAAAAAAATGTTTTTTTTTGCTTTCCTCATAAAATTTTTCCAATATGTTGCTTGGTTTTCTTAAAAACTGCAATTTTTTGCACCTTTATCTCTGAAACGGCTAGACTTGCCTTTGGCAAAAACTAATCACCTCTTCTTCTTATTATTTCGAATTGAATGTTTTTTGAATCACTCAAATCGGATGCTCCGTTCTCTCAAAAACTCGATTTCTATTTTCTGCACTCTTTGCTCTGTACCTCCGTAACGGCTGAACTTGCCTATGCCAAAAACTAGTCAGCACGTCTCCCCATCAATAGGAATAGAATGTTTTTTTGGAAAAGTTAATATACAAATCTTGAACAAGTGGAGTTAGAATGCGAAGGACCTTATCTCATATTTTAAAAAATTATATTAAAAAACTGAATTGCAAAATTAAAATTATTTATTTTAAGTAAACAAGTGAGCTTTAGAATTTTTACTAGAATTAAAATTTTTGGACATTAAAAAAAATGTTGGGATTTTTTTTTTTTAATTTTAAAAATACACTCACAACTCATCCAAGATGTTTTTTAAATTATTAGAATTTTTTCTAAGATAGTACAACATTCATTATTATAATTTTTGAATACTTCTTTTCTAACTTTGTTGATGAAAACGTTTTTAGTGAAAAAGCGTAAAAATCAATTATATAGGTAATTAATTCTGTTTTTTTCAGTAACCTTTACTTTCATTATTTTCATTTTGATTTTATTGTTATATTTCTGTACATTATTTTTTCCTCAATTTTATTCATTTTATATATAAAAAATCTATCATCTTCTGCTTTTCCCAAACATATTGTTTGCTTAAATCTTATCAAGATCATGTTTTTTGACAGATGTCCTGAAGATGGAACGTACCTGGTTCCGAAACGTCGACAGTAAATAAATAAAGATAATGGCTTTTTAAAAAACTTTTTTGTTATTTTTTTTTTGTTCGGAGCTCTACAAAATATTTACAAATCCAAGACTTTATCATCTAATATATATATAATATATAATATATATAATATAAAATCGAGATAAATTCTATGGTTATTTGTTATTTTTTAATTACACCGATGGCATTCTCATCCTCATCGTCGTCGTCGTCGTCCTGATGGTCGTTACGTAATAATTCTCATCTGTTTTCAGTTCCTATTTCAGTCAGTCGTTAACTGCCTCATATTTCTTTTTCAGTGCCATTCTCTTGTTACAGAATCATAAATTTCTATTTTCTTATATAATAATAAGACTCCCACAGATTGATATCATCACTTCCCGAAATTATTAGAATTTTACGACAGACCGAAAGAAATTTTTGTGGAAAATTGAAAATTAAACTTAAGACTCCACATGTATCTACACGTGACTTTTACATATTATTTTTGGATATATATATATATATATATATATATATATATATATTTATTAATTGTTTAATATGAACAAAACAGCACTCAGATTTGTTTAACACAACTTTATTTTATGATTACAGACGTTTCGAGACCATGGTGTGTCTCATCTTCAGTGTAATTTCAAAAACAGTTACTTATATACTACACATTCTTTAATAATTTATTTAAATTTCATTTAATTTTTGATATACAAAAAACACCAACTATTCCTTGCAATGCTTGACACAGTACTATAGAAACATACTCGTATAACACTTACAGAAATTTCTAACAAATTTGAAGTACTTATATAGATGGAGACAGAGAGGGTATCATTATAATGTAAACAAAGGAGTGCTATCGCATACAAAATCGATAAAAATGAAAAAACAAATTAATTTATTGAAAGAATAAGATAAATGGAAAAATTTATAAATTATTAATGATGTTTATATAAGTGTCATGTAAAATATTTGTGTCGGTTCTTAGATTTATGCTATTGTTAGTCCGAACTATTAACATTGATTCTGCCATGCTCCGTTTATAATATAAAAATTTCTACCATTCTAAATCTTGTAGATCACGCTATTTTATTATCTAATCCCCTGTTTTATGATACAAACATAAAATTAGTTAAAACGATCCTACTTGGCAATAAATTTCCATATAAGTTAATTTGTCCAATTATTAAAAAAGAGTCGCAAAATTACTTGAACCTTTGATAAGAAACCGGAAGAGCGGCAAAACAAGTGTTCCTGAAAAAACTTTTTTCATTAATTTTCCATATCTTGACAATAATTTTAACCAATTATCAAAAAGACTTTTCAAAAAACACAATATTCGTATTACTTTTTCTCCATTAAAACAATTAAAATTTTTATATTCCAAAATTAAAGATGAAACTCATTAACAAAAAAGAAAGATATAGTTTATAAAGTAAATTTTGGATTGTAATTGCTCTTATATTGGCCAGACCTGCCAGAACTTAGAAAAGAGACTCAGGCAACATGAATTACAATGTGAAAAAATAGATAACAAAAAATTTAAAAGTACACTTGTGGATCATGCTAATATCAACAACCATAAGTTTGATTTTGACAATCCCCAAATTTTATTCCATGAGAAAGACTTATTTAAACGGAGCATGGCAGAATCAATGTTAATAGTTCGGACTAACAATAGCATAAATCTAAGAACCGACACAAATATTTTACATGACACTTATATAAACATCATTAATAATTTATAAATTTTTCCATTTATCTTATTCTTTTCAATAAATTAATTTGTTTTTTCATTTTTATCGAATTTGTATGCGATAGCACTCCTTCTGTTTACATTATAATGATACCCTCTCTGTCTCCATCTATATAAGTACTTCAAATTTGTTTAGAATATTTCTGTAAGTGTTATACGAGTATGTTTCTTTAGTACTGTGTCAAGCATTGCAAGGAATAGTTGGTGTTTTTTGTATACCAAAAATTAAATGAAATTTAAATAAATTATTAAAGAATGTGTAGTATATAAGTAACTGTTTTTGAAATTACACTGAAGATGAGACACACCATGGTCTCGAAACGTCTGTAATCATAAAATAAAGTTGTGTTAAACAAATCTGAGTGCTGTTTTGTTCATATTAAACAATTAATATTCGCTCTACTCATATCATAAAATTCTAGAATATATATATATATATATATATATATATATATCTATATATATATATATATATATATATATAAATCTCGTGTCACGATGTTGGTTCGCGATGGACGCCCAAACTACTGGACCGATTTTAAATTTTATTGGATCATCGTGTGCATATATATCCAACTTAGGTTATAGGAAATTTTGAAAAGTAAATTTAAAATATAAATGCATAATTTTTATAAATTTCAAAAAATTTTGACAGAAAATGACCAAAAAAAAAAAAAAACACTAAAATGACAAGTGTCAAAATTCATGGAAAATACGAGGATTAGAAAAAAAAAATTGACAGTTCAAAAATATAATTCAAAAACATGTACATATATAGATATATCCAACATTTATATCCAAATTAGATGCAATGCTATATTCAAAATCACTATAGTTTTAAATCTAATTAAAAGTCAATGTTTATAAATTTAAATGAAAGTAAGGAAATAATTATTTTGTGTTATATTTTCTATAAAATTACATATATTTTGACAGAAATTTACTAAAAAAAAAACAAAACACTAAAATGACAAATGTCAATATTTACGGATTTATGATTTCTGAAAAAAATGACAATTTTAAAAATATATTATTTTTACTTATTGAAAAAGGAACAGATGTATTATAATATATCCAACAGTTATATCGAAATTAGGCAAAATGCTATATTCAAAATAATAGAAATATATAACGTTTATAGATTTAAATAAATTTTGATAGTTGTAAACTAAAAAAAAAGTGAAATGTTATTTATCAATATCTATGGAATGTATTAGATGAATAAATTTATAATTTATATTTATTTGGTTTGCTTAACATATTAGTCCGGATACTGACACGTCCTCAAAACAGAATAAATCAGAATGAAAAAGCGACATATTAAATTTAACTTTAATCATAAACAAAATTTTGACAGGTCAAAAGAATTAATATGTTTAACGAATTCAAATAGGAACACATACATTAATTATTCCAACTTATATTGCAAATCAAATTTAAGATACAGAATAATAAAATTTATCAAATTTAAATATATTTGGACGGTTACGAATTTAAAACAAATGCCGAAAATGACGTTTGTTAATATTCCGGGAAATTTATGAATAAATTGATTTATGATTAAGATTTAATTTGCTTAGGTTGTTCATTCAGGTAAACATCACAAAATTAATATAAATCATGATTGAAAACTGAATATTATATCATATTATATTAAATTTTAAAGTGCTAAAAATCAAACATAGATTTGGACTCGAATTCCTCAGAACTTTATCCATGTTAGTTACAGGGATAGTATGAATATTAATTTATAGTCGGAAATTTATATTATAAGCGTTTTGTAAGTAATCACAAATTTTGAAAAATGCATTGAAATCGATGAGTGTCTAATCATGGAAAATTTTGAAAGAAAATATTAAAGGCTTATAGAAAATTCTCAATAGTATGTGACCAATAGTATGTGAAACCATTCCTGAATAAAGCATCGTAGAACATGTTAAAATGTTAGCTAAAGGTAAATAGGACGTAATACCAAATAAGATATAACAAATTTATAAAAATCACTTGGTTATTCATTATACATTTTGTAATATACTCATTTATTCAAATATTTAATTATTTCAGTTTATTTATTATTTAAGTTAGAAAAAAAACACTTTAGTCAATAGTATTGATCCATCATATTCAAATTTTAATTCCGATTTTATTTATTTTTGAATTGATATAAATTTTTTATAACAAAGGTTTCAAATTTGGTTGTCAAACGGATTCAAATTTCAATCAGACGAATTTTAATAAGGGCCGTTGCAACGCAAGGCTGGGTATGCTAGTATATATATATGTATATATATATATATATATATATATACACTTGTGTATATGTATATCAATGTGTTTTGTTAGCTTTGCGTTTCTTCCTAATATTCTTGTGGCAAAATAAAATATTTGCCTATTTGTTTCGACTTATGAGCGATGCGTTTCCTGAAGGGATAAGCCGATATCCTTCGATCATTGATTTCCAGAGACTTTGAAAACCACAAAATATAATAATAATAATGATTATTATTATTATAATTTGTACACTTTCTATAGTCTTAGGCAATATTTCCCTGTGATACTTATTTTTACGCATATTTTACTGCTATTTTGTCTGTAAATTTTTTCTCGCAGAATTACTCTAACATTTACATTTTTCTCTTTCCGAATTAATACAGAATACACATTTATTCCCAAAATGAGTCCAAGCCAGTTTCGTTTTCTTTTTGCACGGTTTACGTTTGCACTAATATTTCCATCTATGTTTACTTTATCTTATCCAGCACCATAAATATACTGTTTTCTTAATAGTATAAACAGCATTATTTTTGTGGTTTATTTTAAAAATTTGGCTAAAAATAACCATTGAAGAATATTATTCAAATTTAAACAGAAATTCTGAATTAAATATAAAATCTCTTACAAAAACTAATACAAAATTTTGATGTCCAAAAAACTAAACAACTTTAAAAATATTCTAGAATAGATTTGCAATAACAAATTACCTTTCAGTAAGATTCAATATCTTGAATTTACTTAATTACATTAAGTTTATTATAAGAAGTGAGTATAGTTAATTTTATCTTATTTGAAAAAAAAACTTTTGAAATTATTCTAAAGTAGAAAAAACATAAGTAAAACTAATTCATATCAAGAGGGTATTCTAGAGTAGAGGCAAGAATTTTGGATCATTTTTAAATCATCGTAAAAAAATCAATCAATTTTTTTACTATTATTTTTTTATAGTTTATTCATCTACCTTACAAGAGAACAGAAAAAGTTAAGTCTCCTAGTAATTCAAAATAAAAAAAAATCATTTAGAATAAAGTCGTTATAATATGTACTAGGAATAAAATATAAAAAAATGACCAAATGATGATTATTTGAAAAAAAAATTTTTTACCACTTTTTAAGTTTTTGAATTTTTAAAAAGAGTATTAATTTGAATTTTGAGATGAAGCTAGTATACGTGGTCTGTTCAAAAAGTACCCGGAATTACTAATAATTAAATTTCGCGGGTCTGGAGTGTCTGATTGTCAAAATTTTTTTTTATTGTGTTGGTATACATGCCCCTAAAGTATGATGAAATTTTCAGCTATATTCACTGTTTACTTTGTCTGTGGTAGTCGCTAAGGTTCGACGTGTTTTTCTGAGCTCGGCGATTTTTACAATGGAAGAATTGAAAAGTCAAAGAATTTGTATTAAATTTTGCGTAAAAAATGAAATAAAGTGTTGCAAAGTGCAAAAATTCACCAGATATGGCTCCGTGTGACTTTTTCCTATTCCCAAAGTTGAAGGGACCCATGAAAGGACGGCGGTTTTCCTCGATTGAAGACAATCGCTGAGAGTGCTCAAGGACATATCAAAAAGTGAATATCAAGGGTGCTTCGAAAATTGGAAAAAACGCTGGCATAAGTGTATTATATCTGGGGGGGACTACTTTGAAGGGGACCACATTAATGTAGACGCATAAATAAATATTTTTTTGAAAAAACGAAAATTCCGGGTACTTTTTGAACAGACCACGTATACTAGACAGAAATCTGTAAAAAGACTCTGAAAATTTCAAGAAAATAGACCCAGTAGAACTCCAGAAATTGCGAACATATGTATTGAAAAAAAAAGTTTAAAGAAAAAACGCGTTTAAAATTTCATAGAAATGGAAACAGAAGATTATCATGATGAAACAGCTGTACCCCCAAAAATAATTAAAATTTCAAAAAATTTTTTTGCACATATATTCTTAAATAGTTCTGGAACGTTAGAAAAAAAAAACAATTTACATTAGAATATCTCCAAGTGAAATAAGAATACATTTTTTAGTTTTAATCTAAATTTCCATAGTCTAATTATGAGCATCGTTATAAAACAATTTTTTTTTAAATATAGTGTAATATGCGTAAAAATATATAATATCACATGAAAAAATATTCATTATATCATACAAAACGATTTCGTATATAATTTATAATGTATAATAATGTTTATACAAAATGCGACATTTTGGAAAACCGGTTTTTGAATAGTATTTTTCGGGAAAATCGGATTAACGGGTTTTTGAATTTTATATAAAATATACATTAATAATTCTGTATTACAAAAAAAATTTACCCGTAAATTTAGTGTGATTTTTTTTTTTTTTTTACAATAGTTAAATAGCAATCAGAAAAAAAAATTAGTGTGATTTAAAGCAATTTTTGGCAAGATTTATTTACTATCGGTAGTAAATTTTACTCTAATTTTAATTAGAAGAACAAAAAAACAATAGTTAATCTGGTTTCACTAACTCTGAAAATAATTATCTGTTATTCATGCATCATTATGACATGCAAGAATGTAAATATTTTTATGATAGTGAAAGGAAAGAGTTCTAATAAATAAAAATAATAATAATAATTTTAAATAAAAAAAAAATTAAATGAAAAAAATAAAAAAAATATTGGATAAATATTGTCACATACATGTTAATGTCAAATTCAGTTTTATAAACAATTAAGCAAAATCCCGAGTATTTTGTATTCTGAGCAATCCTAATTCATTAATTTCAAATATTCTAATTACTTTGTTTTAAAAAAAATATGATACCAAAAAACAGAGGACATCTATCGATTTCCTATTTTATATTTATAATACAATGATTTTTTTTGACAGTTTTTGAATTTCATAATTTCCGCCAAAAAGCCAGTTTTTAAAACCGGTTTTTGAAAATCAACAAACTCTAATGTATACCAAAACTACAGGAAGTTGTCTTAAATATTATTACTAAAATTCACGTTTTTTTTTCAAAAACTGAAACACCCTCACTTGGTTTGTAATAGAGCAAGAGATTTGATACAAATAATTTCTACACAACTTATAATACTTCACCAATTTTCCTTTCTAATGTTTTTGTTACAAGGGCCGCACTTTTTCCTCGTCTTAAAATGTAAACCGTCAACAACAAGACAGTTGGGAAATCCGTGTTTGGAGAAATTTTTTGACGTGGGTTTGTAGGAATCGTTCGTTTTCCGTTTTTCCGTTTTTCGATTTTGTTTTGCTGAGAAAGAAAATGCTTGTACGGACTTTTCAATACCTGTGGGAGTTGCGCCGCTTTTGTTTCGAAAGGAGATTCAGAGGCCCATTCTTTCTTCTCATCGTTTTTATAGTCATAGTCATTTGTACACAAATATATATATATATATATATATATATATATATATATATATTTATATATATATACTTGATTACAGTTCTAATTTCAGGCACGAATCATCCCCAAACGCCAACAAATCTAGTTTGCATTTGTCACGTATAAGTCAACTTAGCAATAAAAAAAATTTCAAATTCTTTTGAATCCAATTCCTTATTATTAGCATTTCATTTTTCACACAATTTGGTTGACGTTGTTATTTATTTCGTAATAAATATCCTTATAATTCAGGAATTCTGAGAAAAAAATCGGGCGTCAAAAAGCGATACATATCTTTCGCGAATTGCAAATTTGTCAAAAGTTTCCGCCGTCGAGATGATTTAATTCGAGAATATATTTTTTGTCAAAGTTTCGTATTCGATTCTTGTCTGATTTATAGGACCATTGATTTGTACATTTATTTCCCGAAACGAGAAATGATACACATTTACAAATCGAGATTTGCCGAGAGAAAAGTCGAGGGTTTTGTAATATTTGATCAATGGATATAAAACATAGATTAATTGGCAATTTATAATCATATATTGAAGAAACAAATTATCAAATCTCGATCCTTCTATCAAATATATTCCATGCAGATTGTTTCCTAAAAATTTCCATCCCTTCAGGGGTTTGTATCAACCCCAAAATATGCATTATTATCGCAACTGCGTGAAAATGGGCGCGATAATTCAAACTTGACAGAGAAAAGATTTTCCCCTCAGGGCATTTCTCGAAATTTTCTCTGACTGATTTCGCAATAAAGAAAAACCAAGCAAACTGGAAAAGAAACGAACATGTACTGATATATACACGTCATCGAATCTGAATATTCTACGAGGATAATATAAATGTTTGATGTGGAAAAAACAAAGAGGTAAGGAAATAGAAATGACTGTTTCTGTGTTGAGTAGCGAAAATTTCAAAAATAATTGAAATATGTGTAATTTTTAGATTTAAAAGTTGAACAGAAGTTTTTATTGTATTCTATTACTTAAGTTGGTTGTAAATATAAAAATGGAGCTCTCGATCAAATGATCCACAAAAACTCGAAAACGGCTGAACCGATTTGGCCAGTCGTAGTCTCGAAAAAATTATGCTAATCAGTAGGTTGTTGGAGGGGTGAGAAATTATATCAGAATCGCGTAGGAACTTCACATTTTTAATTTGAAATTTTTTGTAGAAGCGTAATTTGAATAAAACAATGGACGGTGGCTAATACATCAAATGTTAAATGTTTTTGACAGATCATGTTCAATTATCTTTAATAGAATGTTTTACGTGAATATTATTTAATTATGATTAAATTGTAGTAAGTAGTTTTGTACGTAGTTTTACTTATACACAACAACGATATTAAACGGATCGCAAGTGTTATTAAAAACCCAAAGCATCAACTTTTTTGAAATGTTTATATGAAAATGCAGTTTTTGGCGTTGTAGCACTCTTTTTTTGCAAATCATATTTTTCCCAAACACGGTGCTCTGAAAGATCTCATTTGTATAATTATATACTCATTGGTATTTATAAAACATTTTCTAGGTTATATTACTTTTTATTCATATTATTGAAATTTAGAATCTAAATTTGGTATCGATCAAAGAGACATTTTGTCGAATAACATTTTCCCAGTTATAATTTCCCAGAATCTATCGAAGAATAGATAGTAATATATGAAGGTTAGGGGTTAAAAACCAGCAAAGTTAAGCATTGTTTAACAACAATATTTGAAAGTAGAGGGAAAAATATGTATAACCAGGTATAACCTTGATTCTTATGACTTTGATATCCGGAGATAAACGGTAACCTTTGAAAATCCACAATAAAAGTATTTTCTTTCGCTTGTAGTTTTTTAGCATTAGTTAAAAATGTAATTATTTTGTAAAATACTTCTAAAATTATATAAATAAGACATTTAATCTGTATGCCACCTGGCCGTTCCAAGTTACCCCGTTCATAAGGTAAAAAGTTCTAGATAACAAATTTTTGAAAGACAGCAAAAGAGCACATTTTTGCAATGATAAAGTAGCTGGCAGTTTTATTGAACGTAGTCAGATAATTGTTCGTTTGAAATGTGTTATTTATTGTGATATAATTGGTTTGGTTCTTAAAATATAATTGATATTTGCTAAAAGTCAAATTCGACCTTTGTCCCTCGCCCTGCTCTACTTTTATTAAATTTACTTTGATTCATCAGAATGTTACTTGAAACTTTTCAAAAAGCAGGTCAAAAAAGAAATACTTAATTCATTTTCTATCTCTCCTCGTAGAAATTTGAAAATTTTGTATAAGCTCAGTAGTATTGTTTACAATTATACACGAAATACAGAATCCAAAAAAAATCTGAAAAACTTGAAACGTAATCAATAAGTGGAAAAACCAAAAAAGACCTCGATGGATTATACCATGATTTCTATAGAAAGTGTATAAAACTTCCAGCTTGTTTGTATTGAGAAAATATAGACAAACTAATGGGATTTATTGTTTTTATAATACCTCATTGTATATAGTATTCAAACAACACATTCTTATACACTTAAAGTATTAATATTTTAGATTCTATAGAAATTATTTAGAATATACCTTACTTAGAAAAACAACGTTTGCCGGGTCAGCTAGTATATATATATATATATATATATATATATATATATATATATTAACTGTATTAACCTCCGACTCGCAGCCTATACTTTATGGTTTTTCATTTTTTAAATTCTGTTTTATTCGAATTTTATGTCATTTTTTTCGACGTCGACCGCAATAACGATACATTTTCATAGTGGTGATGAATATTCGAATTTCGTTATATCTTCCGAAGTCATTGGATTATGTCCAAATTGAAGTCATAAAATTAATACCCCGCGAAGTGTAGATGTGTTTTTTGGGCCGAAAGGAATTGGCAAACTTCATCATATTATATTTGACTAAGGATAAAAAGTATTTATTGCTTTTGTTTTAAAGATAACTCTGGTAAAGTTTTGAAGTTCGTTACTTCAACAAATAATAAGGAAGTATTTTTATATGTATACCAGATAAACCGACAGACGTTGTCTGTACACATGTCTACAATTCAGAAGTTCCAATTTTTTTTAATAACCTTTACTGATATTTACCAATTTGTTAAAAATTATTATGTTTTCTTCAATGCAATCTATACCAAAATGCATATAAATCCATATGGGTGATCTTAAATGTACAACTGCTTTAAATAAAATGTTGAGTCTCAGAACTCACGCTTAACCCTTTAATTATATTGTGAAATTCAAATCAGGCACGTAAAACCATCAAACAAACAAATATTGAAATATGTTAAAAAAATAGTATAATAAAAATATATCCTACAATTTATTGAACAAACTTATTTCCATTACCTCAATTAATTTTAATGCCAAGGGTTATACAATATTTTTAGTCATACTTGTATATGTGTACAAATGAATGATTTTTTGTTTATTTACGACTAAAACATCGATTTTCCAAATTTATCACACAACTAGCTGTAAGTGGAATTCTGTCTTAAGGCAATTAAGGCATCGTGCCTTAAGGCAAATTGCTGGAACTTTCCGTACCAAAAATTATTATTTTTTTTAAAAACGATTAACATTTTTGAAAAAATTTTACTTCGAAAAAATAAGATTTGTGAGAAACTATAAATTGGACAAAAAATTACTTTTTTTTGAAAAAAAAATTTTTTTTTTAATTTTTTTTTTATTTTTTTTTTTTTTTTGAAAAAAAAATGTTTTTTTTATTTTGACATATTTTGCAAGATCTAACCTTTTTTTTAAAGCAATCGTACCGCTTTAACTGCAGTACGTGAAAAAGAGATATCAAAGCGCGTAAGCGCCGCGTCGCCGTCTAACGCGTAAACATTGGTACGGAACCCATAGGAATGTAAACCAAATTTATACTTATTGTTAAAATCTCCAAAAAATATCGGATAATTTGATGTGTATATGTCTAATGATCATTTTTGACCGCCAAATGGCATTTTTTTTTACTTTTTTTATTATATCTCCGAAACCGCTAGACCTGCCTTTATGGAAATTTGATCGGTTCTTTACCTCATCAATACAAGTAAAATGTTTTTTGAATTATCAAAATCAGACGCTCCGTTCTCTTAAAAACTGAGTAACCGTTTTCGGCACTTTTTGCCCCGTATCTTTGGAACGGCTAGACCTGCCTTCGCCAAAAACTAATCAGCACGTCTCCTTATCAATACGAATCGAATGTTATTTGAATTATTCAAATCGGTTGATCCGTGTTCCCGAAATCGTCGACGAAAATTTGTATCCGCACATACATACACACACGTACATACATACACACACATACACATACACACACACACACATACATCCATTTTTTTTAAGGTATGCCAAAATGTTCAGAAACCTTTAAAACGTAAAGATATATAAAAATTTTCATTTTCGATTTTTTTGCGATTACATAACTTGTCCTACGCGAAGTTAAAAATTCATCGTCTGTCTTTGTGATTTATAACATAATTGAAAATTGCATTCTTTTAAACAGTATAACAAATTCATTGCAAGAAATATAGTATCCGAGGTGCAATACCACCTTGGATTTTTTCACTCAAAATAATTGCTTTAATGATGTTGCCCATAATTTTTATAATCTCGTACTGTATATTAATTGTTTTCAGTAATAATAACTAAATTACATTTCTCGAATAATAATTCGATATACATTATTACTCATTTGCCTGATATTTTGGAATCACTTGAACCAATTTAATTCTTTAATGGAACTCATAATACTATTTAATTTAATTGAAAAAAAAACAGACCCTTAGCAGTACACATTTTACAGCTTATTTTGAGCACTATAAAACCCCATGGAATATATAAAATGTAACAACTCGCCCTTAGATGGTTTCAAATACAACAATTAAATCTCGAACGAAATAAAAAACGGCTTTGTTTCTTCATCTATATTAACATTGCTCCTAGAACTCATTATAAAACACCGATTTATTAAGATTATAATTGATATAATTTTGCTTATTACATGAGTTTTGTTAAAATTTATATTTTTGGAGATATTTGCGAAAAAAAAAACGATAAACAACGCCAAAAAGAAACGAATTTTTAGTATCCAGTAACTTGAAAAGTATTTGCTTTATAAAACATTTGTTTCTAATAATTAGTTCTTCTATCGATATCCCACGTTATTTTGAAAAAATTAAATTACACTACTGAAAATGAATGTCATCCACCATTGTGGAGTTTAAATTATTTTCACTTTTAAACTTGAGAGAAAGATGAACCTAATTTCAAAATTTCATACAAATTGGAGCACAGTAAAAAAATCAGAGCCAAAACTCTCCATTGACTTGAGTAAATATTTGGTATCCATTGCCAAACATATGAATTTTTGACACAATGAAACTTCTAAATAATTTTGTGAATAAGTAAATTTTTTAACTTCCCGAAGGAGAAGTTTATGTTTTCATCAAAAAATCCGAATGGCTAATTTTATGTTTTCTCGACGTTTCAAGCCATTCTGAATCGAATGAGACCAAATTTGGAAAAAGTATGTGTGTGTGTGTGTGTGTGTGTGTGTGTGTGTGTATGTGTGTGTGTGTGTGTGTGTGTGAACAGATTTTTTGCCGTAAATCGACGTTTTCTCCAAAACGGCTGGAGCGATTTCAAAAATTTAAAAGCCATTTGATGTATCTCGATGAGGACTATCGTCTCTGAGTTTTGTGCGGCGATCGGCCGGGCCGTTTATTTGTAAATTGCAGAAAAGTGAAAAATTTTTCGCCCCGTTTTAGCCCGCAATTCTGAATCGATTCTGAAAATTCAAAAACCGTTCGATAGATATTGATTGGGAATCGTGCTGATTAGTTTTTGTAAAGATCGGCCGGGCCGTTTTCTTGTAATAAACGTTTTTTAAAAAAAAAATTTCGACGATTTTTATGATTTTTTTTTTGACGGTAGATACCATAGTTTTCTAGGTCATACTAAAATATTACGGCCCTACGACAACTCGTTTAGCTTTAAAAATTCGTCAAAGTTTGCAAAAATTGGTATAGTTTTTTTGACATTTGTCAAAATTAGACTTTTGATCGACGTTTTCTCAAAAGCGCCTGAACCGATTTCAGAAATTTAATAGCCATTTGATGTATTTTGGGGAAGACTATCGTTTGTCAGTTTTGTGCGACGATCAGCTAAGCCGTTTCTTTGTAATTTGAAAAAAAGTGTTAAACTTTTCGTCCACATTTAAGCTCATCCTACCGAACCGATTTTAAAAAATCAAAAACTGTTCGAAAGATATTAGTTGGGAATGATACTGATCAGTTTTAGGTGAAAATCTACCGAGCCGTTTTCTTGTAATTAACCGTTGAAAAAAAAAAGTTAAGCCGATTTTTATGGAATTTTTTTTAGCGATATATACCATGGTCTTATATAACTTACTGAAATATTACGGCCTTAAGACAAATAGTTTGATTTTAAAAATTCATCAAAGTTTGAGAAAATGAGTAGCTCTTTTGACATTTGTTAAAATTAAAATTAGACTATTTACTTGGTAAATAGTCTTAATTATAAAAATTATTGATTTTTGAAAATTTGCTTTTAGAAAATACTCCGAGTTCGTTCGTTTTCAATTATGTGTAATAAATCCACTCGGAATACTTTTAATGACTCATAAATTAATTTATTTTTTATTGATTAAGTCGATTATTTAAATATATCGGGAAGTTCATGTAACTTGCCTCAAGGCTAAATACCAAACCAACTAGTTATGTATTGTGATTTAGTAAAGTAAGGAAAACACAATTGCATTAGTTAAAAGATCATAATCTGTCAGATTAAATTAAATAGGGTATATTCACTGATATTCCACAACCGTCAGACGTATGTTGACTGTATCTTATATTATTTTAATTTTTGGCACATCTTAGCTGCTTTTTGGCAATAATAATGTAATCATTACATTTTTCTTGTTCATAATCATAAATATATTATATTTTAATATTGTCTTAGCCTATAAGTAAATTGAAATTTTTGGTAGATGACAGTCTTCATTTGTTTTCAATGCCAAACAATGCCGCGAATATTTTCAATGTCAAATAATGATAAGCTAACTATATTTCTATAATTAAAAAATCCTAAAAAAATTCACTTAATAAACTGCAGAAAGATTTATTAAAATCCAAATAATCGTTCAGGAGGATTATTCTTTTATACATCATTACAGAAGATTTTATATATGAGATTATGCTTTAGTTTGATGTTACCCCAGCCTAATGCGAGTCATACAAAGAATGCGATAAATATTTAAAACGTTGACAAACTCGTACGTAATTCTTTCCATTCTTGTTTCTCTCAGTATTTTTTTTACTTTCTACTTTCTACTTTTTTATTATTCTTTTGTTCCCTGATTCTGATAACTCAATAAGGCATCGGATCGACAAGCTGATCGAATTTCGAATTTCCAAGGAGCACGGCATGCTCCTTCTAATATATTTTTAGAGGATGATCGAAACTTTTAGATTTAGATAAAAAAAAGATTAAAAAAAAGTATCCTTTCACCACAAATTTTGTAATTGTCATATTACGATAATAAAAACAATCTATGATAAATTTATTTTCGTGTGAGTTTTTATTTTCTTGAACTGTTTTCGGCGTTTCGGCTGCCAAAAGCGTTATCGTCTCAAAAATCTCGACACGAAAATGGAATAATAAGTGTTGGCTCGATTGAATTATGACCGTCAAATACGAAAACTCAGTCGAGTACTGAAACAAGACACTGCAGAACAAAACATCATAAATCTGAACACTTTCCAAAACACTGGAGGACGAGATTCACGAGAAAATATAAGTTTCAAAATTTTGATAAAAATTGATAAAAAAAATGAAATCTGAAATGAGATTCGTGTAAAAAGTGTTTGAGAAAAATTTACTTACAAATTTTACAATATTTTCTATTTTTAATATTTCTCTTCGGGTACATTGCTGTCTCCCTCGCACTCATATCATTTTCGGGTGAGCGAGAGGGACAAAGACACATAATTTATCCCACTTCTGATTTTGTCACATTTATACGGGTTACATATAAAAAACTCAAAATTTCAAAAATGGGTTTCAAAATTTTGATAAAAATTGTTGGAGAGATGAAATCCAAAATGAGATTCGTGTAAAAATTGAGAAAAATTTACTTACAAATATTTTTTTTAATTTCAATAATTATTAAAACTGTTAAATAATTAACATCTAGTAATATTGATAAATAATAACATAAATTTAAATAAATAAGAGTGCAAAGGATAGAATTATAGAAATAATATCCGTAATCTATCTAATGATAGAAAATAATATCCGTAATATGATGATTTAATATAAAATAGAAGCAAATAATAATAAAAATAAAATTATTAAATAATATAAATATAATTTCTGAAAATTTCTTTTTACTTACAAATATGACAATATTTTCTATTTTTTAAGTTTTATTTCAGGTATATTGCTGTCCCTCTCGCTCTCGTATACTTTTTGTGTGAGCAAGAAGGACGGAGATACAGAATTTATCCCACTTCTGATTTTGTCACATTTATAGGGGTAACATATAAAAAATTCAAAATTTCAAAAATAGGTTTCAAAATTTTGATAAAAATTGTCGAAGAGATGAAATCTGAAATGAGACTCGTGTAAAAACTGTTTGAGAAAAATTTACTTACAAATATGACAATATTTTCTATTTTTTAAGTTTTATTTTAGATACATTGCTGTCCCTCTCGCACTCGTATACTTTATGGGTGAGCGAGAGGGACAAAGCTACATTTTTCGGCCCATTTCTGATTTTGTTTTTCTATATTCATGTAATAATTATTGAAATTCTTGAAATTTCTGCAATTTTCACCACTTTTATCCCACTTCTGTAATTAAGTATAGAAATTTCTACAATTTTCAAAAAATAAATCTTTTATTCCACTGCTGTAATGATTATTGAAATATTGAAAATTTCTGCAATTTTCAAAAAATAAATCTTTTATCCCACTACAGAAATTCAAAATGAGACTCGTGTAAAAAGTGTTTGAGAAAAATTTACTCACAAATATTACAATATTTTCTATTTTTTAAGTTTTATTTTTATTGGTGTCCCTCTCGCACCTGTAGACTTTATGGGTGAGCGAGAGGGACAAAGCTACATTTTTCGGCCCACTTCCGATTTTGTTTTTTTATACTTATGTAATAATTATTGAAATTCTGGAAATTTCTGCAATTTTCACCACTTTTATCCCACTTCTGTAATTAAGTATAAAAATTTCTGCAATTTTCAAAAAATAAATATTTTATCCCATTTCTCTAATAATGAAAATTCCTGGAACAAATTTTCATTATTCAAATAATGGAAATTTCTGCAATTTTCAAAAAATAAATCGTTTATTCCACTTCTCCAAATAATTATTCAAATACTGAAAATGTATGAGAATTTTTATAAAATAAATCTTTGATTCCACTTTTGTAAAAATTATTCAAATTCATAAAATTTCAAAAAACAAATCTTTTATCTCATTTCTGTAATAATTATTAAAATATTGCAAATTTATACAAATTTAAAAAAAAAACATTCATGTAAAAAATTCTTGTAAAACTTCTTTAAATACTGGAAATTTTCCTTATAATAATGATACGTATTAGTTTAAACATTTTCCTTTACTATTTTAATATTTTGTCCTCCAACCCGTTCTTTGTCCTCCGCAGTCCTCCACCTCGTAGAATCTCATATTTCTTTGAAACTGCAATGTAGTGTATATGTCTTATGGTGTGTATGCTGTATGTGATTTAGTTGTCATTTTGTTTCTGAGGTTTTTCACTTTTTGTACTTTATTTTTCATTTTTCATCTTTTGGTATTTTTACATGTTTTTCTTTATTTTTCATTAGGAAACACAAGACAACTTGATAAAAAATATTGGATACATAAATTATAAATTGATAATTTTTTATAATTTTTATAATTAAACATGACTTAATTTTTAATAATTAGAAAACACTAGATAATGGATACATAAATTATAAATTGATCATTTTCATATAATTTTTAAAATTAAACATGACTTAATTTTAACTAATTTCAATACGATGTGACCTACCACTACACCTCACCCGCCGCAGTAGAGACATCTGGTGCTACCGTAAAACATCAATAAAAAAATGGAAAAAATGTCAAAATAAAATAGAAAATGGATACGAATATTATAAATTTATATTTTTTTATAATTGTTATAATTAAAAATGACTTAATTTTTATTAATTTTAATACAATGGGACACAGCCACTACACCTCACCCGCCGCAGTAGAGACACCTGGTGCTACCGTAAAAAATGATTAAGAAAATCGAAAAAAATGTTAAAATAGAATAGAAAATGGATGATAATTTTTATAATTTTTATTATTAAACATGACTTAATTTTTATTAATTTCAATACAATGGGATACAACCACTACACCTCACCCGCCGCAGTAGAGACACCTGGTGTTACGGTAAAATGATTAAGAAAATTAAAAAAAAATGTTACGAGTATCTGAGTATTCTCACACATAGTTTGAAAATAATACACAGTACATTACTATTTTTATTGTATTTTTTTATGATCCTTTGTAAAATGATACATCTCATCTCATCTCATCTCATTCCCCGGTCTCGTAATTCGCATAACTGATGCACATGCACATCACAGAATAAATATTAAATCACGGGCTGAACTTACATATGAAATGATGTCATTTGCTATGTAAATACGTACGTCTTTCCGTTGCATTCGCTGCTACTGGTGTAGATTTTTATTTTAGTCAGTTTTTTATCCCATCCGACAACGACGACGACGACTTATTTCACATATGAAAAATATGTGATATGGGACATAACGGAAAAGATCATTTTAAGTTAATTATGTATCTAATAAAAGTATTTCCAAAAATGTAATTGTCGTTTATCACTCAATTCGAGTCTAAAGTACATCGTCGTTGATTCAAATTTGAATTTCGATGATATAGTGCTGTGAATACATTAACAATGCGAATGCGAATACGAGCGAGAGAACCAGTCTGTCATGTCGACGCCGTTTATCACGGTGGAGCATCAGGTGTGAACAACTTAATGGAGCGATATTTAATAACAGCAAGGCTAAATTTAGAAACACCTGCGACGAGATGGCAAAACGAATCTCCTCATCGTAATAATAATATAATGGAGGAGTTGTGCAATTTTACACAAATTGGTAAAAGGTTTTGTTGTAAAAGGTACTACATAACTATTATGGATGTTGATGAAAATTTTTTTTAATGCTAATTTTTACATGCAACTAGATCTGTTTTTAGTATTCTGTAGTTTATATCAAGAAACGAAATTAAAACTAGGTGACAGTTGCCACAGTTTGACTTAATGCAGGTTGCAGAAACTTTGGGATAAGAGATAAAAAATTGACTAAATAAATTAGAATTGATATTTAGAAACTTTTCAAATTCTGACAAAAAATTTTTAGATTTCGACACAGTTTGTCATTTAAAATTTTTATAAACAATTATATTCAATATTGAAACACTCTTTTTATAGGTCTATAACATTTTAGAACGTCAGACGACAAGGATATTATTTATAATTTTGAAGAGTAATTTATATTAAAAAAAAATATAATATGTAAAAAAATTCAGAACGTCTTCAAACGTCAACACAACTAGAAGCAAAGACAAAAACTATGCCTAGTTTTAAGTTGCATTTTGTTTTGCTTCAAGTTACATTAAGGAACGTATAACAGAAAAATGTTATGGCAAGGCCATGTTTCGTTCCAACTTCCATACATTATGCTACTGGATCATACTGAATCCTGTCAAAATGTCATGTATTTGCCGTGCATTCAGGAGTTTTACACATGAACTGCAACGTCGCTCGTATGTTGTGAACCTGAGTCAGAAAGACCCTGTTTTCCAAAATCATTTATTTGACATTTCTAGGTTAGGTTTTCTATATGACATCTTGAGAAATTCGCTTGACGGCACAGCAAACACATGGCTTCTGACAATACTTACAAGTAGTATGGAATTTTTTTATAATATAACGTTGCCATAACATTTGTCTGTTATGCGGCAGAATCGGTCCATAATTTCCCGATAAGGATGTGTGTGTGTATGTATGTATGGATACAAGTTTCCAGTCACATTTTCAGGCGCACGGATCAACCGATTTGAATGGTTCAAAAAACATTCGATTCCTATTGATAGGGAGATGTCCTGATTAGTTTTTGGCAAAGGCAGGTCCAGCAGTTACGGATATAAAGAGCAAAGAGTGCAGAAAATAGAAATCGAGTTTTCGAGAGAACTGAACATTCGATTTGAATGATCTAAAAAAACATTCAATTAGTAATGATTGGGAGAAGTGTTTATTAGTTTTTGGAAAAGGCAGGCCCAGCCATTTCGAAGATAAGGAGCTAAATGTGTGAAAACTGGCAGCTTTTGTGAGAACTAAGCGTCCGATTTCAATGATTCAAAGAATTTTCTGCTTGTCTTAACAAAATAATTGATTTTGGAAAAAAAATTTTTTTGTTTCAGCTTCTTTTTTTGCTTATCAAAAATAATTCAGATTTAATTTTTGATTCTGACTATAGTTCTAATATACTTTAAACAAATGATTTCAACTTTGCAATTCAGTTTATATAATTCTTATATATATTAGACAATGTTACAGTATTTATTTATAATAATCTATTTGAAAACATTCAAAATTCCTCGAATATTTCGTTACGGTACGGGAAGTTCCAGCAATTTGCCTTAAGGGACGATGCCATACACCCCACTAGTTTGAATTATTATTGTAATTTTTGCACATTTTACCTCATGTCTCCGAAAAGGCTGGGCCTGCTTTTACCAAAACTGAATCAGCAAGTCTCCATCATATTAGGAATTGAATGTTTTATGAATCATTTAAATCGGTTGATCCATGTTCACGGAATCGTCGACGAAAAATTGCATTGGCACATACGCACACACACATACATCAATTTTACTAAGGTATGCCTAAATATTTAGAAGAACGTGGAGATATGCAAAAATTTTCATTTTAGATCTTTGAAATTTTGATTACTATAAAGTACCATGCAGAAAGTTAAAAAAAAAAAAAATCTTTATTTTTTTGTCAATCAAGATTAAATACAAAACTGCTTGCTTAGGTAATAAAAAGAACAACCAAATAGAGTAAACAATATACATAATAAGTAATAATAATTAAGAAACTAAAGAAAAATTATAAAATGACGTAAAATAAAAAAAATATATAAATGAAACAAAATTGACTTGGTTGAAGGTGTTGCCGACTTAGTTTTGCAGGAACACGCATTTAGATAGCAGCTTGTTATCAACAATTTATTCCACTATCTTTTTTTTTATTTCCTTATAAATTACAATCTGTCTAAATAGAAAGACATTGAGTAATTAGTTTGACAAATATCAAAGAATTTTAAAAGGAAAACCCAGTGGTTCCCCTTTTATTAATGTATTAAATTATATTTTTATTTTGGTATAATAAAGAAAAAAAAGAAACTCAAATTACAATTATAAACAAAGTACATTACACAGACTACAAATACACATACATACACACACCTATTTTAAATAATATGGTAGAACAACTTATTATTGATTAATGTGTTAGATCTATCAATTGTATTCTTTTTGATCTTAAATTATGTGTGGTGTTATATTCTACTATTTAACTGGTTAAATTTACAAATTGAAATTACTAAATGTAATCTTTTATTTCCGATGCTAATCTAGCAATTAAAAAGCAAAACATTGCCTAATATTTTTGCCTAAACATTGGAAATTACTCCTCTTTTACAAATCTTGATAAAATGTGCACCTCACAAAATAAATCTCAAGTTTACATTACATTCATTACAAACAAAAAAAAAAATCTCGTCGTCGTCGTAAAGAACATCATCCCTCCCGATCCTCCCCGAGAGGAATAGCTTTTGAAAAATCACGCAATGCATCGCTTTGGAGACAGTTGGAAAAAAAGTTACTCTTAATTAAGATACTAATCTAGCAATTAAAGAGATTTATTCAAAGTGCTATTCGTTATAATTAAAATGACCGTTTTTTCCCGACATCCGTCGTCCGGCTGTTAATTTGCCTTCGCTTTCGCAAAATCCCTTAAAACAAAATTGTAGTGGAAAATAAAAAAAAATGGAAAAAAAAAATTAAAGCAGGTTTTAAGCGTCGGGAAACGAATTGCTTGAATCTCGTAAAGTAAACAATGGTAGTGTTTTGTGTTATGTTTTTAATTGAGGAAAAATCGTTAGACGTATATTTTTAACTTCCCGAAGGAGAAGTTTATGTTTTCATCAAAAAATCCGATTCGCTAATTTTATGTTTTCTCGACGTTTCAAGCCATTCTGAATCGAATGAGACCAA
>NW_020537324.1:73965048-73980274 GCF_003426905.1 Ctenocephalides felis | reverse complement strand
CATAAGGAAAAAAATGGGACTTCAGAAAATTGTCTGAATCTGTATTTATTTTTTAAACGAAATTCTGCTTTTCTAGTACACGGCTCTTATCATAATATTATCAATTTTTTGAAAAAATAAATAATTGACTATTGTGTTTCAGTTTTTTTTATATGTTTAATTTTCCAAATTTGTGTCCTCACGGTTCAACTATCCCTGAAATCCCTTCCAATCACTCCTTATGTGTCACTTTCATTGGCGTTGCATTCGCACAAAACCATATTACACAATTTTCGGTTTTAAAATTAACTAGCTGTAAGTGGAATTCTGTCTTAAGGCAATTAAGGCATCGTGCCTTAAGGCAAATTGCTGGAACTTCCTGTACCAAAAATTATTATTTTTTTTAAAAACGATTTTAAAAACATTTTTGAAAAAATTTTACTTCGAAAAAATAAGATTTTTGAGAAACTATAAATTGGACAAAAAATTACTTTTTTTTGAAATAAATTTTTTTTTTAAATTTTTTTTTTAAATTTTTTTTTTTAATTTTTTTTTGAAAAAAAAATGTTTACTTTATTTTGACATATTTGGAAGATCTAAATTTTTTTCAAAGCAATCGTACTGCTTTAACTGCATAAAGACGAAATATCAAAACGCGTAAGCGCCGTGTCGCCGTCTAAAACGCGTAAACAATGGTACGGAACCCATAGGAATGTTAACAAATTGTATACTTTTGTTAAAAATCTCTATAAATATCTGATAATTTGATGTGCATATGTCTAATGATCATTTTTGACCGCCTAATGGCTCATTTTTTACTTTTTCCTCTATATCTCCGAAACCGCTAGACCTACCTTCATGAAAATTCTATCGATTCTTCATCTCGTCAATACAAGTGAAATGTTTTTTTGAATTATTAAATCGGACGTTCCGTTCTCTTAAAAATTGAGGTACCGTTTTTGGCACTTTTTGCCCCGTATCTTCGGAACGGCTAGACCTACCTCCGCCAAAAACTAATCAGCACGTCTCCTTATCAATACGGATCGAATGTTTTTTAAATTATTCAAATTGCTTCATCCGTGTTCCCGAAATCGTCGACGAAAATTTGTATCCGCACACACATACATACACGCACACACATACATCCATTTTTTCTAAGGTATGCCAACATATTCAGAAGCCTCTGAAACGTAAAGATACATAAAAATTGTCATTTTATATTTTTTTGCGATTACTATAACTTACCCTAAGGAAAGTTAAAAAACATGTTCAGTTAATATTGTTTATTTTTCTACATTTATTTTATATGTAATGTATGATTGTTTTTCTATATATATTATTATTGTTATAAAATGGTTTTTTCCTGGTGTGGTATGTATATCTTTTAAATAGAGAGAGTAGAGTTTTGCGCTGTTAATTTTGTACAGTTTTGTCTTACACTTTATCGAATGTTAACAAGACTTTTAAGGATCAACTATATCCTTAAGGATTTTCTAATTTAAATTTCTAAGACCTTTATTTGTGTATCACTGAAGGACAAAGTATGAAGCCGTGAGACAAGACAAGACGTATGAAAGCATCGGTAGCGACATTCAGCAATTTACAAATTATGTTTATTTTGTAAATTGCTGAATGATGACACACAATCCGTGTCGAAACGTATATTATAAATAACTATTCTACAATTTTTATACATACAATTTAAAAATAAGGAAACATTAACAATTAATAAATGAAACAAGAAACGCATATGGCTTACGTTACTTACATTTTTTACTTGTCGAAAAAGTTCATGTTTACGATAGAAAATACGATTTTCTAATTTTATTTTTAAAAAATAGATAAATAGATGATAATTTAAAATAATAATGTAATTAATGAAATAATAATGATAATTTATTTTTCTAATATCTCTGCGTTCTAAACCATTTGAAAATTATATCTGATTTTTAATATATTTATCAATTATAAGTATAATTTCAAATACAATTATAAATATAACTTTGAGATAAATTTATATTTATATTTACATATTTAGATTTGTTAGATTATTAGAATTTTACTATATTAAACTAGTGGTGTATGGCATCGTGCCTTGAGTCAAATTGCTTGAACTTCCCGTACCATAATGAAATATTCGAAAAATACAATTTAGTTCGACAAAAAATTTTTGGATATTAAAATGAAAATATTATACAAAAAAAAAATTAACCAAAAGCTGTTGATTTCTTCAATACAAGCAGAAAGTTCTATAAATCATTCAAATCTTTATACTTTGTTCTCTCAAAAATAGCAATTTTTTGCACATTTTGCTTCGGATCTCCAAAACGGCTGGTTCTGTCTATGCCAAAAACTAATCAGCACATCTCCCAAAGGATAAAAATCGATTACTTATTGAATCATTCAAATCGGTTATTCCGTACGCCCAAAATTGCCTACGAAAAATTGTATTCACACATACACATAGACATACACACATCAATTTTTTCTAAGGTATGCCAGATTGTTCAGAAACTACTGAAACGTAAAAATAAGCAAAAATTTGCAGAAAATGATATAGTAAAAATTTATTATCATACGTTTCGACACTTGATGTGTGTCATCATGCTGCAGACACGAAAAATACAAAAAATATATAGAACTAAATTTGTAGATTGTAAAAAATATAATTGCATGATAATTAAAACAAAAGCTAAAAAATAGGACATAATTGTCCAATAGGAGAAATGATGTTATTAGTAAATCAATCATAAAAGATATGTTTTTTTGTATTTTATATGTTGTTTTTTGTATTTTTTATGTTTTTCCTGGTCAAATGCTGTATGATGACACACATCGAGTGTCGAAACGTATAACAAAGATTTTTTTCTATATTAAGCCTTCATAATTCGACGATTCAAATAATAAATGAATAAGTAATAAAATAGTTAATTAAGTTATATTAAATTTGTAAAGTATTGACATGAGCGCTGTTATAATATCATTATGCTGACGACTTGAAAAATTAATGGATAAATAAATGAATAATTGGGCTGCAAATTATCTCAAATATATTTATATAGTTTTTTGAATAAAAGTAAAAAAATGTCCTAAATCCTTATACGGCAAATTATCAAAATACTGAAATTCGCATATCAACTACAAATTATTCAAAATTTCAATATGGAAGTGTATAAAACAGTTTTTACTAGATTTTAGTAAATTTTATTTAGTTTTTACTAATGTTAATAAACTGAAATGTACGGAAAGAAAATTAAAAGTTATTTGAAGAAATTATATTTTATTATTTTTCTAGTATTAGTTTATTATTCAGATATTTTATTTATATTATTTATTAATTTTATTTTCATTATTATTTGCTTATATTTTATATCAAATCATATTACGGATATTATTTTCATGTAAATTTTATCCTTTGCACTTTTATTTATTTAAATTTGTTATTATTTAACAATATTACTAGATGTTAATAATTTAACAGTTGTAATACTTATTGAAATTAAAAAAAAAATTGAAGAAAAGTAAAAAAATGTCCTAAATCTATATATAACAAATTATCAAAATACTGAAATTCGCATATCAAATACAAATTATTCAAAATTTTTAATATGCAAGTGTATAAAACAGTTTTTACTAGAGTTTAGTAAATTTTATCTAGTTTTCACTAATGTTAATAAACTAAAATACCAGGGAAGAAAACTAAGAGTTTTGAAGAAAAGTAAAAAATGTGTATCATTTAATGAAAAATTAGAACATAGATGAAATTTCATCATGTTTATTAAATATAAAATAGATGAAAAATTATATTTATATATATATATATATATATATATATACACATATATATACATACTACAACTAAGAATAAAATCCTGCATTGAACCTATAAAATATTTTTTTAATCACAATCTACTTAAAAGTAGTACATTTCATATTTATTTACTTTTATATTTTATATAGTAAAAGTATAGATATATTTGTATAGTAAAGTATATAAAAATAAAATTATTACATTTTATTTTAAAGTAGACTTAAGACTAAGTGGTAACATTTATTTAAGGAGCTTTAATTTATAAAGTTGCTATAAAAATTAATTACGTTTAAAAAAAAGTTGAAAATTTATATGTTAAATTTAGTTTTACAATACGAGTGTACATGGAAATAGAATAAATGGGAAACAAATTGGATTTATACAAAAGTGCAAATGCAAATTGGTTTACAATGTAATATGTTAAGTTTGTTCTGTTTAATATAGAGCTTGGTTTAATAAATCTGATTATATTAATGCTGTATATTTCATAAATAATTTCTATGACTGAAATGTTTGTCTAACGATACAAGTAGCCCCAGTCAGTAAAATCGTAAACATTACGTCCTCTAGGTATAAAACGATCGGGATTTACATATTCGACTAAATATTTCGGATAAAATTCATCATCGTAGTATTTCACAAAAACATTTCCTCTGCCACCACAACTGGTGTCTGTTCCGTTTATTGTCATTATCATATCAGAACATCCAATACAAACATTATTTTTTATTATTTCGCAGACAACAAATGTACGATAGTTGCCACAGTCTCTATTGCATTCTTTGTTAGCATAACTCATGCTCGGAGAAAATGAGACACCTGAATAAAAGGGAAATTTTTTTAGAAACTTGCCTTAAGGCATATTGACACTTACACCTAGTTACTTTACCTTGGCCAAATTTCGATCGTACCACTCTGCGCCAATCCAAATTTGATCTTAATATCGAATCCACTTGCTAGTACTTGTTGCATGATACAACTCCTATGGGAAAAGAATTTTTTCAAAGCAAATATATTACAAAAATTATTAAAAACAAAATTTTATTTCCTTAATTAAATACCTTTGTCTTACAACGACCTTTTACATTTTTGATTTCTTCCTGTCTTAATTTATATCTTCCATAAATAAATGGGTTCATAACCTCGTAGATTTTGACACTATTTAATCCTTTTCCGCCAAATGCATCTCTAAATTCGTTGTATAAACGTTTATATTCGGAATTATAAGAACTAAGTTGTCGTTTTTCATATTTCTTATTTAAATTAATATGACACCATTCTGGTGGCATGTTGGATTTCAGCTCACCTAATAAACTGCAACAAAAAAATATATATATAATTAACTTCCCGTAGGGTAAGTTATAGTAATCGTAAAAAAATCTAAAATGAAAATTTTTATATAACTTTACGTTTCAGAGGTTTCTGAATATTTTGGCATACCTTATAAAAAATGGATGTATGTGTGTTCGGATACAAATTTACGTCGACGATTTCGGGAACACCAATCAACCGATTTGAATAATTCAAAAAACATTCGATTCGTATTGATAAGGAGACGTGCTGATTAGTTTTTGGCGAAGGCAGGTCTGGCCGTTCCGCATAAATGGGGCAAAAAGTGCCAAAAACAATAACTCATTTTTTTAAGAGAACGGAGCATCCGATTAGAATAATTCAAAAAACATTTTACTTGTATTAACGAGATGAAGAACTGATCAAATTTTTTATGAAGGCAGGTCTAGTGGTTTCGGAGATCTAGTAAAAAAAGTAAAAAAAAAATGCCATCTGGCGGTCAAAAATGATCAATATATGCACATCAGATTTTCAGATATTTTATAGAGATTTTAATAAAAAGTATAATTTTTTTTGCTTATATTCCTATGGGTTCCGTACCAATGCTTATGCGATAGACGACGACGCGGCGCTTACGCGCTTTGACATTTCGTCTCTATGCAGTTAGAGCAGTACGATTGCTTTGAAAAAAAGTTCAGAATTTCCAAACTAGGTCAAAATGAAGAAAACATTTTTTTTTCAATAATTTTTTCTCAAAAAAAAGTAATTATTGTCCAAGTTTATAGTTTCTCAAAAATCTAATTTTTTCGAAGTAAAATTTTTTCAAAAATGTTAATCGTTAATTAAAAAAATAATAATTTTTGGTACGGGACGTTCCAGCAATTTGCCTTAAGGCACGATGCGCCTCACTAGTTGACAAAATGATTGCTTTTGGAAAAAAATATTTCAAAAATTTATTTTCAATTTTTTTTTCAAAAAATTTTTTTTTGTATATCGAAAATAATTCAGATTTTAATTTTAATTTAGGCTAAAGTTCTAAAGCTCACTTATATACTTTAAATCAGTTTACATAATCCTTATAAATATTATACAATGTTACAATATTTATAATAATCTATTTGAAAACATTCAATATTCCTCGAACATTTTGTTTTGGTACGGGAAGTTCCAGCAATTTGCCTAAAGGCACGATGCCACTAGTTCAAATCTTGTTTGATGTTAAATTGAAAATTAATTGTTGGTTGAATTTTTTACACAACTAGAGAAGTTTTAAAGACTTATTTTCCCGCCTATTTCAAAAAAAATTCTTTTAAATTTGTGAAATTTAAATTTTCACAAAAAAAAGCAATTTTTTTTTCAAATTTTGATCAGTTTTTAAAATTAAAAAAAAACTACATACCGTAGGGCCGTAATATTTTATTATGTTCTGTAGGACCAAGATGTCTATCAACATAAAAAAATTCATAAATTTTTTTTACGAAGAAACGGCTCAGCCGATCTTTGTCCAAAACTAATCAGCTCGAGTACCAAATAATATCTTTCGAATGGCTTTTAAATTTTTGAAATAAAAAATGCACACACACATATACTTTTCTTCCAAATTCAGTATGGCAGAAAATATAATAATTCAGAAAATTTTTGATTTTCTAGGAAGTTATAGAACACTATATAAAGACAAGTGATTTTAAATTAATAGAATATTTCATTACTTACCTCATTATTAATTTAGAGAGTCACTAAACCAATTTAGTACTAATAAATCTTCAACTAGTAATCACAATTAGCACTCGATATTTTCTGTTTATCTCACACTATTTATTTAATTTATTATTTAAATAAACTATATATTTTTTATTAACTATTTGAATTTCGTAATGCACTAAACGACGACTTAATGATGACTAAACCAAGAGCTATAGTTTTAAGTCTACTCGCGATAAAATAAACAAATTGTTCGGAGTTCAGTTTTTCCCCGAAGCCTAAATCAGCGATTCTTCAAATTTAAGCAAAACAGTATAACGCAAGATTACAAATATATATAAATATAATTTTAATTACGTTTTAAGTACCAATTCGATAATTTTGTATACTAACAAATTATAAGATCACATTATTAATCTTTAAAATAAGAAACGCCTAAAGTTTATATTTATAATATGAATTCCCTTAACATCCTGAATGAGGAGTTTGTTTCCGCTAAAAACTAAGTGAAATTTTATAATAAATTAATAAACTTTATAATATATAAAGTTCAAAATATTAACTATACATAATCTTAAAAATAAAAAATAAACTTTATCGTAAAAGTTTTAAAATTTCCTAAATCTCAAATTATATTTAACAAGATGATTTACACATATCAAGGAAGTTGAAGCAACCATAAGATAAACGCCACTTACACCTAGTTCAATCATTTTAAATAAAATATTTAGCATATAACTATTTAAAAATGAAACTAGTGATGCATGGCATTGTGCCTTAAGATAAATTGCTGGAGCTTCCCATACCACAATTAAATATTCAAGCAAACAATTATTAATACATAAATTTTGATCAATTATTAATATTAATTGTTTTCAAATAGATAATTATAATTATTATATATTTATTCGTTCATATAATATACAGTGACGATCTTATCGCTCAAAACACTTGAAAATGTTTACATTAGCAAGAGGTGCCGAATAAATCCATCTGAGGATATATTTCTTACAATTAGAATAACGCATTTGAAATATATACATTTTCAAACTGAATTGTAAATTTAAAATTCATATTTAATGTATAAAACTTTGTATGTTTTGGAATTTTTCTTCACACACACACATCTATTTTTTCTAAGGTATGCCAGAATGTTCAGAAATCTATGAAACGTGAAGATATTCAATTTCGATTTTTTGGCAATTAAAATTTATATTATATAATAAAAACGCATATATTTTTTGTTTAATCGAAATTACTGTGTATGATTTGTTCTGATTTTTTTTTTGAACTTCGAAAAAAAATTAATTATTTTTCTACAAAGATACTTACACCTTATTAGTTACATAAAATCGTTATAAATATTCATAATAAATGAGATAAGTAAAAATGTTCTCGGCATAAAACCTTAGAGTTTGCAACTTATGATTTATTTAACTAAATAGTAATACAAGAACATTAGTACGGTAAAGTTGAAGGAATCCCCAGAATATATTTATTCAGGGGATTTCTTCAACTTTAAATATGATATCTGTTGAATAAAATTTATATAGCAGCTCTATATGAAAAATGATACATCATATAACATCATACAGTTTATATTTATTTTTTGCATTTGATATTTTTTTAGTCATCACAAAATGCAATCTGTAAATTTTAGTTCTACATTTTATAAATCATTTTAAATGTTTTTTTTTAAGTTTCTAGTGTAAATTTCCATAAATTTACCATTAACTTCTTATCATTATCTTGCCCGTGAAAATTGAATATTAAATTAATATTATAGTATATAAAATAGATTTTCATTATTTATTATTTTTACGTGAAATAATTGTAACTTTTCTAGAGCTTTAAATTAAATATTAATTATTATTTATATCAATTTAGAATGTTTTCAGGATTAGAACTTTTGACTCTATTTTTATAAATTACTATTTTTCTTTTGTTTAAATAATTTACATTTACATATTTGTAATTGGCATTTTATTCATCAAATGTAAGTAATCAGTTATTTTTTAAAAATTATACTAAAATTATTTTATACTAATATAATTCAATATATAATTGCAATATAATCAACCATCAAACAACTCAATATTTTAAAAAATATAATATATTAGTTATTGCTAAAAAAAAATTATATATTTATATATTTATATATTATATCAAATAACTTGGAATAAGGCCAACAAAATACAAATATCATATATATATATATAATAAATAAACATTTGCAAGTTCTTTTTAAAGTGTAATATAATACTTATTGTATAATAATAAATTAATCTTATCTCAACAAAAGTACTTCTAAGAAATGATTCATTCAAAGTTGATAAAATATGAAACAGATAACTTCTTTGTATATATTTTTAGTCCTTGACAATGAAATAGTTAATATGAATAGATTATATATATATATATATATATATATATATATATATATATATATAATATAGATAACTGAAATTTACTAAATGTATTTAGGAATACTAGAGTTTTGTTCGCATTTAAAGTTTGTTTACGAATCTTGCAAATTCTCAGATTTTTAGTACTTTTTAGTAATATATACGAACATTATATATTTACGACAATTTTAGTAAATTTTATCTAGTTTTCAAATATGTCAACAGATTTTTGCTATAATTATCCAAAAATTTTTTATGATAAAAATACTCGAATCAGTTCATGAATTTTGTTTGTATTGAAAGTTTGTTTAAAAATTTTTGGACTTTTTGGACTTTTTTAGTAATATACAAAATTTATATATTAATAAAAGCTTTAGTAAATTTTATCTAGTTTTTAAATATGTACTCAGATTTTCACTAAAATTATCCAAAAAATTGTTATGATAAAAATCCTTGAGAAAGTACAAGAATTTTTCTTGTATTAAAAGATTATAAGAACTTAACTTAAGAAAGTGAAAGTTTTTTGACTTGTAACACTTTTCTAGTAAATTTTATAAAAATTGTATAATAATAAAAGTCTTAGTAAACTTTAAGTTGTTTCTGAATGTACAACTAAATTTATCTGTAGAAATTTTTATTATAAAAATACCCCAGAAAGAACCCAAATTTGTATATAAAAATCTAGCAAATCCTTGTTTTTTAGCACTTTTTTAGCAAGTTTTGCAAATATTTTGTATTAACAAAAATTTTAATAAATTTTATCTAGTTTCCAAATATGCAAACATATTTTTACTAAATTCATGAAAAAATTGGTTTTAATAAAAATATTTCAAAGAGAACACAAATTTGTATTTAAGTATCGAGCAAATTCGGACTTTTAGCACTTTTTTAGCTAGTTTTGTAAAAATTTTGTATTAACAAAAGTATTGGTAAATTTTATCTAGTTTCCAAATATGCAAACAAATTTTTACTACATTTATTTAGAATTTTTTTATAATAAAAATACTCCATAAAGTACCCGAATTTTTTATATAAGAATCTACCAAACCCTCAGACTAATAGCACTTTTTAGCAAGTTTTTCAAAAATTTTTTGTTAACAAAAGTTTTCGTAAATTTTATCTAGTTTCTAAATATGTAAACACATTTTTAATAATTGTACCCAAAAATTTGTTATTATAAAAATATTTCAAAGAAAACACGAATTTGTATATAAGAATCTAGCAAATTTTCGGAATTTTAGCACTTTTCTGGTAATACATGCAGGAAAAAAACTTTTTTTGTATTCGAGACAGTTTTTTCGGGCGATCAAAAACATTTGGTTATTTTCATACTAAACATTTTATTCTAGAAATATTTAGTATGGCAATAGAACATTTGCCGGGTCATCTACTATTTTTATAAATTTTAAAACTTCAAAAATCTTTTTACTACAAATCTTGTATATTTTATAACTTTTGTACCAAATTCGTCGATACTCGTCGGTAAGTAAAGGAAAAAATTACAAACTTGGATCGAATCCAACTTTAACAAATTATAAGTCTTCGTCGTATGATTTCATTCCGGTGGCAATAAAAACGACCGAACTACATTCGAAAGTTTGTAATTTAAAAATGGGGTTTTTCTGATTCTCTAGAACGTCGAAGAAAATTCAGATACCGATTTTTCATTGAACTAATGCCAAATAGACAGAAAATACTTCTTGTGATAGTATGTCCCAAATATATATTATACTTATATATCTATATATTACATCAGGTGCGTGTTTCCTAAGAAAAATACATCTAGAAAAATAATTATGATCAATAGAAGAAGAACTCTTGTGTGGGCAGAAAACTCTATTACTGTTTGATTAATACATCCGATACGTTTACTCCAACTAATTTGGGATGAAATGATATTTCCTCAATGGAAATATTTATGAATGGTCTTTGGGAGATGATAAATAAACTATATTAAATTTTGCCATTAGGAGAAAAAAATAATAGAGAAGTCATATTGGTAATTAAAGAGTAGTGCAACATTTATAATCTACAGGATTTTATATAAAGAGAACATTAAATTTTGTGAAATGTTCTGAGAAAAAGTTAAAATTTTTTAACAAAATTGTTAATTAAAAAGTAATGTGTAAAAAAATGCTTGATTTACTACTACTATTGCGTTAATTCTAAGATGTAATTCATTTTTTACACTAAATTTTTTCGATATATTTTTTATTTCAACTATTTGTTGTGCATTGCGGTATGCATTTTGCTCACAAAATTTTGTATAATTTTAAAAATTCATAATTTTTTACTGTAGTGATTATTATAATAAGTCGTATTACATAAAGTCATATCTTGAATTTGTTTATAAAATACATTTGAAAAATTTTATTTTCGAAATATTGCATTTCATATGCGTTTATAATGATGCTTATTATATTTGTTTAATTTCAATACTTCGAAATAAATTAGTAATATTGAATTTATATTAATTGATAAAGACATATATATTAAATTTTTTGAATATTATTACAAATAGAATATTATAGGAATTATTAGTACAATATTTCAAAGAATGAAATATATTGCAATGATTTTCAATAATTATTTAGTAGCACGTTTATAAATAACAATGAACTTTTTTTGCACGTTTTTTTAACATATATTAAATATTTTTTAAACGAGAGCAATTTTTTTTCAGAAAAATAAAAAAATGTGAGCTATTTCTCACCATCTTTGGTAGTAGATACTTTTGTTTTTTATAATTTTAAAATAACTTTTTATTTATATAATCCACCAATTATATATCAAACTTTTGTATCGAAAATTTAATTTATGATAAGTTTTAAAGATTGTTATAAATATTTTTTTCGAGTGCAATTGAATTTCTTCGGTAAAATAAAATAGATTTATTATTAAATCTATAAATAATTCACGAATTACAATTCGTTTTTTATATCAAAAATTTAATTTATAATAATTTTAAAAACTTATAAATTATAAATTATAAATATTTTTTTAAGTGCAATTGAATTTATTCAGTAAAATAAAATAATTTTATTATTAAATCTATTATTAACCCATCACAATTCGTTCTTTTTATGACAAATTTAGTTCATGATAATTTCAAGATTGTTATAAATATGTTTTTTTATGGAAATTGATTTATTCAGTAAAGTAAAATAAAAGTTATTGCATTTCAAAAAGAATATTATATTTTAAGTTGTTTTATAAATTTTCTGCTTTTTTACACAAAAATTCATTTATAAATAAAAAAATGTGTAATAAATTATATATAATAAATGTATGTCATACAAATTTAATACTTTTTGTTTTCACCGAACCTTTCAGAAATAAAAAAAAATAGATACACATTTCATGAACAAAGAATCATTTTATCCTACAAAAAATCATTTTATCATTCTATAAAAATATTTTTGAGCAAAAAATCAATTAAAATTAGTAAACTAAAATTGAGTCTCTGAATGAAATAATTATTTATAAATCATAATAGTTCAAAAATAATATTTTAGAATGTTTTTAATTTGGAATGTCTGCTTAGCAACTTTTATCGGTTTGACTGAATTTTTTAAAAATCTTATTAATATTTATAAAATATTATTATCACTATTAATATTTTTAAAAATTATTATTAATATTAACCGTAGTAATTTTAAAAAATTTTAATAATAACCATGATATTACAAATTTCAAACTTTTTATCATTTTATAGACTAACAAAAAACTAGTGGTGCCTTAAGGCAAATTGCTGGAACTTCCTGCACCGTAACAGAATATTCGACAAATTTTAAATGATTTCGAATAGATTATTATAAATGCTGTACCTTTCATTATTCGTATTTTATAGGCAAAATATAAGAGCTTAGGAATTGGACAACGACTTTTATATATGTTTACATAAAAAGTAGAACAAAACTTAAACAAGCGGAGTTAGAATTAAAGGACCTTATCTCATTTATAAGAATCATATAAACTGAATAAAATTATATTATTATTAGCGAAGTTTAAATTATTTATTTCAAGTATATAAGTGAGCTTTAGAACTTTAACTCGAATTAAAATTAAAATCTGAATTATTTTCAACATTTAAAAAAAAATGTTAAAAAAATTGAAATTATGCAAATACTCTCACAACACATGCAAGATAATTTTTGAACCCTTAGAATTTTTTCTAAGGTATTCCAATTAATATTTCTTATGAGTACTATAACTTAACCTACGAGAATTACAACTACTATCAGTTACTACTACTTAAGTACTACTTAATTATTCACTATTTAGTACTACAACTGTCAATTTAATTATTCTACCAGATTTATCTAATACACGTTAAATATCTCTATATAATATAAAATCGAGATAAATTCTATGGTTATTTGTTATTTTTTAATTACACCGATGGCATCCTCATCCTCATCGTCATCGTCGTCGTCCTGATGGTCGTTACGTAATAATTCTCATCTGTTTTCAGTTCCTATTTCAGTCAGTCGTTAACTGCCTCATATTTCTTTTTCAGTGCCATTCTCTTGTTACAGAATCATAAATTTCTATTTTCTTATATAATAATAAGACTCCCACAGATTGATATCATCACTTCCTGAAATTATAAGAATTTTACAACAGACCGAAAGAAATTTTTGTGGAAAATTGTAAATTAAACCTAAGGCTACACATGCATCTACACGTGACTTTTACATATCACTTTTAGATATATATATATATATATATATATATATATATATATATATATATATACGTATGTATGTATGTATATCTATGTGTTTTGTTAGCTTTGCGTTTCTTCCTAATATTCTTGTGGCAAAATAAAATATTTGCCTATTTGTTTCGACTTATGAGCGATGCGTTTCCTGAAGGGATAAGCCGATATCCTTCGATCATTGATTTCCAAAGACCTCGGAAACCCTAATAAAATAAAATATGAATATAAAATAATATAAAATGTTATCATTATTAACTTTCCTTCCCCTTATAGTAATCGCAAAAAAATGAAAATGAATTTTTTTGCATATTTTTACGTTTCAAAAGTTTCTGAACATTCTGGCATATCTTAGAAAAAAATTGAAGTTTGGATAACATTTTTTGTTCACACTTTTGGAGCACGTCCTAACCGATTTGAATGATTCAGTAAACAATCGATTTCTATTAGATGATTAGGTATTTAGTTTTTGGCAGAGGCAGGTCTAGTCGTTTTCGAAATACGGAGCAAAAAGTGCAAAGTTTTCAGTTTTTTAGAAACCGGAGCATCCGATCAGATTGATTCAGAATATAAAAAAATGATTATTTTTTCAAAAATTGATTTTTTTATTTTATCAAACTTTGTTATTTTTTTTAGAATCTTCCCGAAGTTTTAAAATTTTAAAAATACTAAGTTCACTTATATAGTTGAAATAATTAATTTTAGCTTTGCGCTTCAGTTTTAAAATATTTATATAATAAAAATGACAAATATGAGATAAGGTCTTTTTGAGATGAGGTTTTGTTTATATATGTTTAGTAACTTGCAAACATATTTATTTATTAACTTCCCGTGGGTGATTTATAGTAATTGTTCAACAATAGAAATTGAAAATTTTTGCTCATCTTTACGTTTTAAAGGTTTCTGAACATTTTGGCATACCCTAGAAAAAATGAATGTGTGTATGTATGTATGGATACAAATTTTTCGTCCACGTTTTCGGGCGCACGGAACAACCGATTTGAATGGTTCAAAAAACATTCGATTCCTATTGATAGGGAGATATGCTGATTAGTTTTTGGCAAAGGCAGGTCCAGTCGTTACGGAGACACGGGGCAAAGAATGCAGAAAATAGAAATCGAGTTTTTTAGAGAACGGAGCATCCGATTTGAATTTGGAATTAATCGATTTTTATTTGATTTGATTTAGTTTTATTTGATTTTTCAATTTGAGATATTATTCGTGTTTCCGCACAAGTTTTAATCGATTTCTCAATTTGAGATATTTTTCGTGTGTTTTCGTACAAGTTTTAATCGATGTTTCAATTTTGGAGATATTTTT
>NW_020537324.1:73952649-73964048 GCF_003426905.1 Ctenocephalides felis | reverse complement strand
AGGCACGAATCATCCCCAAACGCCAACAAATCTAGTTTGCATTTGTCACGTATAAGTCAACTTAGCAATAAAAAATCTTCAAAATCTTTTGAATCCAATTCTTTATTATTGCATTTCATTTTCACACAATTTGGTTGACGTGGATATTATTTCCTAATAATATCCTTATAATTCAGGAATTCTGAAAAAAAATCGGGCGTCAAAAAGCGATACATATCTTTCGCGAATTGCAAATTTGTCAAAAGTTTCCGCCGTCGAGATGAATTTAATTCGAGAATATATTTTTGTCAAAGTTTCGTATTCGATTCTTGTCTGATTTATAGGACCATTGATTTGTACATTTATTTCCCGAAACGAGAAATGATACCATTTACAAATCGAGATTTGCCGAGAGAAAAATCGAGGATTATGTAATATTTGATTGATGGATATAAAGAGTAAATTAATTGGTAATTTATAATGATATATTGAAGAAACAAATTATCAAATCTCGATCTTTCTATCAAATATATTCCATGCAGATTGTTTCCTAAAATTTCCATCCCTTCAGGGGTTTGTATCAACCCCAAAATATGCATTATTATCGCAACTGCGTGAAAATGGGCGCGATAATTCAAACTTGACAGAGAAAAGATTTTCCCCTCAGGGCATTTCTCGAAATTTTCTCTGACTGATTTCGCATAAAGAAAAACCAAGCAAACTGGAAAAGAAACGAAAATGTACTGATATATACACGTCATCGAATCTGAATATTCTACGAGGATAATATAAATGTTTGATGTGGAAAAACAAAGAGGTAAGGAATAGAAATGACTGTTTCTGTGTTGAGTAGCGAAAATTTCAAAAATAATTGAAATATGTGTAACTTTTAGATTTAAAAGTTGAACAGAAGTTTTTATTGTATTCTATTACCTAAGTTGGTTGTAAATATAAAAATGGAGCTCTCGATCAAATGATCCACTAAACTCAAAACGGCTGAACCGATTTGGCCAGTCGTAGTCTCGAAAAATCGTGCTAATCAGTAGGTTGTCGGAAAGGTGAGAAATTATATCAGAATTGCGTAGGAACTTTACATTTTTAATTTGAATTTTTTTATAGAAGCGTAATTTGAATAAAACAATGGACGGTGCTAATACGTCAAATGTTAATGTTTTTGACAGATGATGTTCAATTATCTTTAATAGGATGTTTTACGTGAATATTATTCAATTATGATTAAATTGTAGTAAGTAGTTTTGTACGTAGTTTTATTATACACAAAAACGTTATTAAATGGATCGCAGGTGTTACTAAAACTCAAAATATCAACTTTTTTGAAATGTTAATATGAAAATGCATTTTTTGGCATTTTTTCTCAAACACGGTGCTCTGAAAGATCTCATTTGTATAATTATATACTCATTAGTATTTATAAAACATTTTCTAGGTTATATTACTTTTTATTCATATTATTGAAATTTAGAACTAAATTTGGTATCGATCAGAGGAACATTTTGTTGAATAACATTTTCCCAGTTATAATTTCCCAGATTTATCGAAGAATAGATAGTAATATATGAAGGTCCGGGGTTAAAAACCAGTAAAGTTAAGCATTGTTTAACAACAATATTTGAAAGTAGAGGGAAAAAGATGTATAACCAGCTATAACCTTGATTCTTATGACTTTGATATGGAGATAAACTGTAACCTTTGAAAATCCACATTGAAAGTATTTTCTTCTGCTTGTAGTTTTTTAGCATTAGTTAAAAATGTAATTATTTTGTAAAATACTTCTAAAATTAAAATAAGACATTAAATCTGTATGCCACCTGGCCGTTCCAAGTTACCCCGCTCATAAGGTAAAAAGTTCTAGATAACAAATTTTTGAAAGACAGCAAAAAAGCACATTTTTGCAATGATAAAGTAGCTGGCAGTTTTACTGAACGTAGTCAGATAATTGTTCGTTTGAAATGTGTTATTGTTGTGATAATTGGTTTGGTTTTTAAAATATAATAATATTTGCTCAAAGTCAAATTCGACCTTTGTGCCTCGCCCTGCTCTACTTTTATTAAATTTACTTTAATTCATCAGAATGTTACTTGAAACTTTTCAAAATGCAGGTAAACGAAGAAATTCTTAATTCATTTTCTATCTCTCCTCGCAGAAATTTGAAAATTTTGAATAAGCTCAGTAGTATTATTTACAATTATACACAGAATCGAGAATCCAAAAAGAATCTGAAAAACTTGAAACGTAATCAATAAGTCGAAAGACCAAAAAAGACCTCGATGGATTATACCATGATTTTTATAGAAAGTGTATAAAACTTCCAGCTTGTTTGTGTTGACAAAATATAGACAAACTAATGGGGTTTATTGTTTTTATAATACCTCATTTTATATAGCATTCAAACAACACATCCTTATACACTTAAAGTATTAATATTTTTGATTCTCTAGAAATTATTTAGAATATACCTTACTTAGAAAAACAACGTTTTCCGGGTCAGCTAGTATATATAGAAATATATTAATATATATATATATATATATATATATATTTATATATATCTTTTGCGGTATTAACCCCCGACTCGCAGCCTATACTTTATGGTTTTTCATTTTTTAAATTCTGTTTTATTCGAATTTTATGTCATTTTTTTTCGACGTCGACCGCAATAACGATACATTTTCATACTGGTGATGAATATTCGAATTTCGTTATATCTTCCGAAGTCATTGGATTATGTCCAAATTGAAGTCATAAAATTAATACCCCGCGAAGTGTAGATGTGTTTTTTGGGCCGAAAGGAATTGGCAAACTTCATCATATTATATTTGACTAAGGATAAAAAGTATTTATTGCTTTTGTTTTAAAGACAACGTTGGTAAAGTTTTGAAGTAACGAAGTGAAGTAATAGGAAAGTATTTTTATATGTATATTATACTCTAGATGTAACCCTAGCTTAATGCGAGTAATACAAAGAATGCGATAAATATTTCAAACGTTGACAACTCGTATGTAATTCTTCCATTCTTGTTTCTTTCAGTATTTTTTCTACTTTCTACTTTCTACTTTTTTATTATTCTTTTGTTCCCCGATTCAGATAACTCAATAAGGCAACGGATCGACGAGCTGATCGAATTTCGAATTTCCAAGAAGCACGGCATGCTCCTTCTAATATCTTTTAGAGGATGATCGAAACTTTTAGATTTTGGTTACATCCGATGCAGAGAATTCATTTTGTGTAATTTGCAATAGAAACTAGGTGTAAGTAGAATTTGCTTTGAGGCAATTAACAAAAACTTTATTACTTAACTTATTATTCTTACGCTCGAAATTAGTTTTCGATGGTGATTTCTAACTCGTCAAATTTGTTTAAAAATGAAAATAAAGAGAAACAAGTAGAAATCGCAAAAGATGAAAAATGAAAAAGTAAAAAATGAAAAACCTCAGAAACAAAATGACAACTAAATCACATACAGCAGCACATACACACCATAAGACATATACACTACATTGCAGTTTCAAAGAAATATGAGATTCTACGAGGTGGAGGACGGTGGAGGACAAAGAACGGGTTGGAGATAATAATATATTTAAATAAAAAAATATCTTTTTAAATCTTGAATCAATGTGCCCACTTTACATAGAACTTGCCTAAATAATTTAAAAGATTTTTAAGGTAGTAGATTAACTCGAGCGTTTGTCAGTTTATACAACATCAGCCAAGCCGTTTCTTTGCATTAGCAGAAAAGCGAATTTCAGTCACGTTTTAACCAAAAACTCTAAATTTATTTTAAAAATTCAAAAACTATTTGAAAGATATTAGTAGTAGTGCAATGGGCCGAAAATGGAAAATAAACATTTTTGCACGTTTCAGAGGTTTCTGAACGCTTTGGCATACCTCAGAAAAAATGGATGTATGTGTGTGTGTGTGTTCGCATTTTTTCGTTTTCGGGCGCACGGATCAACCGATTTGAATGGTTCAAAAAACATTCGATTTCTATTGATAGGGAGATGTGCTGATTAGTTTTTGGCAAAGGCAAGTCCAGCCGTTATGGAGATACCGAGCAAAGAGTGTAGAAAATAGAAATCGAGTTTTTGAGAGCACGGAGCATCCGATTTAAATAACCTAAAAAACATTCAATTTGAATTGACAGGGAAAAGTGATGTTTAGTTTTTGGCAAAAGCGGGTTCAGCCGTTTTGGAGTTACCGAGCTAAATGTGCAAAAAATGGCAGTTTTTGAGAGAACTAAGCGTCCGATTTAAATGATTCAAAAAACTTTCTGCTTGTTTCAACAAATAATTGCTTTTGTAAAAAAAAATTTTGTTTCTAATTTTTTTTCAAAATTTTTGTAATTTTGGATTAAAAATTCAAAAAATTACCCAGGCTAAGCACGGTCTAAGCGCCACTCTGGTGCAAATGTTTACCCAAGTGCGTTTAGACTGTATGTTCTGGAGCACTTTTCCAATTTTGTGAAAACTATTGAAAAATGTGAAAATGCTGCCAAGCTAAACACAGTATAAGTGAAAATGTCGCACAGAATTATTTGCAAATGCGTTTAGACAGTGACTATACAGGAGCACTTTTTTAATTTTGCGTAAATTGGGCAACTATTTTTTTGAAATTTAATTCGAAATGAAATGACGATTGTTTATGTTCTGGAGATAAATTGATTTATGATTTACATTTGATTTGTTCAGATATAACAATAAGATAGCAAAAATGATGAAAGTTACAGTATTGTAAAAATATATTTGAAAACATTTAATATTTCTCAAACATTTCATTACGGTACGGAAAGTTCCAGCAATTTGCCTTAAGGCACGACGCCATATACCACTAGTTTAGAGAATTGTGCTAATTACTTTTTAAAAAAATATATAATGTTAAATAGAAAAATAAATATTATGTTGAAAGACATCATGGCAGAACATACTAAAATATTACGCCCCTAGGACAATCCATTTAATTTAAAATCTCAATTTTGATATATATATATATATATATATATATATTTATATATATATATATATATATATATATATCGTATATTGATTTTTGATTAATAAAGGCAATTATTACACATAAGTTTTTGCTACTTGCTTTGCCATAAGTTCATTTTCAATCAAGCTCAAAAATTATATTTTACACATTGTTTATTTTGCTAGTTTTCTACACCTACTAACTGTTTGATAAATTAAGGAAAATAAATTGTTATAATTTCAATTATTCACAAATAAAATTAAATATATATTTTGATTTATATCATTCCATCCATATTCGGCCGTATTATAAAGAATTGCTACACATTCTTCTTCGCCGCCTGCATTATTTGGTTCACCAAGTATCCAATTCTGATAATACATCTCATTTTGGTCAACCAAGTGCCACACAAATTTGGTATCGCTCACGAACCTATTTCCACCAATCCAGTAGTATTGGACAGATTCTTTTTCTAAATTAAAAAAATTACTGATTCGAGTTATCCAAAAAATTTGATATTCATAAAAATTAATATCATTACATACTGCTTATAGCGTATTTTTTCAGGGCGTCATTTTGCATTTGATTTGTGATCGACGCCAACCTGCTTCCAAAAATCTCGTGGCATAAATTATTGGCAGCAAACCAATTTGCCTACAATTTTTTAATATTAATACTTGAACTTATGCAAGTATTGAGATCCATAATAAAAATTTTATTCTTGCCTTAGGATTTCTCACAACAAAGAATTTTTTGCCATCTGAACTGACTACTTCGTCGATTGATACTGTGACTAAAAAAATATTACTATATGACTTTATTTTATTGTTAAAAATTTTCAAGACATTTTGAACCGTGTGAACCTGTGAACTTTTTGAATTTAATTTGTACTTAAAAAATTTCTAATTTGTTGTAGTTTTTGGGCAAGACATTTTTTTTCAAAATTGTATTATTTTTTTAATTTTTAAAATGCTATATACAAACCATTTTTAAACTCGGTTGATGCGCATTTGCAAAATGAGCAAAAAAACATGAAAAAAACTAAAAAACTATTTTTCATTTTTAATATTTTTCTAAGCAAATTAAATAAAAATTTGCACACAACACATACAATTTTTAAATCAGTACTAATAATTACAATTTGTTGCTTGCTTTTATACTTTTGATTTTTTGTTATTTACAAAAAGATAAGATAAATCTATTTCAAGAATTTTATTTATTTAACATATAATATTTTTATGTCACATGATTGTTAGGATTAAATTTATCTTATTTGTTTATTATTATTTTCTTAAAATTTATGTTAAGAAAATATTGGGTTTTTCCTGCTAATTGTAAAGAACAGGGAAATTTATTCAATTTATACAATTACAGTTGTTATAAGTATGTTTTAAAGACATCAATTGGAAATCATATTTAATGAAGGCGAATCCTTTATTTTTAGAATAAACAAAACTTGCAATTTGCCTTAAGGTAAAATGCCACTTACGATAGTTTTATACTGCTGTAAATTTTGGATAAATTGCTATTTAAATTTGGATAAAAATAAAAGAACTTATAAATTATCTTATCTGTCTAAGAACAGTTTACATGTGTCTTACATGCGCAATAGAGTCAATTATTTTTAATCAAATTATGAAATTTTATTGTTTTTTTTTATGAGCCTTCAAAAAATTAAAAATATGTATTTTTTATGTAAGAATGCAATCAAAGCAAATTTTTGATTAGAACAAAATGTGCCCAATAAAATAAATCAGGTCATTAACAAAAGTCATGTTACCTTTACCTCAAAATTTGAATCTCGTCCTCCAGTGTTGAATAATTATAACAAAAGTTGGGAAAAAAATTATTTGTTGAAAATTGCAGAAATTTCCATTATTTGAATAATTATTACAGAAGTGGGATAACAGATTTGTTTTTTGAACTTTGCAATAATTTTCATTATTTGAATAATTATTACAGAAGTGGGATAACAGATTTGTTTTTTGAAAATTGCAGAAATTTCTAGTATTTGAATAATTATTTCCAGAATTAGGATAAAATATTTATTTTTTGAAATTTGCAGAAATTTTCATTATTTGAAGAGTTATTACAAAAGTGGGATGAAATATTTATTTTTTGAAATTTGCAGAAATTTTCATTATTTGAATAATTATTACAGAAGTGGGATAACAGATTTGTTCTTTGAAAATTGCAGAAATTTCTAGTATTTGAATAATTATTTCCAGAATTAGGATAAAATATTTATTTTCTGAAATTTGCAGAAATTTCCATTATTTGAATAGTTATTACAGATGTGGGATAAAAGATTTATTTCCTGAAATTTGCAGAAATTTCCATTATTTGAGGAATTATTACAGAAGTGGGATGAAATATTTATTTTTTGAAATTTGCAGAAATTATTATTATTTGAAGAATTATTATAGAAGTGGGATGAAAGATTTATTTGAAAATTGCAGAAATTTCTAGTATTTGAATATTATGACCAGAAGTGGGATAAAAGATTTGTTTTTTGAAAATTGCAGAAATTTCCATTATATGAATAATTATTTCCAGAAGGGAGGGGGGATAAAGTATTTGTTTTTTGAAAATTGCATAAATTTCCAGCATTTGAACAATTATTAAAATTTTCATTATTTAAATAAATATTACTTGAATATAGAAAAACAAATCAGAAGTGGGATAAAATGAAACATTCAAAATAAAAAATATTGTCATATTTGTAATAAATAAACTCTTCTCAAACACTTTTTACACGAGTCGCATTTTAGATTTTATCTCTTCGACAATTTTTATCAAAATTTTGAAACTCATTTTTGAAATTTCGAATTTTTTATATATGGCCCTTATAAATGTGAATCTCGTCCTCCTGTTTTCTGAAAAGTGTTCAGATTTATGATGTTTTGTTCTGCAGTGTCTTGTTTCAGTACTCGACTGAGTTTTCGTATTTGGCGGTCATAATTCAATCGAGCCAACACTTATTATTCCATTTTCGTGTCGAGATTTTTGAGACGATAACGTTTTTGGCAGCCGAATCGCCGAAAACAGTTCAAGAAAATAAAAACTCACACGAAAATAAATTTATCACAGATAATAATAGTTATTACAATTCCAACCTTTGGTTATTATCAAGCAAAAAAATGATTTTTAAGAAAAGAAAGAAGAAAAAGAAAGAAAAATTTAAGCTTTCCACTATAAAGCTCTATCTAAGAAAAAATTAATGAAGACGCTATTGACGAGTTATCAAGAGCAATAAAAAAAAATGGATTACTAAAATGACTATTACAAATTAAGATTTGTTGAAGGAAGATGAAAATTTAAGCTTTCCATTATAAAGCTCTATCTAAGAAAAAAATTAATGAAGACGCTACTTGACGAGTTATCAAGAGCAATAAAAAAAATGGATTACTAAAATGACTATTACAAAATTAAGATTTGTTGAAGGAGATGAAATTTAAGCTTTCCATTATAAAGCTCTATCTAAGAAAAAATTAATGAAGACGCTACTTGACGAGTTATCAAGAGCAATAAAAAAAATGGATTACTAAAATGACTATTACAAATTAAGATTTGTGAAGGAAGATGAAAATTTAGGGTTGAATATTTGCATTTGCAGAAAAAAATAAAAAAGAATATAGTTTAATAAACAATCTTAATACGAGCTAGTGGTGTATGGCATCGTGTCTCAAGGCAAATTGCTAGAACTAGAATATTAAATTTTTTGCAAATAAGATAGATTATTATAAATACTGTAACATTGTCTAATATTTACTTATAAGAATTATATAAACTGAATTACAAAGTTAAAATTATTTATTTATAGTATATAAGTGAGCTTTATTAGAACTTTAGCCAGAATTAAAATTAAAATTTGAAATATTTTGATAAACAAAAAAAAATTTGCAACTGAATTTTTTTCCAAAAGCAATTATTTGTCAAAACAAGCAGAAAGATTTTTGTATCATTCAAATAGGATGCTTAGTTCTGTCAAAAACTGCAATTTTTTGTACATTTAGCCTTGTGTTTCCAAAACGCCTGGACCTGCCTTCGCCAAAAGCTAATCACCACTTTTCTCAACAATTTCGAATTGAATGTTTTCTGGATCATTCATATCGGATATTCCGTTCTCTCAAAAACTCGATTTCTATTTTTTGCACTCTTTGCTCCGTATCTCCGAAACGGCTGGACCTGCCTTGCCAAAAACTAATCAGCACATCACCCTATCAATAGGAATTGAATGTTTTTTGAACCATTTAAATGGTTGACAATTTGCCGAAGTAGCGACTCCTGGTGCTACTGTAAAAATGATTTAAAAAATCGAAAAAAATGTTACGAGTATCTGAGTATTCTCACACATAGTTTGAAAATAATATACACTATATTACTATTTTTATTGTATTTTTTATGATCCTTTGTGAAATGATACATCTTATCTCATCTCATTCCCCGGTCTCGTAATTCGCATAACTGATGCACATGCACATCACAGAATAAATATTAAATCACGGGCTGAACTTACATATGAAATGATGTCATTTGCTATGTAAATACGTACGTCTTCCGTTGCATTCGCTGCTAGTAGTGCAGATTTTTATTTTAGTCAGTTTTTTATCCCATCCGACAACGACGACGACGACGACTTATTTTCACATATGAAAAATATGTGATACGGGGCATTAATATTTGTTGTAAAAGAAAAGATCAAAATTTATATATGTGACATAACACGTATGTGATTATTAATTTTAAACTATAAAACCCTTTACCAATTTTTATAAAAATTGCCACAACTCCTCCATTATATTATTATTACGATGAGGAGATTCGTTTTGCCATCTCGTCGCAGGTGTTTCTAAATTTAGCCTTGCTGTTATTAAATATCGCTCCATTAAGTTGTTCACACCTGATGCTCCACCGTGATAAACGGCGTCGACTGACAGACTGGTTCTCTCGCTCGTATTCGCATTCGCATTGTTAATGTATTCACAGCACTATATCATCGAAATTTAAATTTGAATCAACGATGATGTACTTTAGACTCGAATTGCCCTCGTGGGAAACTCAGTAATACAGGATAATTATATTTATTTGTATGTGGAAGTAGTGTATTGAATTGGGGAAAAAGAGTTTTGTGCTATTTTTTTTATTTGCATAGATTTATTGCCGATCAAAATAATATACATTTTTTTAAGACATATGCTGGGTGTAAATATATTTAAGAGATTATCTCCTATGAGGGATCCCTTTTTTTTAGTCATTTTATTTAGATCGTATGGCCATTTTTTTTTCAATCTTCGAGTAGGAGATTCCTCGCTTAATTCCCTTAGATATTTGTTTGGGTGACCTGAAAATTTTTGTGATATTTTTTGCTCCTTACTTTTATCATTTCATTAATAGCTTTAATTTTTAAATCTTTATGTAGAGTGTCATTTGTAATATACAATGCATCTTAAAATTTTCGATTGCGCTTTTTATATTTGAATTGCTTGCGCGCGCCCATAGCTCAATTCCGTATGTCCAGATTGGGATAATTATTGTTTTATATAAAAATGTATAAAAAAGCTATTATTTTTAGTATAAGTTTTGACGTCCTTGAACTTCTTGAAATTTTTTTTACGACGCTGAAAGTTTCTTGTTGGAGTAAAATAAATTAAGTGTTGTATTTCATAAATGTATTTCCATGAATGTGCTAAATTGTGCTTGAAGACAAATTGTTGACTTTAAACTTCAATAAATTCAGTTTATAAATCGCGTTTTGCATTGTTGCATTAGCTTCTCGATAAGTATTTTATTATCAACCTCATCAATGATATTTTTAACTTCCCGTAGGGTAAGTTATTGTAATGGGCCGAAAATCGGAATTGAAAATTTTTTACATTTCTCGACGTTTTGAAGGTTTCTGAACGTTTTGGCATACCTCAGAAAAAATGGATGTGTGTGTGGTATGTAGTATGGATACAAATTTCCAGTCACGTTTTAGGGCGCACGGATCAACCGATTTGAATGGTTCAAAAAACATTCGATTCCTATGATATGGAAAAGAGCTGATTAGTTTTTGGCAAAGCAGGTCCAGCCGTTTCGGAGATACGGAGCAAAGAGTGCAGAAAAATAGAAATAGAATTTTTGAGAGAACGGAGTATCCGATTTGAATCTCTAAAAAACATTCAATTAGTAATGATTGGGAGAAGTGTTTATTAGTTTTATTGGCAAAGGCAGGCCCAGCCATCTCGAAGATACGGAGCAAATATGTAAAAATTGCAGTTTTTGAGAGAACTAAGCGTCCGATTTAAATGATTCAAAGAACTTTTTGCTTGTTTTAACAAAATAATGCTTTTGGAAAAAAAATTATTTTTTTTTTTTTTCAAAAAAACATTTTTTTGTATATCGACAATAATTCAGATTTTAATTGTTTAATTCTGACTAAAGTTCT
>NW_020537324.1:73914448-73951649 GCF_003426905.1 Ctenocephalides felis | reverse complement strand
TAAATAAATGAATAATTGGGCTGCAAATTATCTCAAATATATTTATATAGTTTTTTGAATAAAAGTAAAAAAATGTCCTAAATCCTTATACGGCAAATTATCAAAATACTGAAATTCGCATATCAACTACAAATTATTCAAAATTTCAATATGGAAGTGTATATAAACAGTTTTTACTAGATTTTAGTAAATTTTATTTAGTTTTACTAATGTTAATAAACTGAAATGTACGGAAAGAAAATTAAAAGTTATTTGAAGAAATTATATTTTATTATTTTTCTAGTATTAGTTTATTATTCAGATATTTTATTTATATTTTTTATTAATTTTATTTTCATTATTGTTTTTTATATTTTATATCAAATCATATTACGGATATTATTTTCATGTAAATTTTATCCTTTGCACTTTTATTTATTTAAATTTGTTATTATTTAACAATATTACTAGATGTTAATAATTTAACAGTTGTAATACTTATTGAAATTAAAAAAATTAAAAAAAAAGAAGAAAAGTAAAAAAATGTCCTAAATCTATATATAACAAATTATCAAAATACTGAAATTCGCATATCAAATACAAATTATTCAAAATTTTAATATGCAAGGGTATAAAACAGTTTTTACTAGATTTTAGTAAATTTTATCTAGTTTTCACTAATGTTAATAAACTAAAATACCAGGGAAGAAAACTAAGAGTTATTTGAAGAAAAGTAAAAAATGTGTATCATTTAATGAAAAATTAGAACATAGATGAAATTTCATCATGTTTATTAAATATAAAATAGATGAAAAATTATATATATATATATATATATACACATATATATACATACTACAACTAAGAATAAAATCCTGCATTGAACCTATAAAATATTTTTTTAATCACAATCTACTTAAAAGTAGTACATTTCATATTATTTACTTTTATATTTTATATAGTAAAAGTATAGATATATTTGTATAGTAAAGTATATAAAAATAATTATTACATTTTATTTTAAAGTAGACTTAAGACTAAGTGGTAACATTTATTTAAGGAGCTTTAATTTATAAAGTTGCTATAAAAATTAATTACGTTTAAAAAAAAGTTGAAAATTTATATGTTAAATTTAGTTTTACAATACGAGTGTACATGGAAATAGAATAAATGGGAAACAAATTGGATTTATACAAAAGTGCAAATGCAAATTGGTTTACAATGTAATATGTTAAGTTTGTTCTGTTTAAATAGAGCTTGGTTTAATAAATCTGATTATATTAATGCTGTATATTTCATAAATAATTTCTATGACTGAAATGTTTGTCTAACGATACAAGTAGCCCCAGTCAGTAAAATCGTAACATTACGTCCCTCTAGGTATAAAACGATCGGGATTTACATATTCGACTAAATATTTCGGATAAAATTCATCATCGTAGTATTTCACAAAACATTTCCTCTGCCACCACAACTGGTGTCTGTTCCGTTTATTGTCATTATCATATCAGAACATCCAATACAAACATTATTTTATTATTTCGCAGACAACAAATGTACGATAGTTGCCACATCTCTATTGCATTCTTTGTTAGCATAACTCATGCTCGGAGAAAATGAGACACCTGAAATAAAAGGGAAATTTTTTTAGAAACTTGCCTTAAGGCATATGACACTTACACCTAGTTACTTTACCTTGGCCAAATTTCGATCGTACCACTCTGCGCCAATCCAAATTTGATCTTAATATCGAATCCACTCTGCTAGTACTTGTTGCATGATACAACTCCTATGGGAAAAGAATTTTTTCAAAGCAAAATATTACAAAATTATTTAAAAACAAATTTATTTCCTTAATTAAATACCTTTGTCTTACAACGACTTTTACATTTTTGATTTCTTCCTGTCTTAATTTATATCTTCCATAAATAAATGGGTTCATAACCTCGTAGATTTTGACACTATTTAATCCTTTTCCGCCAAATGCATCTCTAAATTCGTTGTATAAACGTTTATATTCGGAATTATAAGAACTAAGTTGTCGTTTTTCATATTTCTTATTTAAATTAATATGACACCATTCTGGTGGCATGTTGGATTTCAGCTCACCTAATAAACTGCAACAAAAAAATATATATATAATTAACTTCCCGTAGGGTAAGTTATAGTAATCGTAAAAAAATCTAAAATGAAAATTTTTATATAACTTTACGTTTCAGAGGTTTCTGAATATTTTGGCATACCTTATAAAAAATGGATGTATGTGTGTTCGGATACAAATTTACGTCGACGATTTCGGGAACACCAATCAACCGATTTGAATAATTCAAAAAACATTCGATTCGTATTGATAAGGAGACGTGCTGATTAGTTTTTGGCGAAGGCAGTCTGGCCGTTCCGCATAAATGGGGCAAAAAGTGCCAAAAACAATAACTCATTTTTTTAAGAGAACGGAGCATCCGATTAGAATAATTCAAAAACATTTTACTTGTATTAACGAGATGAAGAACTGATCAAATTTTTTATGAAGGCAGGTCTAGTGGTTTCGGAGATCTAGTAAAAAAAGTAAAAAAAAAATGCCATCTGGCGGTCAAAAATGATCAATATATGCACATCAGATTTTCAGATATTTTATAGAGATTTTAATAAAAAGTATAATTTTTTTTGCTTATATTCCTATGGGTTCCGTACCAATGCTTATGCGATAGACGACGACGCGGCGCTTACGCGCTTTGACATTTCGTCTCTATGCAGTTAGAGCAGTACGATTGCTTTGAAAAAAAGTTCAGAATTCCAAACTAGGTCAAAATGAAGAAAACATTTTTTTTTCAATAATTTTTTCTCAAAAAAAGTAATTATTGTCCAAGTTTATAGTTTCTCAAAAATCTAATTTTTTCGAAGTAAAATTTTTTCAAAAATGTTAATCGTTAATTAAAAAATAATAATTTTGGTACGGGACGTTCCAGCAATTTGCCTTAAGGCACGATGCGCCTCACTAGTTGACAAAATGATTGCTTTTGGAAAAAAATATTTCAAAAATTTATTTTCAATTTTTTTTTCAAAAAATTTTTTTTTGTATATCGAAAATAATTCAGATTTTAATTTTAATTTAGGCTAAAGTTCTAAAGCTCACTTATATACTTTAAATCAGTTTACATAATCCTTATAAATATTATACAATGTTACAATATTTATAATAATCTATTTGAAAACATTCAATATTCCTCGAACATTTTGTTTTGGTACGGGAAGTTCCAGCAATTTGCCTAAAGGCACGATGCCACTAGTTCAAATCTTGTTTGATGTTAAATTGAAAATTAATTGTTGGTTGAATTTTTTACACAACTAGAGAAGTTTTAAAGACTTATTTTCCCGCCTATTTCAAAAAAAATTCTTTTAAATTTGTGAAATTTAAATTTTCACAAAAAAAAGCAATTTTTTTTTCAAATTTTGATCAGTTTTTAAAATTAAAAAAAAACTACATACCGTAGGGCCGTAATATTTTATTATGTTCTGTAGGACCAAGATGTCTATCAACATAAAAAAATTCATAAAATTTTTTTTTACGAAGAAACGGCTCAGCCGATCTTTGTCCAAAACTAATCAGCTCGAGTACCAAATAATATCTTTCGAATGGCTTTTAAATTTTTGAAATAAAAAATGCACACACACATATACTTTTCTTCCAAATTCAGTATGGCAGAAAATATAATAATTCAGAAAATTTTTGATTTTCTAGGAAGTTATAGAACACTATATAAAGACAAGTGATTTTAAATTAATAGAATATTTCATTACTTACCTCATTATTAATTTAGAGAGTCACTAAACCAATTTAGTACTAATAAATCTTCAACTAGTAATCACAATTAGCACTCGATATTTTCTGTTTATCTCACACTATTTATTTAATTTATTATTTAAATAAACTATATATTTTTTATTAACTATTTGAATTTCGTAATGCACTAAACGACGACTTAATGATGACTAAACCAAGAGCTATAGTTTTAAGTCTACTCGCGATAAAATAAACAAATTGTTCGGAGTTCAGTTTTTCCCCGAAGCCTAAATCAGCGATTCTTCAAATTTAAGCAAAACAGTATAACGCAAGATTACAATATATATAAATATAATTTTAATTACGTTTTAAGTACCAATTCGATAATTTTGTATACTAACAAATTATAAGATCACATTATTAATCTTTAAAATAAGAAACGCCTAAAGTTTATATTTATAATATGAATTCCCTTAACATCCTGAATGAGGAGTTTGTTTCCGCTAAAAACTAAGTGAAATTTTTATAATAAATTAATAAACTTTATAATATATAAAGTTCAAAATATTAACTATACATAATCTTAAAAATAAAAAATAAACTTTATCGTAAAAGTTTTAAAATTTCCTAAATCTCAAATTATATTTAACAAGATGATTTACACATATCAAGGAAGTTGAAGCAACCATAAGATAAACGCCACTTACACCTAGTTCAATCATTTTAAATAAAATATTTAGCATATAACTATTTAAAAATGAAACTAGTGATGCATGGCATTGTGCCTTAAGATAAATTGCTGGAGCTTCCCATACCACAATTAAATATTCAAGCAAACAATTATTAATACATAAATTTTGATCAATTATTAATATTAATTGTTTTCAAATAGATAATTATAATTATTATATATTTATTCGTTCATATAATATACAGTGACGATCTTATCGCTCAAAACACTTGAAAATGTTTACATTAGCAAGAGGTGCCGAATAAATCCATCTGAGGATATATTTCTTACAATTAGAATAACGCATTTGAAATATATACATTTTCAAACTGAATTGTAAATTTAAAATTCATATTTAATGTATAAAACTTTGTATGTTTTGGAATTTTTCTTCACACACACACATCTATTTTTCTAAGGTATGCCAGAATGTTCAGAAATCTATGAAACGTGAAGATATTCAATTTCGATTTTTTGGCAATTAAAATTTATATTATATAATAAAAACGCATATATTTTTTGTTTAATCGAAATTACTGTGTATGATTTGTTCTGATTTTTTTTTTGAACTTCGAAAAAAAAATAATTATTTTTCTACAAAGATACTTACACCTTATTAGTTACATAAAATCGTTATAAATATTCATAATAAATGAGATAAGTAAAAATGTTCTCGGCATAAAACCTTAGAGTTTGCAACTTATGATTTATTTAACTAAATAGTAATACAAGAACATTAGTACGGTAAAGTTGAAGGAATCCCCAGAATATATTATTCAGGGGATTTCTTCAACTTTAAATATGATATCTGTTGAATAAAATTATATAGCAGCTCTATATGAAAAATGATACATCATATAACATCATACAGTTTATATTTATTTTTTGCATTTGATATTTTTTTAGTCATCACAAATTGCAATCTGTAAATTTTAGTTCTACATTTTATAAATCATTTTAAATGTTTTTTTTTAAGTTTCTAGTGTAAATTTCCATAAATTTACCATTAACTTCTTATCATTATCTTGCCCGTGAAAATTGAATATTAAATTAATATTATAGTATATAAAATAGATTTTCATTATTTATTATTTTTACGTGAAATAATTGTAACTTTTCTAGAGCTTTAAATTAAATATTAATTATTATTTATATCAATATAGAATGTTTTCAGGATTAAAACTTTTGACTTGTAGGCGTATGGCTATTTTTATAAATTACTATTTTTTTTGTTTAAATAATTTACATTTACATATTTGTAATTGGCATTTTATTCATCAAATGTAAGTAATCAGTTATTTTTTAAAAATTATACTAAAATTATTTTATACTAATATAATTCAATATATAATTGCAATATAATCAACCATCAAACAACTCAATATTTTAAAAAATATAATATATTAGTTATTGTTAAAAAAAAATTATATATTTATATATTTATATATTATATCAAATAACTTGGAATAAGGCCAACAAAATACAAATATCATATATATATATAATAAATAAACATTTGCAAGTTCTTTTTAAAGTGTAATATAATACTTATTGTATAATAATAAATTAATCTTATCTCAACAAAAGTACTTCTAAGAAATGATTCATTCAAAGTTGATAAAATATGAAACAGATAACTTCTTTGTATATATTTTTAGTCCTTGACAATGAAATAGTTAATATGAATAGATTATATATATATATATATATATATATATATATATAGATAACTGAAATTTACTAAATGTATTTAGGAATACTAGAGTTTTGTTCGCATTTAAAGTTTGTTTACGAATCTTGCAAATTCTCAGATTTTTAGTACTTTTTAGTAATATATACGAACATTATATATTTACGACAATTTTAGTAAATTTTATCTAGTTTTCAAATATGTCAACAGATTTTCACTAAAAATTATCCAAAAAATTGTTATGATAAAAATCCTTGAGAAAGTACAAGAATTTTTCTTGTATTAAAAGATTATAAGAACTTAACTTAAGAAAGTGAAAGTTTTTTGACTTGTAACACTTTTCTAGTAAATTTTATAAAAATTGTATAATAATAAAAGTCTTAGTAAACTTTAAGTTGTTTCTGAATGTGCAACTAAATTTATCTGTAGAAATTTTTTATTATAAAAATACCCCAGAAAGAACCCAAATTTGTATATAAAAATCTAGCAAATCCTTGTTTTTTAGCACTTTTTTAGCAAGTTTTGCAAATATTTTGTATTAACAAAAATTTTTAATAAATTTTATCTAGTTTCCAAATATGCAAACATATTTTTACTAAATTCATGAAAAAATTGGTTTTAATAAAAATATTTCAAAGAGAACACAAATTTGTATTTAAGTATCGAGCAAATTCACGGACTTTTAGCACTTTTTTAGCAAGTTTTGTAAAAATTTTGTATTAACAAAAGTATTGGTAAATTTTATCTAGTTTCCAAATATGCAAACAAATTTTTACTACATTTATTTAGAATTTTTTTATGATAAAAATACTCCATAAAGTACCCGAATTTTTTATATAAGAATCTACCAAACCCTCAGACTAATAGCACTTTTTAGCAAGTTTTTCAAAAATTTTTTGTTAACAAAAGTTTTCGTAAATTTTATCTAGTTTCTAAATATGTAAACACATTTTTAATAATTGTACCCAAAAATTTGTTATTATAAAAATATTTCAAAGAAAACACGAATTTGTATATAAGAATCTAGCAAATTTTCGGAATTTTAGCACTTTTCTGGTAATACATGCAGGAAAAAAACTTTTTTTTGTATTCGAGACAGTTTTTTCGGGCGATCAAAAACATTTGGTTATTTTCATACTAAACATTTTATTCTAGAAATATTTAGTATGGCAATAGAACATTTGCCGGGTCATCTACTATTTTTATAAATTTTAAAAACTTCAAAAATCTTTTTACTACAAATCTTGTATATTTTATAACTTTTGTACCAAATTCGTCGATACTCGTCGGTAAGTAAAGGAAAAAATTACAAACTTGGATCGAATCCAACTTTAACAAATTATAAGTCTTCGTCGTATGATTTCATTCCGGTGGCAATAAAAACGACCGAACTACATTCGAAAGTTTGTAATTTAAAAATGGGGTTTTTCTGATTCTCTAGAACGTCGAAGAAAATTCAGATACCGATTTTTCATTGAACTAATGCCAAATAGACAGAAAATACTTCTTGTGATAGTATGTCCCAAATATATATTATACTTATATATCTATATATTACATCAGGTGCGTGTTTCCTAAGAAAAATACATCTAGAAAAATAATTATGATCAATAGAAGAAGAACTCTTGTGTGGGCAGAAAACTCTATTACTGTTTGATTAATACATCCGATACGTTTACTCCAACTAATTTGGGATGAAATGATATTTCCTCAATGGAAATATTTATGAATGGTCTTTGGGAGATGATAAATAAACTATATTAAATTTTGCCATTAGGAGAAAAAAATAATAGTGAAGTCATATTGGTAATTAAAGAGTAGTGCAACTTTTATAATCTGAAGGAGATTTGATATAAAACTAATATGAAACGTAAAGTTTTATCCCGAGTAAAATATTGTAAGAAAAATTTGATTTTTTTTGAGTATAATAGATCATTCATTTTACTATAAATTTGTCAAATAAACTGATCAATTTATTCACACCATTTAAAATTTATTGAAACTTTTATACATAAATGCGCGTTGAAAACTGGAACAATCGTAACATATGTTTCATACTGGATGAGAATAGGTGTTTGCATAAAAATGCATGTTTGGAGTATACCGAGTTGCTGTAGGTTTTTATAGTATTAAGGAATATTGTAGCTTGTACATTTTTCCATAAATTTGCCGAATAAACTATGTAGTTTACTTAAATAGTTTAAAAGTTATTGAAACTATTATAAATAAATGCGCGGTACGTATTGAATTGATGAGTACTGTATGAGAATAAGTTGTTTCTGTTTCAAAATGCATTTTTCAAGTACACCTAGTTATTGTAGGTTTTTATAATATTAGGAAAAATTTCAGATAATTTATTTTTCTATACAATTGCCTAATACAGTATGTACTTAGTTTCTTTAAACGGTTTGAAAGTTATTAAAAATTTTATAAATAAATGCGCGCTAAACATATTGAATTGAGGATTACTGGATGAGAATAAGTTGCATTTTGTATCAAAATGCAATTTTTGTATCAAAATGCAGAATTTAAGCAGTATAGTGATAGGAAATATTATAGAATATTTATTTTTCTATAAATTTGCCGAACAAACTATACAATTTTTTCGAACTATTTAAAATATATTAAATATATTGTTGATGCAAGTCAACCATACACATTCTGTTTTGTACTCTAAAAACATATTTTAGAGTACTCAAATTTGTTGCAAATTTAGGAAATTTTATTAAATAATTAATTTGTAATAAACTTGTCAAACATACTAATTATTTTACTTGAAAAGTTTGAAAGATATTGAAAATTTTATAACAAAATGCGCTTGGAAATAGGATGCACATGCAATCAATGATGTAATAAATCGTTGTATTATTTGTAAGTTGTAGTTTTTTAATTAAAATATGATTTTTGAGTGTTTCGAGATGTTGTAAAGCTTTTTTGTTGTTAGAAAATGTTGTAGGTAATTAAATATTTAAGAAAAAATGTTTTATACACTTTTTGTTTTAAATAAATAGTTTACGTGTTATTAGAGATAACAATAGGCAATGATACAAAAATAATTTAATCTTCGACAAAATTCAACAAATAATTCAACAAAATTAACTCATTTTTGGATGGTATTTTCAAGTAACGTTTTTTAAATCTACAATTAATTTTAAGGCAAAAATATGGCAAAAACACAGAATAATCAGCAGAATTTTACGAATTTATAGTAATTGCTACTCTTGTTCATTTTTGTTGTTCTCTGTGATGTCAAAAAATTTGTTACTTTAGTAACTTTATTTGTTTAAATTGTTATAAATTATTTTCTTAGTTTATAAATAAAATTACAAACTATTTATTCAATTTCTAGTGTGAGTGAATTTTTATTATGCCTTCTTCCATTTTAATTTTTTCAATTTTTTTTACTATCCTCCCCGTCGTAAAATTCTAATAATTTCAGGAAGTGATGATATCAATCTGTGGGAGTCTTATTATTATATAAGAAAATAGAAATTTATGATTCTGTAACAAGAGAATGGCACTGAAAAAGAAATATGAGGCAGTTAACGACTGACTGAAATAGGAACTGAAAACAGATGAGAATTATTACGTAACGACCATCAGGACGACGACGACGATGAGGATGAGAATGCCATCGGTGTAATTAAAAAATAACAAATAACCATAGAATTTATCTCGATTTTATATTATGTTATATATATATATATATATGTGTATGTATTTGTGTACAAATGACTATGACTATAAAAACGATGAGAAGAAAGAATGGGCCTCTGAATCTCCTTTCGAAACAAAAGCGGCGCAACTCCCACAGGTATTGAAAAGTCCGTACAAGCATTTTCTTTCTCAGCAAAACAAAATCGAAAAACGGAAAAACGGAAAACGAACGATTCCTACAAACCCACGTCAAAAAATTTCTCCAAACACGGATTTCCCAACTGTCTTGTTGTTGACGGTTTACATTTTAAGACGAGGAAAAAGTGCGGCTCTTGTAAGAAAAAATCCAAAATCCAAAAAAGAAAAATTGTTATTATATTATAAATTATTATAATAAACTAGCTGACCCGGCAAACGTTGTTTTGCTAAATAGGGTATATTCTAAACCATTTCTAGAGAATCAAAAATATTAATACTTTAAGTGCATAAGGATGTGTTGTTTGAATGCTGTATACAATTAGGTATTATAAAAACAATAAACCCCATTAGTTTGTCTATATTTTGTCAATACAATCAAACTGCAAGATTTATACACTTTCTATAGAAAACATCGTATAATCCAATCCGAGTCTTTTTTGGTTTTTCGGCTTATTAATTACGTTTCAAGTTTTTCAGATTCTTTTTGGATTCTGGATTTTGTGTATAATTGTAAATAATACTACTGAGCTTATACAAAATTTTCAAATTTTTGCGAGGAGAGATAAAAAATGAATTAAGTATTTCTTCTTTGACCTGCTTTTTGAAAAGTTTCAAGTTACATCCGATGAATTGAAGTAAATTTAATAAAAATATATAATTTAATAATTGTAGAGCAGGGCGAGACACAAAGGTCCAATTTGACTTTGAGCAAATATAAACTATATTGTGAAAACCATAATAATTATATCACAACAAATAAGACATATCAAACGAACAATTATCTGACTACGTTCAGTAAACTGACTTCTACTTCATCATTGTAGAAATGTGCTTTTTTGATGTCTTCCAAAAATTTGTTATCTAGAACTTTTTATCCTATATGCGGGGTAACTTGTAATGGGCAGGTGGCAAAAAGCTTAAAGCCTTATTATAATTTCAAAGGTATTTTACAAAATAATTACATTTTTAACTAATGCTAAAACTACCAACGGAAGAAAATACTTTTATTATAGATTTTCATAGATTACCGTTTATCTCCCCCATTTCAAAGATTATCGTTTTCAAATCAAGTTTGTAGCTGGCTATACATCTTTTTTCCTCTACTTTCAAATATTGTTGTTAAACAATGCTTAACTTTACTGATTTTTGGAACATCGGTCGTGGACCTTTTTAATCCCGGACCTTCATATATTACTATCTATTTTGCGATAAATTCTGGGAAATTATAACTGGAAAAATGTTATTCGACAAAATGTCCATTTGATCGATACCAAATTTAGGTTCTGAATTTAAATAAGATAAATAAAAAATAATATAACCTAGAAGATGTTTTATAAATACCAATGAGTATATAATTATACAAATGAGATCTTTCAGAGCACCGTGTTAGAGACAAATATGCCAAAAAGTGCATTTTCATATTAACATTTCAAAAAAGTTTATATTTTGAGTCTAGTAACACTTGCGGCCCGTTCACTAACGTTTTTGTATATAAATAAAACTACAAACAAAACTACTTACTACAAATTTACAAATATTACAATACAAAATTTATGATAAATAAATAATATTCGCGTAAAACATCCTATTAAACGTAATTGAAAATCATCTGTCAAAAGCGTTTGGCATTTCACGAAATTGCCACCGTCCATTGTTTTATTTAAATTACGCTTCTACAAAAATTTTCAAATTAAAAATGTAAAGTTTCTACGTGGATTTGAAATAATTTCTCACCTTTTGGACTTTCTCTGGATTGGCACAACTTTTTCAAGACTAAGACTGGCCAAATCGATTCAGCCGTTTTCGAGTTTTATTCGGACATTTGAAAAAGAGCTCCATTTTTATATATAAGATTATAAGTTAGTTGTTGTATTAACTCATTAAGACAAAGTTTGAAAAACTCGATTTTGAATATTATAAAGTTTGATGGAACTCCATAGATGCTTTAATTATTTTTTTATGCTGAGTTGTTTATTTAGAATCAGCAAACATGTGGCTTTATATTTGATAAACATTTTTTTTAAGTTTTTATCATTTTTACCTTCCCGTATGGCAGTTATAGTAATAGACCGAAAATCAAAAATGAAAATTTTTCCATGTTGAAAGTTTCTGAACATTTTGGCATACCTCAGACAAAATGGATGTGTGTGTTTCATTTAATTTTTTTTTGTTCATCGAAAATAATTCAGATTTTAATTCTAATTCTGGTTGAAGTTCTAAAGCTCATTGGTATACTTTAAATGAATAATTTTAACTTTACAATTCAGTTTATATAATTCTTATAAATATTAGACGATATTACAGAATTTATAATAATCTACTTGAAAACATTTAATATTCCTCGAACATTTTGTTAGGGTACGGAAAGTTCCAGAAATTTGTCTTAAGGCACGATGCCATACACCACTATTTTTCTTTTTTTTAATTAATAAAAATTAGATAAAAACTTGAAAAAATGCTTAAAAATCATTTTCACTTAATAATAATTGTTTTAACATATGTGTAATTAATCATTTGGAAAGTTTTTTTTTAAATTAAAATAAAATTGATAAGAATCTCCGCGAATAAGATTTCAACTAATGAGTAAATAAAAGTTTTAAATATATTATTATTTTTTTAAGTCGAAAAGAAATTTTTCATATAATTTTTGAAATCTAAATTTAGTAATAGTTTTAATAAGAGATTTTGTACGAATAATAAAGTTGTGCTACGTTGAAATAATATTGTTTAATGTTTATTTTCAAATTTTCGGAATAACTAAAGGTAAATTTTTGGACTATTTGTGTACGTTTAGACACTGTATGTGTGTCATCATTAAGCAAGTTCTTAACAGAAAAATGCCACAATTAAATGGAACATTTAAACGATTACCAACTAAAATTTCTTTAATAATTTTTGAATTTTGCAAGATCGGTTTAAGATTTTTGACAAAAATTTTGAAAAAAATGTTTTCTGTTAATTATACAAGGCGAGTCCATATCAACTTTCATCGAATGGTTTTTCAATTTTTGAAATCGGTGCAGACGTTTTTGAAAAAATGTCAAAGAAATGAAATTTTGACTGCACTTACACACTTGCAAATTTTTGTGTCAAACGATTCAGAATGATAATGCAAAATCATGAACTTTACCTGTAGAAACTTATTGAAGTATATTTGATTGGACCACATTAAACTACAAAATGCTCAAATTACATGTTGGACCTTAGGGGGCAGTTATAGAAAATCACGAAAAATTGCATGGGAAGGTGGGGGCTTAGTAAAATATCACGTATATTAATTACCTAAATTTTATACCTAAATTTTCAATAAAAAACAAAAATTTTACGTTTTTTTCGTAAATTCGAAAAATTTGTTCGGAAAATTTTACATAACTAAAATAGCACGTGATGTTTGTGAGGGAAGGGGGTTAATTCTAAACATCACGACGTATATTTTCCAAAAGGGGGTAAAAAAAATTCGTAAAAAATTGATCACGTGATTATTCGATGCTTCCTTATCAAGTTGGATCTTTAAGGAAAAATGCAAAGAGTGGATATGTGATTATAAGGATAAGAAACTAATCATAAAAAGCAATGGTTATGCAACTGTCTTGCAAATGCTTCTGAAACAAAAACGAAACTGGGTTGGATTCATATTGGAAATAGAGTGTATTCTGCCTCAGACCACGGCAAGTAAAAAAAAAGTATTTTCGTCTTAAGCAGAAGTTACGTAACTTGTACAGAAAGAGAACATGCAGAGAATGTCAAGTAAAAACGTTTGGAAAGTAAAAAATGAACTATAATCAATGGAAGCAAAGTGTGATTAGTGATTACTATTACTAATAATAGTAATGATATTTTAGGGTTTTCAAAGTCTTTGGAAATCAATGACCGAAGGATATCGGCTTATCCCTTCAGGAAACGCATCGCTCATAAGTCGAAACAAATAGGCAAATATTTTATTTTGCCACAAGAATATTAGGAAGAAACGCAAAGCTAACAAAACACATTGATATACACACACACTTATGTACATTTATATATATTTATATATATATATATATATATTTATATATATATATATATATATATATATATTTATATATATCATGGAAAATATTTATTTTCTCAGTTTGAAAAAATATTATTTAATTTGAATAATTTTTATATAAATGCAGTCTTACAATAAAAAATAAAAATTCTTCTACAAATTGATCATCTTCATATTACGAAACCATGATATTCTTATTATCATTTTCCACTTTTCACCCAAAATATGCCTAATAAATATCCTCACAATTCAGCAATTCTGAAAAAAAAAAAACGGGCGTCAAAAAGCGATACATATCTTTCGCGAATTGCAAATTTGTCAAAAGTTTCCGCCGTCGAGATGATTTAATTCGAGAATATATTTTTTGTCAAAGTTTCGCATTCGATTCTTGTCTGATTTATAGGACCATTGATTTGTACATTTATTTCCCGAAACGAGAAATGATACACATTTACAAATCGAGATTTGCCGAGAGAAAAATCGAGGATTTTGCACTTTTTGATTGACGGATATAAAAAATAGATTAATTGGTAATTTATAATCATATATTGAAGAAACAAATTATCAAATCTCGATCTTTCTATCGAATATATTCCATGCAGATTGTTTCCTAAAAATTTCCATCCCTTCAGGGGTTTGTATCAACCCCAAAATATGCATTATTATCGCAACTGCGTGAAAATGGGCGCGATAATTCAAACTTGACAGAGAAAAGATTTTCCCCTCAGGGCATTTCTCGAAATTTTCTCTGACTGATTTCGCAATAAAGAAAAACCAAGCAAACTGGAAAAGAAACGAAAATGTACTGATATATACACGTCATCGAATCTGAATATTCTACGAGGATAATATAAATGTTTGATGTGAAAAAAAACAAAGAGGTAGAGGAATAGAAATGACTGTTTCTGGGTTGAGTAGCAGAATTGTCGAAATTAATTGAAATATGTGTAATTTTTAGATTTAAAAGTTGAACAGAAGTTTTTATTGTATTCTATTACCTAAGTTGGTTGTAAATATAAAAATGGAGCTCTCGATCAAATGATCCACTAAAACTCAAAAACGGCTGAACCGATTTGGCCAGTCGTAGTCTCGAAAAATTCGTGCTAATCAGTAGGTTGTCGGAAAGGTGAGAAATTATATCAGAATTGCGTAGGAACTTTACATTTTTAATTTGAATTTTTTTATAGAAGCGTAATTTGAATAAAACAATGGACGGTAGCTAATACGTCAAATGTTAAATGTTTTTGACAGATGATGTTCAATTATCTTTAATAGGATGTTTTACGTGAATATTATTCAATTATGATTAAATTGTAGTAAGTAGTTTTGTACGTAGTTTTATTTATACACAAAAACGTTATTAAATGGATCGCAGGTGTTACTAGAAACTCAAAATATCAACTTTTTTGAAATGTTAATATGAAAATGCATTTTTTGGCATATTTTTCTCAAACACGGTGCTCTGAAAGATCTCATTTGTATAATTATATATTCATTAGTATTTATAAAACATTTTCTAGGTTATATTACTTTTTATTCATATTATTGAAATTTAGAACCTAAATTTGGTATCGATCAGAGGAACATTTTGTTGAATAACATTTTCCCAGTTATAATTTCCCAGAATTTATCGAAGAATAGATAGTAATATATGAAGGTCCGGGGTTAAAAACCAGTAAAGTTAAGCATTGTTTAACAACAATATTTGAAAGTAGAGGGAAAAAGATGTATAACCAGCTATAACCTTGATTCTTATGACTTTGATATTGGGAGATAAACTGTAACCTTTGAAAATCCACATTGAAAGTATTTTCTTCTGCTTGTAGTTTTTTAGCATTAGTTAAAAATGTAATTATTTTGTAAAATACTTCTAAAATTAAAATAAGACATTAAATCTGTATGCCACCTGGCCGTTCCAAGTTACCCCGCTCATAAGGTAAAAAGTTCTAGATAACAAATTTTTGAAAGACAGCAAAAAAGCACATTTTTGCAATGATAAAGTAGCTGGCAGTTTTACTGAACGTAGTCAGATAATTGTTCGTTTGAAATGTGTTATTTGTTGTGATATAATTGGTTTGGTTTTTAAAATATAATTAATATTTGCTCAAAGTCAAATTCGACCTTTGTGCCTCGCCCTGCTCTACTTTTATTAAATTTACTTTAATTCATCAGAATGTTACTTGAAACTTTTCAAAATGCAGGTAAACGAAGAAATTCTTAATTCATTTTCTATCTCTCCTCGCAGAAATTTGAAAATTTTGAATAAGCTCAGTAGTATTATTTACAATTATACACAGAATCGAGAATCCAAAAAGAATCTGAAAAACTTGAAACGTAATCAATAAGTCGAAAGACCAAAAAAGACCTCGATGGATTATACCATGATTTTTATAGAAAGTGTATAAAACTTCCAGCTTGTTTGTGTTGACAAAATATAGACAAACTAATGGGGTTTATTGTTTTATAATACCTCATTTATATAGCATTCAAACAACACATCCTTATACACTTAAAGTATTAATATTTTTGATTCTCTAGAAATTATTTAGAATATACATTACTTAGAAAAACAACGTTTTCCGGGTCAGCTAGTATATATAGAAATATATATATATATATATATATATATATATATATATATATTTATATATATCTTTTGCGGTATTAACCCCCGACTCGCAGCCTATACTTTATGGTTTTTCATTTTTTAAATTCTGTTTTATTCGAATTTTATGTCATTTTTTTTTCGACGTCGACCGCAATAACGATACATTTTCATACTGGTGATGAATATTCGAATTTCGTTATATCTTCCGAAGTCATTGGATTATGTCCAAATTGAAGTCATAAAATTAATACCCCGCGAAGTGTAGATGTGTTTTTTGGGCCGAAAGGAATTGGCAAACTTCATCATATTATATTTGACTAAGGATAAAAAGTATTTATTGCTTTTGTTTTAAAGAAAACGTTGGTAAAGTTTTGAAGTAACGAAGTGAAGTAATAGGAAAGTATTTTTATATGTATATTATACTCTAGATGTAACCCTAGCTTAATGCGAGTAATACAAAGAATGCGATAAATATTTCAAACGTTGACAAACTCGTATGTAATTCTTTCCATTCTTGTTTCTTTCAGTATTTTTTTCTACTTTCTACTTTCTACTTTTTTATTATTCTTTTGTTCCCCGATTCAGATAACTCAATAAGGCAACGGATCGACGAGCTGATCGAATTTCGAATTTCCAAGAAGCACGGCATGCTCCTTCTAATATATTTTTAGAGGATGATCGAAACTTTTAGATTTTGGTTACATCCGATGCAGAGAATTCATTTTGTGTAATTTGCAATAGAAACTAGGTGTAAGTAGAATTCTGCTTTGAGGCAATTAACAAAATCTTTATTACTTAACTTATTATTCTTACGCTCGAAATTAGTTTTCGATGGTGATTTCCTACTCGTCAAATTTGTTTGAAAATGAAAACTAAAGGAAAACAAGTAGAAATCGCAAAAGATGAAAAATGAAAAAGTACAAAAAATGAAAAACCTCAGAAACAAAATGACAACTAAATCACATACAGCAGCACATACACACCATAAGACATATACACTATATTGCAGTTTCAAAGAAATATGAGATTCTACGAGGTGGAGGACGGTGAAGGACAAAGGACGGGTTGAAGATATTAATATATTTAAATAAAAAAATATCTTTAAATCTTGAATCAATGTGCCCACTTTACATAGAACTTGCCTAAATAATTTAAAAGATTTATTAAGGTAGTAGATTAACTCGAGCGTTTGTCAGTTTTATACAACCATCAGCCAAGCCGTTTCTTTGCATTAGCAGAAAAGCGAATTTCAGTCACGTTTTAACCAAAAATCCTAAATTTATTTTAAAAATTCAAAAACTATTTGAAAGATATTAGTAGTAGTGCAATGGGCCGAAAATGGAAAATGAACATTTTTGCAAGTTTCAGAGGTTGCTGAACGCTTTGACATACCTCAGAAAAAATTGATGTTTGTATGTGTATGTGTGTCCGCATTTGTTCGTTTTCGGGCGCACGGATCAACCGATTTGATTGGTTCAAAAAGCATTCGATTCCTATTGATAGGGAGATGTGCTGATTAGTTTTTGGGAAAGGCAAGTCCAGCCGTTATGGAGATACCGAGCAAAGAGTGTAGAAAATAGAAATCGAGTTTTTGAGAGCACGGAGCATCCGATTTAAATAACCTAAAAAACATTCAATTTGAATTGACAGGGAAAAGTGATGTTTAGTTTTTGGCAAAAGCGGGTTCAGCCGTTTTGGAGTTACCGAGCTAAATGTGCAAAAAATGGCAGTTTTTGAGAGAACTAAGCGTCCGATTTAAATGATTCAAAAAACTTTCTGCTTGTTTCAACAAAATAATTGCTTTTGTAAAAAAAAATTTTGTTTCTAATTTTTTTTCAAAAATTTTTGTAATTTTGGATTAAAAATTCAAAAAATTACCCAGGCTAAGCACGGTCTAAGCGCCACTCTGGTGCAAATGTTTACCCAAGTGCGTTTAGACTGTTTATGTTCTGGAGCACTTTTCCAATTTTGTGAAAACTATTGAAAAATGTGAAAATGCTGCCAAGCTAAACACAGTATAAGTGAAAATGTCGCACAGAATTATTTGCAAATGCGTTTAGACAGTGACTATACAGGAGCACTTTTTTAATTTTGCGTAAATTGGGCAACTATTTTTTTGAAATTTAATTCGAAATGAAATGACGATTGTTTATGTTCTGGAGATAAATTGATTTATGATTTACATTTGATTTGTTCAGATATAACAATAAGATAGCAAAAATGATGAAAGTTACAGTATTGTAAAAATATATTTGAAAACATTTAATATTTCTCAAACATTTCATTACGGTACGGAAAGTTCCAGCAATTTGCCTTAAGGCACGACGCCATATACCACTAGTTTAGAAATTGTGCTAATTACTTTTTAAAAAAATATATAATGTTAAATAGAAAAATAAATATTATGTTGAAAGACATCATGGCAGAACATACTAAAATATTACGCCCCTAGGACAATCCATTTAAATTTAAAATCTCAATTTTGATATATATATATATATATATAATATATATATTTATATATATATATATATATATATATATATATCGTATATTGATTTTTGATTAATAAAGGCAATTATTACACATAAGTTTTTGCTACTTGCTTTGCCATAAGTTCATTTTTCAATCAAGCTCAAAAATTATATTTTACACATTGTTTTATTTTGCTAGTTTTCTACACCTACTAACTGTTTGATAAATTAAGGAAAATAAATTGTTATAATTTCAATTATTCACAAATAAAATTAAATATATATTTGTGATTTATATCATTCCATCCATATTGGGTTGTAGTATAAAGAATTGCTACACATTCTTCTTCGCCGCCTGCATTATTTGGTTCACCAAGTATCCAATTTTGATAATACATCTTATTTTGGTTAACCAAGTGCCACACAAATTTGGTGTCGCTCACGAACCTATTTCCACCAATCCAGTAGTATTGGACAGATTCTTTTTCTAAACAGAAAAAATCACTGATTCGAGTTATCCAAAAAATTTGATATTCATAAAAATTAATATCATTACATACTGCTTATAGCGTATTTTTTCAGGGCGTCATTTTGCATTTGATTTGTGATCGACGCCAACCTGCTTCCAAAAATCTCGTGGCATAAATTATTGGCAGCAAACCAATTTGCCTACAATTTTTTAATATTAATACTTGAACTTATGCAAGTATTGAGATCCATAATAAAAATTTTATTCTTGCCTTAGGATTTCTCACAACAAAGAATTTTTTGCCATCTGAACTGACTACTTCGTCGATTGATACTGTGACTAAAAAAATATTACTATATGACTTTATTTTATTGTTAAAAATTTTCAAGACATTTTGAACCGTGTGAACCTGTGAACTTTTTGAATTTAATTTGTACTTAAAAAATTTCTAATTTGTTGTAGTTTTTGGACAAGGAATTTTTTTTTCAAAATTGTATTATTTTTTTAATTTTTAAAATATTATGCTATATACAAACCATTTTTAAACTCGGTTGATGCCAATTCGCAAAAAGGAAAAATAAACATGAAAAAAACTAAAAAACTATTTTTCATTTTTAATATTTTTCTAAGCAAATTAAATAAAAATTTGCACACAACACATACAATTTTTAAATCAGTACTAATAATTACAATTTGTTGCTTGCTTTTATACTTTTGATTTTTTGTTATTTACAAAAAGATAAGATAAATCTATTTCAAGAATTTTATTTATTTAACATATAATTATTTTTATGTCACATGATTGTTAGGATTAAATTTATCTTATTTGTTTATTATTATTTTCTTAAAATTTATGTTAAGAAAATATTGGGTTTTTCCTGCTAATTGTAAAGAACAGGGAAATTTATTCAATTTATACAATTACAGTTGTTATAAGTATGTTTTAAAGACATCAATTGGAAATCATATTTAATGAAGGCGAATCCTTTATTTTTAGAATAAAACAAAACTTGCAATTTGCCTTAAGGTAAAATGCCACTTACGATAGTTTTATACTGCTGTAAATTTTGGATAAATTGCTATTTAAATTTGGATAAAAATAAAAGAACTTATAAATTATCTTATCTGTCTAAGAACAGTTTACATGTGTCTTACATGCGCAATAGAGTCAATTATTTTTAATCAAATTATGAAATTTTATTGTTTTTTTTATGAGCCTTCAAAAAATTAAAAATATGTATTTTTTATGTAAGGATGCAATCAAAGCAAATTTTTGATTAGAACAAAATGTGCCCAATAAAATAAATCAGGTCATTAACAAAAGTCATGTTACCTTTACCTCTAAGGCGCCCTTAAAAATTTGAATCTCGTCCTCCAGTGTTGAATAATTATAACAAAAGTTGGGAAAAAAATTATTTGTTGAAAATTGCAGAAATTTCCATTATTTGAATAATTATTACAGAAGTGGGATAACAGATTTGTTTTTTGAACTTTGCAATAATTTTCATTATTTGAATAATTATTACAGAAGTGGGATAACAGATTTGTTTTTTGAAAATTGCAGAAATTTCTAGTATTTGAATAATTATTTCCAGAATTAGGATAAAATATTTATTTTTTGAAATTTGCAGAAATTTTCATTATTTGAAGAGTTATTACAAAAGTGGGATGAAATATTTATTTTTTGAAATTTGCAGAAATTTTCATTATTTGAATAATTATTACAGAAGTGGGATAACAGATTTGTTCTTTGAAAATTGCAGAAATTTCTAGTATTTGAATAATTATTTCCAGAATTAGGATAAAATATTTATTTTCTGAAATTTGCAGAAATTTCCATTATTTGAATAGTTATTACAGATGTGGGATAAAAGATTTATTTCCTGAAATTTGCAGAAATTTCCATTATTTGAGGAATTATTACAGAAGTGGGATGAAATATTTATTTTTTGAAATTTGCAGAAATTATTATTATTTGAAGAATTATTATAGAAGTGGGATGAAAGATTTATTTTGAAAATTGCAGAAATTTCTAGTATTTGAATAATTATGACCAGAAGTGGGATAAAAGATTTGTTTTTTGAAAATTGCAGAAATTTCCATTATATGAATAATTATTTCCAGAAGGGAGGGGGGATAAAGTATTTGTTTTTTGAAAATTGCATAAATTTCCAGCATTTGAACAATTATTAAAATTTTCATTATTTAAATAAATATTACTTGAATATAGAAAAACAAAATCAGAAGTGGGATAAAATGAAACATTCAAAATAAAAAATATTGTCATATTTGTAATAAATAAACTCTTCTCAAACACTTTTTACACGAGTCGCATTTTAGATTTTATCTCTTCGACAATTTTTATCAAAATTTTGAAACTCATTTTTGAAATTTCGAATTTTTTATATATGGCCCTTATAAATGTGAATCTCGTCCTCCTGTTTTCTGAAAAGTGTTCAGATTTATGATGTTTTGTTCTGCAGTGTCTTGTTTCAGTACTCGACTGAGTTTTCGTATTTGGCGGTCATAATTCAATCGAGCCAACACTTATTATTCCATTTTCGTGTCGAGATTTTTGAGACGATAACGTTTTTGGCAGCCGAATCGCCGAAAACAGTTCAAGAAAATAAAAACTCACACGAAAATAAATTTATCACAAATAATAATAGTTATTACAATTCCAACCTTTGGTTTTATCAAGCAAAAAATGATTTTTAAAGAAAAATTTAAGCTTTCCACTATAAAGTCTGTCTAAGAAAAAATTATTGAAGACGCTACTTGACGAGTTATCAAGAGCAATAAAAAAAATGGATTACTAAAATGACTATTACAAATTAAGATTTGTTGAAGAAGATGAAAATTTAAGCTTTCCATTATAAAGCTCTATCTAAGAAAAAAATTAATGAAGACGCTACTTGACGAGTTATCAAGAGCAATAAAAAAAATGGATTACTAAAATGACTATTACAAAATTAAGATTTGTTGAAGGAAGATGAAAATTTAAGCTTTCCATTATAAAGCTCTATCTAAGAAAAAAATTAATGAAGACGCTACTTGACGAGTTATCAAGAGCAATAAAAAAAATGGATTACTAAAATGACTATTACAAAATTAAGATTTGTTGAAGGAAGATGAAAATTTAAGCTTTCCATTATAAAGCTCTATCTAAGAAAAAATTAATGAAGACGCTACTTGACGAGTTATCAAGAGCAATAAAAAAAATGGATTACTAAAATGACTATTACAAAATTAAGATTTGTTGAAGGAAGATGAAAATTTAAGCTTTCCATTATAAAGCTCTATCTAAGAAAAAAATTAATGAAGACGCTACTTGACGAGTTATCAAGAGCAATAAAAAAAATGGATTACTAAAATGACTATTACAAAATTAAGATTTGTTGAAGGAAGATGAAAATTTAGGGTTGAATATTTGCATTTGCAGAAAAAAATATAAAAGAATATAGTTTAATAAACAATCTTAATACGAGCTAGTGGTGTATGGCATCGTGTCTCAAGGCAAATTGCTAGAACTAGAATATTAAATTTTTTGCAAATAGATTATTATAAATACTGTAACATTGTCTAATATTTACTTATAAGAATTATATAAACTGAATTACAAAGTTAAAATTATTTATTTATAGTATATAAGTGAGCTTTATTAGAACTTTAGCCAGAATTAAAATTAAAATTTGAAATATTTTTGATAAACAAAAAAAAATTTGCAACTGAATTTTTTTCCAAAAGCAATTATTTTGTCAAAACAAGCAGAAAGATTTTTGTATCATTCAAATAGGATGCTTAGTTCTGTCAAAAACTGCAATTTTTTGTACATTTAGCCTTGTGTTTCCAAACCGCCTGGACCTGCCTTCGCCAAAAGCTAATCACCACTTTTCTCAACAATTTCGAATTGAATGTTTTCTGGATCATTCATATCGGATATTCCGTTCTCTCAAAAACTCGATTTCTATTTTTTGCACTCTTTGCTCCGTATCTCCGAAACGGCTGGACCTGCCTTTGCCAAAAACTAATCAGCACATCACCCTATCAATAGGAATTGAATGTTTTTTGAACCATTTAAATTGGTTGACAATTTGCCGAAGTAGCGACTCCTGGTGCTACTGTAAAAAATGATTTAAAAAATCGAAAAAAATTGTTACGAGTATCTGAGTATTCTCACACATAGTTTGAAAATAATATACACTATATTACTATTTTTATTGTATTTTTTTATGATCCTTTGTGAAATGATACATCTTATCTCATCTCATTCCCCGGTCTCGTAATTCGCATAACTGATGCACATGCACATCACAGAATAAATATTAAATCACGGGCTGAACTTACATATGAAATGATGTCATTTGCTATGTAAATACGTACGTCTTTCCGTTGCATTCGCTGCTAGTAGTGCAGATTTTTTTTAGTCAGTTTTTTATCCCATCCGACAACGACGACGACGACGACTTATTTCACATATGAAAAATATGTGATACGGGGCATTAATATTTGTTGTAAAAGAAAAGATCAAAATTTATATATGTGACATAACACGTATGTGATTATTAATTTTAAACTATAAAACCCTTTACCAATTTTTATAAAAATTGCACAACTCCTCCATTATATTATTATTACGATGAGGAGATTCGTTTTGCCATCTCGTCGCAGGTGTTTCTAAATTTAGCCTTGCTGTTATTAAATATCGCTCCATTAAGTTGTTCACACCTGATGCTCCACCGTGATAAACGGCGTCGACATGACAGACTGGTTCGTTCGCTCGTATTCGCATTCGCATTGTTAATGTATTCACAGCACTATATCATCGAAATTTAAATTTGAATCAACGATGGTGTACTTTAGACTCGAATTGCCCTCGTGGGAAACTCAGTAATACAGGATAATTATATTTATTTGTATGTGGAACTAGTGGTGTATTGAATTGGGGAAAAAGAGTTTTGTGCTATTTTTTTTATTTGCATAGATTTATTGCCGATCAAAATAATATACATTTTTTAAGACAATATGCTGGGTGTAAATATATTTAAGAGATTATCTCCTATGAGGGATCCCTTTTTTTTAGTCATTTTATTTAAGATCGTATGGCCATTTTTTTTCAATCTTCGAGTAGGAGATTCCTCGCTTAATTCCCTTAGATATTTGTTTGGGTGACCTGAAAATTTTTTGTGATATTTTTTGCTCCTTACTTTTATCATTTCATTAATAGCTTTAATTTTTAAATCTTTATGTAGAGTGTCATTTGTAATATACAATGCATCTTAAAATTTTCGATTGCGCTTTTTATATTTGAATTGCTTGCGCGCGCCCATAGCTCAATTCCGTATGTCCAGATTGGGATAATTATTGTTTTATATAAAAATGTATAAAAAAGCTAATTATTTTTAGTATAAGTTTTGACGTCCTTGAACTTCTTGAAATTTTTTTTACGACGCTGAAAGTTTCTTGTTGGAGTAAAATAAATTAAGATGTATGTATTTCATAAATGTATTTCCATGAATGTGCTAAATTGTGCTTGAAGACAAATTGTTGACTTTAAACTTCAATACAATTCAGTTATAAATCGCGTTTTGCATTGTTGCATTAGCTTCTCGATAAGTATTTATTATCAACCTCATCAATGATATTTTTAACTTCCCGTAGGGTAAGTTATTGTAATGGGCCGAAAATCGGAATTGAAAATTTTTACATTTCTCGACGTTTTGAAGGTTTCTGAACGTTTTGGCATACCTCAGAAAAAATGGATGTGTGTGTGTGTATGTATGTATGGATACAAATTTCCAGTCACGTTTTAGGGCGCACGGATCAACCGATTTGAATGGTTCAAAAAACATTCGATTCCTATTGATATGGAAAAGAGCTGATTAGTTTTTGGCAAAAGCAGGTCCAGCCGTTTCGGAGATACGGAGCAAAGAGTGCAGAAAATAGAAATCGAATTTTTGAGAGAACGGAGTATCCGATTTGAATGATCTAAAAAACATTCAATTAGTAATGATTGGGAGAAGTGTTTATTAGTTTTTGGCAAAGGCAGGCCCAGCCATCTCGAAGATACGGAGCTAAATATGTAAAAAATGGCAGTTTTTGAGAGAACTAAGCGTCCGATTTAAATGATTCAAAGAACTTTTTGCTTGTTTTAACAAAATAATTGCTTTTGGAAATTTTTTTTTCAAAAAAACATTTTTTTGTATATCGACAATAATTCAGATTTTAAGTTTAATTCTGACTAAAGTTCTAATATACTTTAAACAAATAATTTCAACTTTGCAATTCAGTTTATATAGTTGTTATAAATATTAGACAATATTATAGTATTTATAATAATCTATTGAAAACATTTAATATTTCTCGAACATTTCGTTACGGTACGGCAAGTTCCAACAATTTGCCTTAAGGCACGATGCCATGCACCACAAGTTTGTTCTTGGTTTCATTCTGTAAAAAAAGATATGATGAAATTGTTAACTAGCTTTATACGAAAATACATTTTAATAAAATTTTGGCTTACCCAATGTCTATTAAATCACAATCTAAGCAATTAATTTTAGGATCAAAATGTCTAAGTTATTCGATGTTAAAAGGAAGTCATGTTTTGGTAAATGTTGAAATTGTTAACTTTTTTTTTTCTTCAAAAAATTTACTTGAACTAGCAAATGGTCACTGTATTATACGCACGACGAGTGCGTATACTCGTCAAAACACAAAATTTCAAATTCTAAATAATTAAACATTTCCAAATACCTCTAACGATTTATAATACGAAACACTACCATTGTTTACTTTACGAGATTCAAGCAATTCGTTCCCGACGCTTAAAAACCTGCTTTAATTTTTTTTTTCATTTTTTGTTATTTTCCACTACAATTTGTTTTAAGGGATTTTGCGAAAGCGAAGGCAAATTAACAGCCGGACGACGGATGTCGGGAAAAAACGGTCATTTAATTTTAACGAATAGCACTTTGAATAAATCTCTTTAATTGCTAGATTAGTATCTTAATTAAGAGTAACTTTTTTTCCAACTGTCTCCAAAGCGATGCATAGCGTGATTTTTCAAAAGCTATTCCTCTCGGGGAGGATGATGTTCTTTACGACGACGAGATTTTTTTTTGTTTGTAATGAATGTAATGTAAACTTGAGATTTATTTTGTGAGGTGCACATTTTATCAAGATTTTGCAGCAATGTTTAGGCGGAAACGTGGATATTTAATTGTTAGATTAGAAGGGCAGAGGAAGATAGAAAAGTCTTATTTGATTTTAAAATTATTACTGCCAAAACCGAATCAACTCAATCCCAAAAAATAACACATATCAAAATGATCGAATGTGCAAAATTTTTTAGATTTTTAGCTAGATAAATAGAAAAAAAGTAGTGCGCGTAAGGTTCACACGCGATTGGAGTAAAACTTATTTGCTACTGTACAAAATGGCATTTAAGTGAAAATAGATACATCATATAACAATTTTGAATAATGTTTATTAACTTCCCGAAGGAGAAGTTTATGTTTTCATAAAAAAATCCGATTTGCTAATTTCATGTTTTCTCGACGTTTCAAGCCATTCTGAATCGAATGAAACCAAATTTGGAAAAAGTATGTGTGCGTGTATGTGTGTGCGTGTTTGTGAAACAGATTTTTTGGCGTAAATCGATGATTTCTCAGAAACGGCTAGACCGATTTCAAAAATTTAAAAGCCATTCGATGTATCTCGACGAGGACTAGCGTTTCTGAGTTTTGTGCGACGATCGTCCAAGCCGTTTCTTTATACATAGCAGAAAAGTGAAAAAAACTTCGTCTACGTTTTAGCCCGCAATTCTGAACCGATTTTGAAAATTCAAAAACCGTTCGAAAGATATTGGTTGGGAATCGTGCTGATTAGTTTTCGGTAGAGTAGTTTTTCTTGTAATGAAGTGTTAAAAAATTTTTTTTCGACGATTTTGATTATTATTTTTTGACGGTATATACCATAGTCTTCTAGATCATACTAAAATATTACGGCCCTACAACAACTGGTTCAGCTTTAAAAATTCGTCAAAGTTTGCAAAAATTGAAATCGTTTTTTTGGCATTTGTCAAAATTAGACCTTTGATCGACGTTTTCTCAAAAACGTCTGAACCGATTTAAGAAATTTAAAAGCCATTTGATGTATTTCGGTGAGGACTTTTGTGTGACGATCTGCCAAGACGTTTCTTTGCAATTTGAAAAAAAGTGTTAAATTTGCGTCCACATTTAAGCTCGTCCTACCGAATCAATTTTAAAAAATCAAAAACTGTTCGAAAGATATTAGTTGGGAATGATACCGATTAATTTTAGGTGAAAATCTACTGAGCCGTTTTCTTGTAATTAACTGTTGAAAAAAAAATTGAGCCGATTTTTATGAAACTTTCTTTGGCGATGTATTTCATGATCTTACTGAAATATTACGGCCTTACGACAAATAGTTTAATTTTAAAAATTCATTAAAGTTTGAGAAACTGAGTAGTTTTTTTGACTTTTGTTAAAAATAAAATTAAACGATTCACTTGGTATAACGAGTACTTGGTGTTAATAAACGTAATAAATCATTAAAGTCCTACGGAAACTGGTTCAATTATAAAAACTGGTGATTTTTGAAAATTTGCTATTAGAAAATACTCCGAGTCAAAGTGTTCGTTCGTTTTCAATTATGTGTAATAAATCCACTCGGAATACTTTTAATGACTCATAAATAAATTTGTTTTTTAGTGATTAAGTCGATTATTTACACATATCGGGAAGTTCATGTGACTTGTCTCAAGGCTAAATACCAAACTAACTAGTTTATTTTGCTGAGGACAATATGCGTCCTGTTGAGGAAAAATTGTTTGGCATATTTATATATGCTTATTATTTGTATTTAGTAATTTCTTGAATAATTTTTAGATTTAGTAATGCAAAAATGCAATTTGCTTTATCCATAAGATCTGATCTTTGAAGTAAAATTAGTAACAATCCAAAACAAAGATAGTGATTTAACTTTCATTCTCGTCATCTGAAATTGGTTCAATCTCTCAATTCTCGTGTGATGTGGGGGCACCTAATTTAATAGGGCCATAACTTTGAACACAGGGGCCACCAATGCAGGCAATGGCAATGGGTGTCAGTCACCTATTTCGGCAGTACTACTAAGGGTGTAGGTGTAGAGGTGTATATTTGGAATGCGGCGGCTACTTAGTTTACGATAGCGTCTTACTACCCGATGACAATATAATCCTGTTTACGATTCAGTTTACGATCCGAGCGCGATTACAAGATATGCGACAGCCGTTAGGAGGATCATATTGGGGAAGGAGTATAAGGCGGAGAGGTGTCCACCTTACTCCTGATCCTGCAGGAGGCGATAAATAATATCGGAGGTGAAACTCTGATTGATCAAGGAGTGAGTACCATCATTTGGATAACTAATACAGAATTTTTCTTGCGTCATAATTTATTTCTTGCTCAGAAAAAATGGCGTCGCTCATTATACCTGTGAAGTAAAACTTCTTTAGGCGCGACTGGGGTGTAAATCCGTACAAATGCAACCGAAGTCCATTACGCCCGAACCGTTCGTCATTTGGGCTCGATGATATCATATCAATACGGGTCGATTGTGATTTGTCGTCGTGTATGTGAATAAAGATCTGTCATTGTATACGTACCGGTATCAGCGTTGTATGCGTACCGGCATCAACAAGAAAATCGGCATAGATAAATAAATATTTTAAAGTTACATTGTAGTACAGATCTTGATTTAATGAAAAATACCTGAATCAAAAAAATATTTTTATTATTTGTTCCTTGAAAATAATAAAACAAATTAAATATTAGCGCCATGAACTAAACGTAAGTTTATTGATTGGAAATTATTTCTATATTATTCGTTGTTTCTATAAATATTTGAAGTTATTAAAATAAAAAATATTTTTAAAGCAAGACAGATATTACAGCTGTTCAAAGAATGAGATTATATTGCCAACAGAAAAATAAACAAAATACCATCAGTCAATTAATGTTTGTTAATTTTAATTACATAAAGTTCTCCAAACACAATTATTACAGTGAAGTTGCAAAAACAGTATTTGTTTAGGCGCTGTTTAACATAATCCACTGTGTGAAAAAATATTATAAAATTTAGTAATCAGTATTGGCTTTATAATGCTCAAAATAAGCTTTAAAATGAGTGTAAAATGAATGAGCTATCATGCAAATAAAAGACGCATACATTAGTTTTCTCATTTAAATCATATAGTTTATGAGTGCCATTTCCACCAAATTTAAAAATAATCGTATTCCATCTAGAATTCACTTGGTTTAACAGATCTTGATGGATTCTAGAAAATACCACAACTTTAGTACAGACGATTTTCAAAAAACTCATGATTTCATGAAAAAAAAATCCGTTTAAAAAAAACAACCAATTTCTCATTATTATATCTTTGACAGAATAAGAGATACGTATATGGGTACATAGATGAAAATTCTTTGAAGGTCTTTTTCTGACTAATTATTGCTTTTTGAAATGGAAAAGTAATTATTTATATACTTAGGTATTTATATATATATATATATATATTTGTTTATACGCATTTAAATTGAGTATTTGAGATTTTTATAATCAGCAATGAGTATAATCATTAACAAATTAATAAAAAAAATAATTTTGAAATAGTTTTTTTAACACTTGTAATAAAAATGTAACTAGTTATATATTAATCTTTATATATATCTTATAACATATTTTAGGTGTTTACAATTAATTAGCATATATATTATCAGTGAATTTGTTTTGATTGGACAATAAAAAGGCATAATTGAAATCAAACTCGACTACGTTAAATATTGAAATCAAACTCGACTATGTTAAATATAGTGTTAAAAAGCAAAAAATGTCGTGTATCACAAGGTGCTTAAATGAAGAGCAATCTAAGTACTAAAATACATAAATAATTATGAATAATTAATGTTGGTATTTTACTTTTATTTTTATTTTTTTCAATTAAAAAAAGCTGCTTAATTTTTGGCAAGTTCGCCGGGTCCGCTAGTATATATATAGGATCCGTCAGATAACTTTTTTTTTGAAAATGCTATATATAAACTACTGAATATTTTCTCAATTTAAATCTTTTCTATTTGAAAGTGCAATCCTTCTGGTTAATAATCGAAAATAATTTCATTGAAATAGCTGTCTAACTTTTTAATGGCTGTCAAAAATTCTAAATTGCTACCAATAAAAAAAAAGTTATATGGCGGATCCTTTATATATATATATATATATTATATATATATATATATATATATATTAAGTATATATATATATATATTAATTATAATATATATATATATATATTTAGTTTGTTTGGTAAAATAAATTTTTCCTTTGTATCTGTCTCCATGGTCAATACTCCCGAAACAAATCGAGATTTCCGAATAAAAAATGAAGATTCGATTCACAGACATCGTGCTCTCATACAAAAAACATGGAATTTAAACTCTGGCAATAACAATATATATTTAGTAAATTTTGTAAGCATGAAACTTGCATGAATTAGTCAAAAGTAAAAGATTTTTATTCTTTCAAGAGTCTTATATTATATATAACTAGCAAACCCGTCGAACTTCGTTTCGCCACCAGATGGTTCGTGAGAAAGATGAACAAATTTTTTGTTTGTGAAACACAATGATTTTCTAAATTATCTATTTGAAATTTATCCCGCAAACACTAAACGATTAGCCTTGCGACTTGTTAATCGTCATTGCGAACGCAAGGCGAACTGGAAATTGCAATCGTTTGAAGTCAAACGAAAGACCTGTCGGAATCATTGGTATGTCACCAAATCGCCAGCAATTTTTGATTGAATGGTGAAATTCAGTGCGTGTACATAATTATTCTTGGCGGCAAGAATTGCTCGTTGACTTAACCAAGCATAATTCTGATAATTCTCACTAATGTCATTACTCGAATTTTGAATTGCGGTGCGTGAAGTTCCAGCAGCTTGCATTAAGGCGCGATGCCATGCACCACTAATTTTCTATAAACCTTGCGGAGCCAGAGACCTTTGCAAAGAATGCAAAATTGTCGAAATCGGTTCGTGCGTTCTGGAGTTATCGTCAGGAAGGAAAACCCGATTTATTTTTAAATATATGTAGATTAAATATAACTTGTTTTTATTAACTCTTAAAAAAATTCATAAAAACTATTAATAACCAGACATAAATTTTGTGTGTTCTATTAATTTTAAATTTCTAACAATTATTAATAATTTTATTCCACAAAGAAATAATATTATCACGAGCGTCTCTATTTATTTCTTGCTCCGGAGAGAGAAATGATGTCTCTCATTTAACTTTCCCGGTTAAATTTTCTCTCCTGTACTACACTAATAATGTTTTGCACATTTGTTTTAAATGCTCATATTTTGCATGCAGTTGACTCCTCTCGAGTTAAATATGAGACAACTTGTCCGAAGGATAAATTGGATGAAGGATTAGTCTCTTGGAGGAGCACTGTACATTTGCATGTAGTGTTAATTCTGTATGAGATAATTAGAAAATAAAATACGATGAATATATATATATATATATATATATATATATATTATATATAGATATGTGTGTGTGTGTGTATATGTATACATATATATATTATATATATATATTATATATATATATATATATATACTAGCTGACCCGGCAAACGTTGTTTTGCTAAGTAAGGTATATCCTAAACAATTTCTAGAGAATCAAAAATATTAATACTTTAAGTATATAAGGATTTGTTGTTTGAATGCTATATACAATAAGGTATTATAAAAACAATAAACCCTATTAGTTTATCTATATTTTGTCAATACAATCTAACTGGAAGATTTATACACTTTCTATAGAAAACATGGTATAATCCAATCCAAGTCTTTTTTGGTCTTTCGACTTATTGATTACGTTTCAAGTTTTTCAGATTTTTTTTGGATTCTGGATTTTGTCTATAATTGTAAATAATACTGCTGAGCTCATACAAATTTCTGCGAGGAGAGATAGAAAATGAATTAAGTATTTCTTCTTTGACCTGTTTTTGAAATTTTCAAGTATAACATTCGATGAATTAAAGTAAACTTAATAAGAAGTATATATGTAGAGCAGGGCGAGCCACAAAGGACCAATTTGACTTCGGGCAAATATTAATTATATTATAAAAATCAAACAAATTATATCACAACAAATAACACATTTCAAACGAACAATTATCTGACTACGTTCAGTAAAACTGCCAGCTACTTTATCATTGTAGAAATGTGCTTTTTTGCTGTCTTTCAAAAATTTGTTATCTAGACCTTTTTACCCCATAGACGGGGTAACTTGGAACGGCAAGGTGGCAAACAGGTTTAATGTCTTACTTTGATTTAATGGCATTTTACAAAATAATTACATTTTTAACTAATGCTAAAAAACTACCAACGGAAGAAAATACTCTTATTATGGATTTTCAAAGATTACCGTTTATCTCCCGATAGCAAAGTCATAAGAATCAAGGTTATAGCTGATTATACATCTTTTTCTCTCTACTTTCAAATATTGTTGTTAAACCATGCTTAACTTTACTGGTTTTTGACAAATCGTTGGTGGACCTTTTTAACCCCGGATCTTCATATATTATTATGTATTCTTTGATAAATTCTGGGAAATTATAACTGGGAAAATGTTATTCGACAAAATGTTCCTTTGATCGATACCAAATTTAGGTTTTGATTTAAAATAACATGAATAAAAAATAATATAACCTAGAAAATGTTTTATAAATACCATTGAGTATATAATTATACAAATGAGATCTTTTAGAGCACCCTGTTTGAGAAAAATATGATTTACAAAAAAAGAGTGCTACAACGCCAAGAAATGCATTTTCATATTAACATTTCAAAAAAGTTGATATTTTGAGTTTCTAAAAACACTTGTGATACGTTTAAAACGTTTTGTGTATAAATAAAACTGCAAACAAAGCTACTTACTACAATTTAATCATAATTAAATATTCACGTAAAAACATCCTATTAAACGTAATTGATCATTATCTGTCAAAAACGTTTGACATTTGACGTATTAGCCACCATCCATTGTTTTATTCAAATTACGCTTCTACAAAAAATTTCGAATTAAAAATGTAAAGTTTCTATGCGATTTTGAAATAATATCTCACCTTTCGGACAACCTACTGATTAGCACGTATTTTTCAAGACTTGGCCAAATCGCTTCAGCCGTTTTCTAGTTTTAGCGGATTCATTTTTTCGAGAGCTCCATTTTTATATATAAGAAAATTTATATTTTAATTTGTTGTTATTTATTTTCTATATAAAAGTGTATAATATGCAACCTTGCCCATTGCCCGGGCATATGCAAATATTTGCAAAATGTGTACAAACGTTCAAAGAGAATGAATATTTAATTGTACAAAATAAAATTTCAACTAAATAATTAAATATTCACAAAAATCACAATTCTATAAACATTTAATATTTTTATATCAATTGTCACACTAGAAATTATTTTGTCAAAATTTTTAACATTTGTCAAATAGAATATTTGTTTCAAAGCATATATTTTTATTCTTATTTATATCTACGTGTCAATATTTTTAGAAAAATGAATTTTAACATCTAACAGAATTTTGACAACAAACTTAGAAATTTTTCATAGTACTTCTTGAAAAGGACAACGACCTATTGAAACGGAAAAGGAAAACCTTTACTGACGGAATTATACATTAGATTTATTAATTTGAAAAAAGTTTGTTTTCATAATGAAATCCAACGTGCAAATTTTATGTTTTCTCGACGTTTCAAATCATTCTGATTATTATCATTGTATTTAAAACTAGGCTAGTTCTAGGTCAGAGAGCAATCTTGCATATCTCGAAAACTATGGAATGCACCAATTTAAAATTTTTGTCACATACTTGGTCAAATATAATAACAATGTGTGCCAAGTTTCATTAAATTCGCACAATCCGCTTTTGAGAAGATACCATAGTGCACCTAGGCCAAAAGTGCTGAAGATTTCTTTTTATTTTTTTCGTTTTGAACAAAAAAAAATTAATTATGATTATTATAATTAAAATATAATTATAAATTAAGTGAATCTCAATGTTGTTCATTCACTTAGGCTTATTTATATAAATTTGAGTTAACATTCTGTTTATTTAGACTATTTAAATATAGTCTACAAAACACTGGGATTTTACACTATCAGTATGACGCATTTTTTCTCAAAAACATATAGAATATTTAATTTTAAATGTAGTCTAAAAGGAATGTAAACTAATCTAACAATTGTTTTGAGTTCAGATTTTTTGGAAAAAACAATTTAACAAAAAATAAATTATAAAAAATATTCATTCAATATTATTAGGTTTTATTATTAACTTCCCGTAGGGTAAGTTATTGTAATGGGCCGAAAATCGAAATTGAAATTTTTTACATTTCTCGACGTTTTGAAGGTTTCTGAACGTTTTGGCATACCCCAGAAAAATGGATGTGTGTGTTGTGTGTATGTGTGTGTGTGTGTGTATGTATGTATGGATACAAATTTCCAGTCACGTTTTAGGGCGCACGGATCAACCGATTTGAATGGTTCAAAAAACATTCGATTCCTATTGATAGGGAAAAGAGCTGATTAGTTTTTGGCAAAGGCAGGTCCAGCCGTTTCGGAGATACGGGGCAAAGAGTGCAGAAAATAGAAATCGAATTTTTGAGAGAACGGAGTATCCGATTTGAATCATCTAAAAAACATTCAATTAGTAATGATTGGGAGAAGTGTTAATTAGTTTTTGGCAAAGGCAGGCCCAGCCATTTTTGAGAGAACTAAGCGTCCGATTTAAATGATTCAAAGAACTTTCTGCTTGTCTTAACAAAATAATTGATTTTGGAAAAAAAATGTTCCAACTTTTTTTTTTTTAGTTTTTTGTATATCGAAAATATTTCAGATTTTATTTTTAATTCTGACTATAGTTCTAATATACTTTACAAATAATTTCAACTCTGCAATTCAGTTTATATAATTCTTATAAATATTAGACAATGTACAATATTTATAATAATCTATTTGAAAACAATCAGTATTTCTCGAACATTTCGTTACGGTACGGGAAGTTTCAGCAATTTGCCTTAAGGCACGATGCCATAATTGCCTCAAGACAGAATTCCACTTACAGCTAGTTTCTTTGGATTTTTATAAGCATCTTTTCTTGATTTCCTGGTATATTTAACTTCGGATTTTTTTAAATGCATTTTTTTCGATACACCATCCATCTTCAGCATTTTTAAATTTATTAAATAATAAATTGTAAACCAAAAAGAGTATTTAATGATACAACTTAAGTGTTGTAATATTTAAATATTGACCACAAATAATTATTTTTGAAGTTTTTATTTGTGATGAATTTTGATCAAAATATTTTAATAGTAGAAGCAAAAATTTGTGTTATGATAATATCAAGTTTTATTACACGAAAATTATTTGAATTATTTTATTACTTCATCAATGAAAAATATTTTTAATATAAGGTAAAAATTAATTGCATTTCTCAATACATTTCATTATATTTATTTGTTTTTCTATGTAAAATATATCAAAATTATTCTTAATCTACAATAGTAAAAATTCAAAATAAATAATCAACTTGCCTTAGGGTAAATTATTTAAATTAAAATTTAGTAGTAATCAAATATACAAAATGGAAATTTCCAGTTTGCCAGAAAATCCGATTTGTTAATTCCACGTTTTTTCAATGTGCAAGTCATTCTGAATCGATTGACATCACAATTGAAAATAGTATGTATGTCAAATATGACGAATTTTGATCTTTCTTCGTTTTCACTATTCTTTGGTAAGAAAGTGCAAATTTTTTGTCCACATTTTTGTAAAAAATTTCTGAACCCATTTTGAAAATTTTAAAACTTCAAAAATATCAGTTGGGTTGTGTTTTCTAAGTAAGTAAAATATGTCAAAATCATTCGAAGATCTACAATTGTAAAAATTGAAAACAATTGAAAAAATTGTATATTTTCAAATATGCATTATGAAGAAGTTTGCCAGAAAATCCGATTTGGCTGTTTATTGTTTCTTCGATGTGCAAGTCATTCTGAATCATTTGACGTCAAAATTAGAAAAATGTTAAATTAGAGTCGCCTGCACTATTTTTTAGTAAAAATGTGCAAATTGTTTGTCCACGTTTTTGCAACTAATTTTGAATCAATTTTGAAAATTCTAAAACTCTTCCGAAGACATCAGATGGTATTAATGCCGATTAGTTTTTATTACAGAAATTGTAGATTTAATTTGAGAAAAACTAAAAATTAGAAAACGAGAATTATTATTAAGAACAATTCAAATTTTGGTTAAGTTCTCTTTGTATGAATTCTTAGTTGAATCGATCAGATTAAAAATATTTTTTAACTTCCCGTAAAAAATTGAATGTTTTCAAATATGCAATACGAAGAAGGAATAAGATTAAGTAATTTAATGTTTTGACCTCCAAGTCATTCTGAATCGTTTGACATCAAAATTGGAGAAAGTCAGTCGAAT
>NW_020537324.1:73883820-73913448 GCF_003426905.1 Ctenocephalides felis | reverse complement strand
ATTATTCACAAATAAAATTAAATATGTATTTGTGATTTATATCATTCCATCCATATGGGTTGTAGTATAAAGAATTGCTACACATTCTTCTCGCCGCCTGCATTATTTGGTTCACCAAGTATCCATTTTGATAATACATCTCATTTTGGTCAACCAAGTGCCACACAAATTTGGTATCGCTCACGAACCTATTTCCACCAATCCAGTAGTATTGGACAGATTTCTTTTTCTAAACAGAAAAAAATTACTGATTCGAGTTATCCAAAAAATTTGATATTCATAAAATTAATATCATTACATACTGCTTATAGCGTATTTTTTCAGGGCGTCATTTGCATTTGATTTGTGATCGACGCCAACCTGCTTCCAAAAATCTCGTGGCATAATTATTGGCAGCAAACCAATTTGCCTACAATTTTTTAATATTAATCTTGAACTTTGCAAGTATTGAGATCCATAATAAAAATTTTATTCTTGCCTTAGGATTTCTCACAACAAAGAATTTTTTGCCATCTGAACTGACTACTTCGTCGATTGATACTGTGACTAAAAAATATACTATATGACTTTATTTTATTGTTAAAATTTTCAGACATTTGAACCGTGTGAACCTGTGAACTTTTTGAATTTAATTTGTACTTAAAAATTTCTAATTTGTTGTAGTTTTTGGGCAAGGAATTTTTTTTTCAAATTTGTATTATTTTTTTAATTTTTAAAATATTATGCTATATACAAACCATTTTTAAACTCGGTTGATGCCATTCGCGCAAAGGAAAAATAACATGAAAAAAACTAAAAAACTATTTTCATTTTTAATATTTTTCTAAGCAAATAAATAAAAAATTTGCACACAACACATACAATTTTTAAATCAGTACTAATAATTACAATTTGTTGCTTGCTTTTATACTTTTGATTTTTTGTTATTTACAAAAAAGATAAGATAAATCTATTTCAAGAATTTTATTTATTTAACATATAATTATTTTATGTCACATGATTGTTAGGATTAAATTTATCTTATTTGTTTATTTATATTTTCTTAAAATTTATGTTAAGAAATATTGGGTTTTCCTGCTAATTGTAAAGAACAGGGAAATTTATTCAATTTATACAATTACAGTTGTTATAAGTATGTTTTAAGACATCAATTGGAAATCATATTTAATGAAGGCGAATCCTTTATTTTAGAATAAAACAAAACTTGCAATTTGCCTTAAGGTAAAATGCCACTTACGATAGTTTATACTGCTGTAAATTTTGGATAAATTGCTATTTAAATTTGGATAAAAATAAAAGAACTTATAAATTATCTTATCTGTCTAAGAACAGTTTACATGTGTCTTACATGCGCAATAGAGTCAATTATTTTTAATCAAATTATGAAATTTTATTGTTTTTTTTATGAGCCTTCAAAAATTAAAAATAGTATTTTTTATGTAAGAATGCAATCAAAGCAAATTTTTGATTAGAACAAAATGTGCCCAATAAAATAAATCAGGTCATTAACAAAAGTCATGTTACCTTACCTCTAAGGCGCCCTTAAAAATTTGAATCTCGTCCTCCAGTGTTGAATAATTATAACAAAAGTTGGGAAAAAAATTATTTGTTGAAAATTGCAGAAATTTCCATTATTTGAATAATTATTACAGAAGTGGGATAACAGATTTGTTTTTTGAACTTTGCAATAATTTTCATTATTTGAATAATTATTACAGAAGTGGGATAACAGATTTGTTTTTTGAAAATTGCAGAAATTTCTAGTATTTGAATAATTATTTCCAGAATTAGGATAAAATATTTATTTTTTGAAATTTGCAGAAATTTTCATTATTTGAAGAGTTATTACAAAAGTGGGATGAAATATTTATTTTTTGAAATTTGCAGAAATTTTCATTATTTGAATAATTATTACAGAAGTGGGATAACAGATTTGTTCTTTGAAAATTGCAGAAATTTCTAGTATTTGAATAATTATTTCCAGAATTAGGATAAAATATTTATTTTCTGAAATTTGCAGAAATTTCCATTATTTGAATAGTTATTACAGATGTGGGATAAAAGATTTATTTCCTGAAATTTGCAGAAATTTCCATTATTTGAGGAATTATTACAGAAGTGGGATGAAATATTTATTTTGAAATTTGCAGAAATTATTATTATTTGAAGAATTATTATAGAAGTGGGATGAAAGATTTATTTGAAATTGCAGAAATTTCTAGTATTTGAATAATTATGACCAGAAGTGGGATAAAAGATTTGTTTTTTGAAAATTGCAGAAATTTCCATTATATGAATAATTATTTCCAGAAGGGAGGGGGGATAAAGTATTTGTTTTTTGAAAATTGCATAAATTTCCAGCATTTGAACAATTATTAAAATTTTCATTATTTAAATAAATATTACTTGAATATAGAAAAACAAATCAGAAGTGGGATAAAATGAAACATTCAAAATAAAAAATATTGTCATATTTGTAATAAATAAACTCTTCTCAAACACTTTTTACACGAGTCGCATTTTAGATTTTATCTCTTCGACAATTTTTATCAAAATTTTGAAACTCATTTTTGAAATTTCGAATTTTTTATATATGGCCCTTATAAATGTGAATCTCGTCCTCCTGTTTTCTGAAAAGTGTTCAGATTTATGATGTTTTGTTCTGCAGTGTCTTGTTTCAGTACTCGACTGAGTTTTCGTATTTGGCGGTCATAATTCAATCGAGCCAACACTTATTATTCCATTTTCGTGTCGAGATTTTTGAGACGATAACGTTTTTGGCAGCCGAATCGCCGAAAACAGTTCAAGAAAATAAAAACTCACACGAAAATAAATTTATCACAAATAATAATAGTTATTACATTTCCAACCTTTGGTTATTATCAAGCAAAAAATGATTTTTAAGAAAGAAAGAAAAAAGAAAGAAAAATTTAAGCTTTCCACTATAAAGCTCTATCTAAGAAAAAAATTAATGAAGACGCTACTTGACGAGTTATCAAGAGCAATAAAAAAAATGGATTACTAAAATGACTATTACAAAATTAAGATTTGTTGAAGGAAGATGAAAATTTAAGCTTTCCATTATAAAGCTCTATCTAAGAAAAAAATTAATGAAGACGCTACTTGACGAGTTATCAAGAGCAATAAAAAAAATGGATTACTAAAATGACTATTACAAAATTAAGATTTGTTGAAGGAAGATGAAAAATTTAGGGTTGAATATTTGCATTTGCAGAAAAAATAAAAAGAATATAGTTTAATAAACAATCTTAATACGAGCTAGTGGTGTATGGCATCGTGTCTCAAGGCAAATTGCTAGAACTAGAATATTAAATTTTTTGCAAATAGATTATTATAAATACTGTAACATTGTCTAATATTTACTTATAAGAATTATATAAACTGAATTACAAAGTTAAAATTATTTATTTATAGTATATAAGTGAGCTTTATTAGAACTTTAGCCAGAATTAAAATTAAAATTTGAAATATTTTTGATAAACAAAAAAAAATTTGCAACTGAATTTTTTTCCAAAAGCAATTATTTTGTCAAAACAAGCAGAAAGATTTTTGTATCATTCAAATAGGATGCTTAGTTCTGTCAAAAACTGCAATTTTTGTACATTTAGCCTTGTGTTTCCAAACCGCCTGGACCTGCCTTCGCCAAAAGCTAATCACCACTTTTCTCAACAATTTCGAATTGAATGTTTTCTGGATCATTCATATCGGATATTCCGTTCTCTCAAAAACTCGATTTCTATTTTTTGCACTCTTTGCTCCGTATCTCCGAAACGGCTGGACCTGCCTTTGCCAAAAACTAATCAGCACATCACCCTATCAATAGGAATTGAATGTTTTTTGAACCATTTAAATTGGTTGACAATTTGCCGAAGTAGCGACTCCTGGTGCTACTGTAAAAAATGATTTAAAAAATCGAAAAAAATTGTTACGAGTATCTGAGTATTCTCACACATAGTTTGAAAATATATACACTATATTACTATTTTTATTGTATTTTTTTATGATCCTTTGTGAAATGATACATCTTATCTCATCTCATTCCCCGGTCTCGTAATTCGCATAACTGATGCACATGCACATCACAGAATAAATATTAAATCACGGGCTGAACTTACATATGAAATGATGTCATTTGCTATGTAAATACGTACGTCTTTCCGTTGCATTCGCTGCTAGTAGTGCAGATTTTTATTTTAGTCAGTTTTTTATCCCATCCGACAACGACGACGACGACGACTTATTTCACATATGAAAAATATGTGATACGGGGCATTAATATTTGTTGTAAAAGAAAAGATCAAAATTTATATATGTGACATAACACGTATGTGATTATTAATTTTAAACTATAAAACCCTTTACCAATTTTTATAAAAATTGCACAACTCCTCCATTATATTATTATTACGATGAGGAGATTCGTTTTGCCATCTCGTCGCAGGTGTTTCTAAATTTAGCCTTGCTGTTATTAAATATCGCTCCATTAAGTTGTTCACACCTGATGCTCCACCGTGATAAACGGCGTCGACATGACAGACTGGTTCGTTCGCTCGTATTCGCATTCGCATTGTTAATGTATTCACAGCACTATATCATCAAAATTAAAATTTGAATCAACGATGATGTACTTTAGACTCGAATTGCCCTCGTGGGAAACTCAGTAATACAGGATAATTATATTTATTTGTATGTGGAACTAGTGGTGTATTAAATTGGGAAAAAGAGTTTTGTGCTATTTTTTTTATTTGCACAGATTTATTGCCGATCAAAATAATATACATTTTTTAAGACAATATGCTGGGTGTAAATATATTTAAGAGATTATCTCCTATGAGGGATCCCTTTTTTTTAGTCATTTTATTTAAGATCGTATGGCCATTTTTTTTCAATCTTCGAGTAGGAGATTCCTCGCTTAATTCCCTTAGATATTTGTTTGGGTGACCTGAAAATTTTTTGTGATATTTTTTGCTCCTTACTTTTATCATTTCATTAATAGCTTTAATTTTTAAATCTTTATGTAGAGTGTCATTTGTAATATACAATGCATCTTAAAATTTTTGATTGCGCTCTTTATATTTGAATTGCTTGCGCGCGCCCATAGCTCAATTCCGTATGTCCAGATTGGGATAATTATTGTTTTATATAAAAATGTATAAAAAAGCTAATTATTTTTAGTATAAGTTTTGACGTCCTTGAACTTCTTGAAATTTTTTTTACGACGCTGAAAGTTTCTTGTTGGAGTAAAATAAATTAAGATGTATGTATTTCATAAATGTATTTCCATGAATGTGCTAAATTGTGCTTGAAGACAAATTGTTGACTTTAAACTTCAATACAATTCAGTTATAAATCGCGTTTTGCATTATTGCATTAGCTTCTCGATAAGTATTTATTATCAACCTCATCAATGATATTTTTAACTTCCCGTAGGGTAAGTTATTGTAATGGGCCGAAAATCGGAATTGAAAATTTTTACATTTCTCGACGTTTTGAAGGTTTCTGAACGTTTTGGCATACCTCAGAAAAAATGGATGTGTGTGTGTGTATGTATGTATGGATACAAATTTCCAGTCACGTTTTAGGGCGCACGGATCAACCGATTTGAATGGTTCAAAAAACATTCGATTCCTATTGATATGGAAAAGAGCTGATTAGTTTTTGGCAAAAGCAGGTCCAGCCGTTTCGGAGATACGGAGCAAAGAGTGCAGAAAATAGAAATAGAATTTTTGAGAGAACGGAGTATCCGATTTGAATCATCTAAAAAACATTCAATTAGTAATGATTGGGAGAAGTGTTTATTAGTTTTTGGCAAAGGCAGGCCCAGCCATCTCGAAGATACGGAGCTAAATATGTAAAAAATGGCAGTTTTTGAGAGAACTAAGCGTCCGATTTAAATGATTCAAAAAACTTTTTGCTTGTTTTAACAAAATAATTGCTTTTGGAAAAAAAATTTTTTTTTTTTTTTCAAAAAAACATTTTTTTTGTATATCGACAATAATTCAGATTTTAAGTTTAATTCTGACTAAAGTTCTAATATACTTTAAACAAATAATTTCAACTTTGCAATTCAGTTTATATAGTTGTTATAAATATTAGACAATATTATAGTATTTATAATAATCTATTGAAAACATTTAATATTTCTCGAACATTTCGTTACGGTACGGCAAGTTCCAACAATTTGCCTTAAGGCACGATGCCATGCACCACAAGTTTGTTCTTGGTTTCATTCTGTAAAAAAAGATATGATGAAATTGTTAACTAGCTTTATACGAAAATACATTTTAATAAAATTTTGGCTTACCCAATGTCTATTAAATCACAATCTAAGCAATTAATTTTAGGATCAAAATGTCTAAGTTATTCGATGTTAAAAGGAAGTCATGTTTTGGTAAATGTTGAAATTGTTAACTTTTTTTTTTCTTCAAAAAATTTACTTGAACTAGCAAATGGTCACTGTATTATACGCACGACGAGTGCGTATACTCGTCAAAACACAAAATTTCAAATTCTAAATAATTAAACATTTCCAAATACCTCTAACGATTTATAATACGAAACACTACCATTGTTTACTTTACGAGATTCAAGCAATTCGTTTCCCGACGCTTAAAACCTGCTTTAATTTTTTTTTTTCATTTTTTGTTATTTTCCACTACAATTTTGTTTTAAGGGATTTTGCGAAAGCGAAGGCAAATTAACAGCCGGACGACGGATGTCGGGAAAAAACGGTCATTTTAATTATAACGAATAGCACTTTGAATAAATCTCTTTAATTGCTAGATTAGTATCTTAATTAAGAGTAACTTTTTTTCCAACTGTCTCCAAAGCGATGCATTGCGTGATTTTTCAAAAGCTATTCCTCTCGGAGAGGATGATGTTCTTTACGACGACGAGATTTTTTTTTGTTTGTAATGAATGTAATGTAAACTTGAGATTTATTTTGTGAGGTGCACATTTTATCAAGATTTTGCAGCAATGTTTAGGCGGAAACGTGGATATTTAATTGTTAGATTAGAAGGGCAGAGGAAGATAGAAAAGTCTTATTTGATTTTAAAATTATTACTGCCAAAACCGAATCAACTCAATCCCAAAAAATAACACATATCAAAATGATCGAATGTGCAAAATTTTTTAGATTTTTAGCTAGATAAATAGAAAAAAAGTAGTGCGCGTAAGGTTCACACGCGATTGGAGTAAAACTTATTTGCTACTGTACAAAATGGCATTTAATGTTTATTAACTTCCCGAAGGAGAAGTTTATGTTTTCATAAAAAAATCCGATTTGCTAATTTCATGTTTTCTCGACGTTTCAAGCCATTCTGAATCGAATGAAACCAAATTTGGAAAAAGTATGTGTGCGTGTATGTGTGTGCGTGTTTGTGAAACAGATTTTTTGGCGTAAATCGATGATTTCTCAGAAACGGCTAGACCGATTTCAAAAATTTAAAAGCCATTCGATGTATCTCGACGAGGACTAGCGTTTCTGAGTTTTGTGCGACGATCGTCCAAGCCGTTTCTTTATACATAGCAGAAAAGTGAAAAAAACTTCGTCTACGTTTTAGCCCGCAATTCTGAACCGATTTTGAAAATTCAAAAACCGTTCGAAAGATATTGGTTGGGAATCGTGCTGATTAGTTTTCGGTAGAGTAGTTTTTCTTGTAATGAAGTGTTAAAAAATTTTTTTTCGACGATTTTGATTATTATTTTTTGACGGTATATACCATAGTCTTCTAGATCATACTAAAATATTACGGCCCTACAACAACTGGTTCAGCTTTAAAAATTCGTCAAAGTTTGCAAAAATTGAAATCGTTTTTTTGGCATTTGTCAAAATTAGACCTTTGATCGACGTTTTCTCAAAAACGTCTGAACCGATTTAAGAAATTTAAAAGCCATTTGATGTATTTCGGTGAGGACTTTTGTGTGACGATCTGCCAAGACGTTTCTTTGCAATTTGAAAAAAAGTGTTAAACTTTGCGTCCACATTTAAGCTCGTCCTACCGAATCAATTTTAAAAAATCAAAAACTGTTCGAAAGATATTAGTTGGGAATGATACCGATTAATTTTAGGTGAAAATCTACTGAGCCGTTTTCTTGTAATTAACTGTTGAAAAAAAAATTGAGCCGATTTTTATGAAACTTTCTTTGGCGATGTATTTCATGATCTTACTGAAATATTACGGCCTTACGACAAGTAGTTTAATTTTAAAAATTCATTAAAGTTTGAGAAAATGAGTAGTTTTTTGACTTTTGTTAAAAATAAAATTAAACGATTCACTTGGTATAACGAGTACTTGGTGTTAATAAACGTAATAAATCATTAAAGTCCTACGGAAACTGGTTCAATTATAAAAACTGGTGATTTTTGAAAATTTGCTATTAGAAAATACTCCGAGTCAAAGTGTTCGTTCGTTTTCAATTATGTGTAATAAATCCACTCGGAATACTTTTAATGACTCATAAATAAATTTGTTTTTTAGTGATTAAGTCGATTATTTACACATATCGGGAAGTTCATGTGACTTGTCTCAAGGCTAAATACCAAACTAACTAGTTTATTTTGCTGAGGACAATATGCGTCCTGTTGAGGAAAAATTGTTTGGCATATTTATATATGCTTATTATTTGTATTTAGTAATTTCTTGAATAATTTTTAGATTTAGTAATGCAAAAATGCAATTTGCTTTATCCATAAGATCTGATCTTTGAAGTAAAATTAGTAACAATCCAAAACAAAGATAGTGATTTAACTTTCATTCTCGTCATCTGAAATTGGTTCAATCTCTCAATTCTCGTGTGATGTGGGGGCACCTAATTTAATAGGGCCATAACTTTGAACACAGGGGCCACCAATGCAGCCAATGGGTGCCAGTCACTACCTATTTCGGCAGTACTACTAAGGGTGTAGGTGTAGGTATGTATATATTTGGAATGCGGCGGCTACTTAGTTTACGATAGCGTCTTACTACCCGATGACAATATAATCCTGTTTACGATTCAGTTTACGATCCGAGCGCGATTACAAGATATGCGACAGCCGTTAGGAGGATCATACTGGAGGTGGAGGAGTATAAGGTGGAGAGGTGCCCATCTTACTCCTGATCCTGCAGGAGGCGATAAATTATATCGGAGGTGAAACTCTGATTTATCAAGGAGTGAGTACCATCATTTGGATAATTAATACAGAATTTTTCTTGCGTCATAATTTATTTCTTGCTCAGAAAAAATGGCGTCGCTGATTTTACCTTTGAAGTAAAACTTCTTTAGGCGCGACTAGAATGTAAATCCGTACAAATGCAACCGAAGTCCGTTACGCGCGAACCGTTCGTCATTTGCTTTCGATGATATCATTTCAATACGGGTCGATTGTGATTTGTCGTCGTGTATGTGAATAAAGATCTGTCATTGTATACGTACCGGTATCAGCGTTGTATGCGTACCGGCATCAACAGGAAAATCGGCATAGATAAATAAATATTTTAAAGTTACATTGTGGTACAGATCTTGATTTAATGAAAAATACCTGAATCAAAAAAAAATTTTTATTATTTGTTCCTTGAAAATAATAAAACAAATTAAATATTAGCGCCATGAACTAAACGTAAGTTTATTGATTGGAAATTATTTCTATATTATTCGCAGTTTCTATAAATATTTGAAGTTATTAAAATAAAAAAATATTTTTAAAGCAAGACAGATATTACAGCTGTTCAAAGAATAAGATTATATCGCCAGCGAAAAAGTAGAAAAATATACAAGCACTCAATGAATGTATGTTAATTTTAATTACATGAAGTTCTCCAAACACAATTATTACATGATGAGTAAAGTTGCAAAAACAATATTTGTTTAGGCGTTGTTTAACATAATCCACTGTGTGAACAAATATTATAAAATTTAGTAATCAGTATTGGCTTTATAATGCTCAAAATAAGCTTTAAAATGAGTGTAAAATGAGTGAGCTATCATGCAAATAAAAGACGCATACATTAGTTTTCTCATTTAAATCATATAGTTTATGAGTGCCATTTCCACCAAAATTAAAAATAATCGTGTTCCATCTAGAATTAACTTAGTTTAACAGATGTTGATGGATTCTAGAAAATACCACAACTTTAGCACAACCGATTTTCAAAAAACTCATGATTTCATGAAAAAAAATCTATTTAAAAAAAAAAAAACCAATTTCTCATTATTATATTTTTGACAGAATAAGAGATACGTATATGGGTACATAGATGAAAATTCTTTGAAGGTCTTTTTCTGACTAATTATTGCTTTTTGAAATGGAAAAGTAATTATTTATATACTTAGGTATTTATATATATTCGTTTATACGCATTTAAATTGAGTATTTGAGCTGTTTATAATCAGCAATAATAAGTATAATCATTAACAAATTAATAAAAAAAATAATTTTGAAATATAGTTTTTTAACACTTGTAATAAAAATGTAACTAGTTATATATTAATCTTTATATATATCTTATAACATATTTTAGGTGTTTACAATTAATTAGCATATATATTATCAGTGAATTTGTTTTGATTGGACAATAAAAAGGCATAATTGAAATCAAACTCGACTACCTTATGTTAAATATAGTGTTAAAAAGCAAAAAATGTCGTGTATCACAAGGTGCTTAAATGAAGAGCAATCTAAGTACTAAAATACATAAATAATTATGAATAATTAATGTTGGTATTTTACTTTTATTTTTATTTTTTTTCAATAAAAAAAACTGCTTATTTTTGGCAAGTTCGCCGGGTCCGCTATATATTATTAGGATCCGTCAGATAACTTTTTTTTTTGAAAATGCTAATATAAACTACTGAATATTTTCTCAATTTAAATCTTTTCTATTTGAAAGTGCATCCTTCTGGTTAATAATCGAAAATAATTGCATTGAAATAGATGTCTAACTTTTTAATGGCTGTCAAAAATTCTAAATTGCTACCAATAAAACAAAAGTTATATGGCGGACCCTTTATATATATATATATATATATATATATATATATATATATTGTTTGTTCGGTAAAATAAATTTTTCCTTTATATCTGTCTCCATGGTCAATACTCCCAAAACAAATCGAGATTTCCGAATAAAAAAATGAAGATTCGATTCACAAACATCGTGCTCATACAAAAATGGAATGTAACATGGAATCTAAACTCTAGCAATAAGAATATATATTTAGTAAATTCTGTAAACATGAAGCAAACTTGCATTAATTAGTCAAAAGTAAAAGATTTTTATTCTTTCAAGAGTCTCATATTATATATAACTAGCAAACATGACGAAATCCGTTTCGCCACCAGATGGTTTCGTGAGAAGGATAAAGACATTTTTTGTTTGTTTTATATTTGAAAGGGAAAAATTTGGTTTTATTACACAACAGTAATGAATTTATTTTGATTACAAAAATGAAATGTTTTTTAGTTAAACTTCCCTAAGTAAATGAAAGTCATTCCGCAAATTAACCATTTCATTTTCTGTTTTTTGATCTGACGTTAACACAAACAAAGCGGATGGTTTTCCAACTGTGGAAAACAACGATTTTCTAAATAATCTATTTGAAATTTATCCCGCAAACACTAAGCGATTGGCTTTGCGACTTGTTATTGCGAACGCAAGGCGAACTGGAAATTGCAATCGTTTGAAGTCAAACGGAAGACCAGTCGGAATCATTGGTATGGCACCAAATCGCCAGCAATTTTTGATTGAATAGTGAAATTCAGTGCGTGCACATCATTATTCTTTGCGGCAAGAATTGCTCGTTGACTTACCCAATCATAATTCTGATAATTCTTACTAATGTCATTACTCGAATTTTTAATTACGGTGCGTGAAGTTCCAGCAATTTGCATTAAAGCACGATGCCATGCAACACTAATGTTCTTAGCTATAAACATTGTGGAGCCCGAGACCTTTCCGAAGAATGCAAAATTGTCGAAATCGGTTCGTTCGTTCTGAAGTTATTTCGTCAGGAAGGAAAACCCGACTTATTTTTATATATATGTAGATTAAATATAACTTATTTTATTAACTCTTAAAAAAATCATAAAAACTATTAATAACCAGACATAAAATTTTGTGTGTTCTATTAATTTTAAATTTTTAACAATTATTAACAATTTTATTCCACAAAGAAATAATAATATCACGAGCGTCTCTATTTATTTCTTGCTTCGGAGAGAGAAATGATGTCTCTCATTTAACTTTCCCGGTTAAATTTTCTCTCCGGTACTACACTAATAATGTTTTGCACATTTGTTTTAAATGCTCATATTTTGTATGCAGTTGACTTCTCTCAGGCTAAATATGAGACAACTTGTCCGAAGGATAAATTGGATGAAGGATTAGTCTCCTGGAGGAGCAAGTAGTGTTAATTCTGTAATGAGATCATTTGTAGGTGAAACTATACTGTAAATGATATATTTAATTTATATTTTAATCTGTTACTGATTTCATTCATAAAATTTCATAATACTATGTTACTACAGCAATTGTTCACTTCTCATCAATATTTTACTCATCATTGCGCAAATTTGTAATATCACGAAATTATACAAACCTGTTTAATCGAGTTCAATTATAAAGGCAAAACATTTAAATTAAGGTCCATTCTGGCTTCTCTAAGGCATTTTGTAGGACAAAAGAGCAAACTATCACACCCTTTCCTGAAGTAATATCCGATACTTAGCCGGACAAGGGCTATTATTAGCGGTCGGCGACATGGAGGCCCTTTTTGGCCGAAAGGGTTCTCCGAAGGCATTTGATCGAAATGAAGATTCATTTGGAACGAAATTAGACGAAGTAATTGATAAAACTCAACCTGGCAATTTCTACCTATCCCTTATATTTTAATTTTATTTTTTATTTTTTAATCCATCCCTGTTCTCATAAATATTAATGAAAAACCTCTAAAAGCAGTATTAATCCGATGCCCACTCCAGATTATTATTACGCTGACAAATCCTCTATTTGAAAACTGAAAATTGCAATTTTCCATCGGATTGATATTCTACAACAAAGAAAAAACGTTGAAAAATTTTATCTGTGTACAAATGAATTCGCTGCAGAAATAAATGGAATTGATAAAAAAAATCGTCGAAAATAAAAGCTGATAATACACATCATGGGAAAAGTCAATGAAATTAAATTCTAATTTGTACATTTTTAATTTGATACTATGGTCGATTGTGCTAATTTGAAATTCAGAAATATATATGTATATATATATATATATATATATATATAAGGTTGTCAAATATCTCCCTTCCGCCTTTTTGTATTATAAACCAAGAGCAAAAAAGCGGAAGGGAGATATTTGACAACCTAATATATATATCACAATTGGTATATATATATATATATATATATATATATACAGAATTATTTTTACAACTATGGGATTCATTAAAACAACGTAAAAAATATATATTAATGTTATTGTGATGAGTGGTAAATAAAATTTTTTATTAATTTTTAAAAATATGTGCCAGAGTTCAAAGAAAATATTAATAAAAATAATAAAATAATTAAATTAAATAATTAAATATTAATAAAAATCACAATGTTATATTTTTGTATCAATTGTCACACTAGAAATTATTTTGTCAAAATGTTTAACATTTGTCAAATAGAATATTTGTTTCAAAGCATATATTTTTATTCTTATTTATATCTACGTGTCAATATTTTTAGAAAAATAAATTTTAACGTCTAACAGAATTTTGACAACAAAATGTAGAGATTTTTCTAGAGTTTTTAGAGAGGACAACGACCCATTGAAACAGATAAGGAAAACCTTTACTGATGGAATTATACATAGATTTATTAATTTCCCGAAAAAGTTTGTTTTCATAATAAAATCCGACTGGCAAATTTTATGTTTTCTTAACGTTTCAAATCATTCTGAATCGAATGAGACCAAATTTGAAAAAAGTGTGTATTTGAAACTATGTTAGTTTTTGGTCAGAGACCAAGCTCGCATATCTCGAAAACTACCGTATGAACCAATCTATAATTTTTGTCACAAACTTGGTCTTGTCTAATAACAATGTGTGCCAAGTTTCATTAAATTCGCACGATCCGCTTTTGAGAAATTTACCATTGTGCACTTAGGTTGAAAGTGCTCTCAACCTAAAACATAGGCAAGTTTCAGGTCAGAGTGCCATATCGCATATCTCCAAAACTATGAAATGCACCAATTTAAAATTTTTGTCACAAACTTGGTAAAATATAATAACAAAGTGTGCCAAGTTTCATTAAATTCGCACGATCCGCTTTTGAGAAATTTACCATTGTGCACTTAGGCCGAAAGTGCTCTCAACCCGATACTAGGCTAGTTTTAGGTCAGAGTGCAATATCGCATATCTCGAAAACTACCGCATGAACCAATTTAAAAAAAAATGTCTCAAACTTGGACAAGTCTAATAATAATTTGAGCCAAGTTTCATCAAATTCGCACGATCCTTTTTTGAGAAGATACCATGGTGCACCTAGGCCAAAAGTGCTGAAGATTTTTTAATTTTTTTTTTCTTTTGAACAAAGAAAATTAATTATCATTATTATAATTATTTATTAAAATTAAATTATAATTATAAAATAGGTAATCAAAAAAAGAAATTTAGAAAACGAGAATTATTATTAAGAACAATTCCAATTTTATTTGTATAAATTTTCAGATCAATTGATCAAACTAAAAATATTTTTTAACTTCCCGTAGAACATTGTATGTTTTCAAATATGCAATACGAACAAGGAGTTTTCCAAAAAATACGATTAAGTAATTTAATGTTGCCTTGACCTCCTAGTCATTCTGAATCGTTTGACATCGAAATTCGAAAAATATGTCAAATCAAACTGATTTTGACTTTTTATCGGTTGAATTAATTTTGCGGTTAGTACAAAAGTGTAAATTTTTTGTCCACGTTTTTGCAACTAATTTTGAACCGATTTTGAAATTTTTTAGAATTTTCTTCAAAAAATATCAGTTGGTAATAATGCTGACTAGTTTTTTCACCAAAATTGTGGATTAGCAGGAATGTTCTAACTTTTTATACATATTTTTGCAAACAATTCTGAACCGATTTTGAATTCTAAAACTATTTTAAAGACAACAGTTGGGAATTCAGCTTTTCTTACAGAAATTGTAGATCTAATTTGAAAATCTAGCGAATTAAAAATTAATAAAACAAGTAATTTAAATTACAATTTCATGTAAAATCTCTATTTATTCTAAACTTCTCATCTGTTAATTTGTTACAATAAATTGAATAAAAAATGAATAATAATTATTGAAAGTATACTTAAAAAAAATGTGTTCTGAAAACATAGTTTTAGATTGCATAGGGTTGTTGAAAATATAACTATGTTGATTTATTATTTTAAGAATATTTTGGAAACTTTTTCCAATATAACTTTAATTACAATCGTTGCAATTAATTTTGTAAACAAAACCAATAACACTATGTTAAAAAATATAGAATCCGCCAACTAGCTTTTTTTGAAAAATTCCTTAAAAAATCTTGAAATTTTCTTTTTGTTTGAAAATTCTATTAAAAAACCACTAAATATTTTCAATTGTTTTATTTGAAAGTGAAATATGAAGAGTGCAGAGTACACAGTAGGGTTGCTTAAGTCGTACCCCTAAAAAAAAAACAAGTTATTTGGTGGACCCTATAGAACTGAATTTTATTACAAAATTAAACAAAACTAATATAAAAATTTGAAAATCTAGCAGATTAAGAATTAAAAAAAAACAAATGATTTAAATTACAATATAATGTAAATTTTTATTTATTCTGAATTTCTTATCTGTTATTTTGTACCTCTGATCTGAATTCGACTTGCACAAGAGAGAGTATGTATGTATATCTTTTTGCGGACGCAAATACAACACATTAATCTTCGGAATGGACGCACCAGGATGAAATACATCCAAGTAGATATCGATAAAATGTTCGATGTTTCAAAAAACACAAATAGTAGTAGTAGTCGTAGTATATATAGTTCAAATTTAATAATCAAATATCACAAAACCAAAAAATCTGAGACCACAAAATTAGACTTATCATATTATTATTCTCTGTGAAGATTTGTTCCCAAAACACGCGTGTCCATCAGATATACGACTTTTATCCTACTATAAAATATTCCTCAGATACATTATTCATAATACTCTCTTAGTAAGTGATAAAAAATTATGACTTCCCTCCTAAGCTGATCTTGGGAAAGTTCTTGGAGAGAGTTTATTTTCCTCCTCTCCTGGGGGATGTTTGGCGATATCCATAATAAAACTGTATAAAAGCCTCGAATGGGGACGACGACTACTTGTCTAATAACTTCATATTAGATTCAATCTTATTCCCATATAAGCCTTGGATCGAATAAAAATATTTTATGATAAAGGACAGAGTTATGAGGATTTGATTTAAAAATAAATCTATCTACTAGTTTAAGGCTTAAATTAAAATCCATTTTACTGTAGAAGACTTTGGGGATATTTTAGAATGTCGGAAACAGTTCTGGTCGTGTTTTCTGTCAATTTATGTCAATGCCAGGACTCGAACCGAGTGTCCCTGGCGTGTAAGTCGGACACGCTACTGACTGAGCTATGCCCGTCACATATTTACCACCGCGTATAAGATATGGAAATAATTTTTTAAACAGTTTTTCCTTATGTTTGTGTATCATTTCTTGTAGTTCTTTGCTATTGTTTAATAAATTTATGCAATTCAAAGTTGAGTAATGTTTTTATTTCTAATGTAGTCATATATAAATACATATATAATTATAGACATTTCTGCGTAATGATAATCGTAATTATATAATTCTTGTTATTTCTTTGAAATATATTTATTTATAAATTTACATATAATTAAGTATAAATTTTCATATATTTAATTATCAACTATTTTTTACTTCACAATTTTAAAGTTTTCACAAAATGTGTCTTATCAGTTACAAAATATATGCAAATAATTAATTTATCACAAAATTACATAACACAAATTAATCAAATATTATATAATTACTATGGAAAAAATACTATATTATTAAGTTTAGAAAACAAAAATTTTAAAAGTTGTTTTTTATTTTATTTCAGGTTGTGAGAGCACTTGAGAATAGAAAAAAAATGGTGAGTCATTTTTTTATTTATTTATAGTATATATTTATATATATATATATATAAATATATATATATATATATATATATATAATAAAAAATCTCATTGATAAAAAAATTGAGGCCATTCTTCAAATTGTCTAAGGGCAAAATTTATTTTCTTAAGATAATTATCATTATTGAAAGAATACTTAAATAAGCGTGTTTAGATAACATGGTTTTAGATTGTTTCAGGTTGTTAAAAATATAAATATATTGATTTTATATTTTAGAATTTTTTTGGAAACTTTCTCTAATATAACTTTAATCACAATCGTTGCAATATATTTTATAAACTGAATGAGCAACTCTTTGTTTTGGATTGTAAAATAAAAAAACATAATTAAAGACTTTTCCAAATTTTTTTTAATATTGTAAAATAAAAAAACATTTTTTTGAAAGAAATAATACATTTACAAGAAAACAAAATTGTAAAAATCATTTATTTCTAAAATGATGAAACTAGAATCAAAGAAGGCGTTAATAGTAAGTAACTAATTTTCTTGTTAATAATTTTACTATTTTTCGAGAAATATAAATTTGTATTTTAGCTCATGAATTTAATATAAAATCATTTATAAATAATACTAATAGTAATATAATAGCACAAATATAAAAATATATTTTATAATTTTGCTCGTGAAATTAATACGGAAACACAAACTTGCAATTTATATTTTTACTTTTTCATATACCTTTTCATTGAAAATTATAAAAATAGATAATGCATAAATGTATAACAAACTCTCAGTTTTTATTATTGAGGTTTCACATATCAAAATTTAATACATTCTTTCAATTTTTATTATTGCAATGTTTTATATCAAAATTTTCTGAAATCATTTAATTGAGTAAAAAATTCCAGTAGCAAAGTATCTCGTATTCTAAGAAAATATTACATTATAATTAATAAAAAATATGAAGTATTTTATTGCGAATGCAACAATTTCTACATTTAATATTTGTCAGTATTACATTTTTGCAATCCATGATCAATGGAAAATATCCATTTCAAATACATTTTTTTTAAAATGATCGTTTGGATTATTTGCATCTGGAACGTTAGACAACGCACCTCAAGGCAAAATGACACTTACACCTAGCTGTGTCAATTATTATAAGCTAGGTTATGTTTCTAATATTATTTTAGAGTCAGTATCTTTCTTGGAATTTTTGTCCCCCGGATTTTTGATATAGTTGGCTTGATATTCTGATGCAAAAAATTCAAAATGCATAATATAAAATTTTGCATGCATTTTTATTGACATACTCTTGTTCAGTAATATCGTGGACGAAATGCACTCCTATGCAGGAATGGAATTTCGGACATTGCATTTTTATTTCACGAATGTTATTCGACCTCATATAATAAAATGAAATAAATATGAAATGAACTCAAAAGCAGATTCTTGTGTACAGTATAGTGCACTCTTATTGTCAGTTATTTTCAAAATCGACAAGGAAAATTAACTTGTATAGCCATAAAACATATACAAAAAATTATAAACAAAAGTATAGTAAATTGAAGACAAAATGCAAAAGTTGAGTGCAAACTTTTGGGAACAATCTCTTACATCTATCTCTATCATTTACATCAAAATTGTGTCACATAAAGTTTTATTATATATGAACTATTATTGGAGGTGTTTTATTCCGGAATCCTTTCATAGGCATAGAGTTCCGATGTCTAATGCACTTTTTATTGACATTCATATCGAAATATATTTTTATTTTGAGTTCTTTGTCGACAAAATGGCAAACGTGTCGATATTGGTGAAATTTTCCAACATTTGCGATATGAGGATAAAAGCTGTGATGTCCAGGGAAAAATTTGAAAAAAAAATAGAATTTTATGATTAAACTTCTAAACAGTGAATTTATTATTTACTTGCTTACTAAATTTTTTATTCATGCTTAGTTATGAAATTAATTAATGCCGAGTTTGTGTTAGGTTTATTCAAAAACTTAGGACAATATAAAAGGGCAAGTTTGCATTGGATTGATTAAAAAATATATTAAACAGTTGAATATATTAAACAGTTTACAGGGGAGTATAGTATATCTAGTTAATTAAATAAAAACAAATGTCTTATACAAAAATTTTGAGTTATTAAGTTTTAAACATTGTATGCCAAATTTAAAGATATAAGGATAGAGTTTACCATAGATTTATTCAAAAATTTTGTAGAAGACTATATCAATCTGTTTACAGGATTTTATTTAGATTTTGCTAAAATGAACAAAAAATAACAAATTCTACAAAGTTTTTGAGATATTTAGAAAAATGTAAGAAAATGTGCCAAAACCTTATACAGCAAACTAACATGAGAACAATATATAAGAGCAAGTCATATTGCAGAAAATCAGGGCAATTCTAATATTCAGACTCAAGTAAAAAAAAAAAATATATCGTGTTGAGTGGCAATAAATGCACTTTGTCGATGTTTAGACCACTTGACTTTTTTTCCAATTTTCCTATATTTTTTAGAAGAAAATTTGTCCCTCTACTTTTCCCTCAATGCTTCCAATATTGAAATATGAAGCACGCATAACGTCCATTATCAAAATCCTATTTGCATACACCTCTCTCTATAGAAATGTATCATGAAAATGCTATTTGCCTCTTTGCCACCGAATCGAATCGAAAAATTCGCACTCGAATATTATATGTATTATCATATATGTTTGAAATTCGCGCGCGCCTTTGGAAAATCATTTTTCAAAAAATTCCTATTGCCATATCGACTCGTGAACTGTGTGACACTTTTCGAGAGGCAATTCTAATATTGCAGCAATAAAATGCAACTGGATATAGAAATTGAAATGCAATCCTGATTTCAAATTCGAAATCTTAAATTGTATATAAAAGCTGCCTGGATTGATTTTTAATGAGAAGTGATTTTTCAATTAATTTTATTTTGGCAATTGTATGAGTAAAACCTTTGTAAATATTTAAGGGTTGTTATTGTTAAGAAAATTGCAAAAACAAAAAACAATTTAATCATTAGAAAGTTCACTTCAATATGAGTGTAATAAAAAAAAATAATAATACTGATCCGATCAGCACATCCGGAGATAATTAATTTACCACAGATGATGTTCATAAAAATTGAGCAAAAAATCCATATTTCAATCGTAAATATTTACGTAATAAAATTTTTTCAGCAAAATCCTGAAATACGTGTCAAATGATTTTATGTATAATATCTGTAAAAAAAATTTCAGACAATTCTAAAATGTGACATTTTATTTTTTCGAAAATCCGTACGATTTGTAAAAGAATGACCCATATATAAATAACTTTCATATTATCATCATCTAAAATTAGAATGTTAGTACATTATTATCGTGTTTTCATAACCCATTAATATTGCAATTTAAATAATGTTTTCCAAATGAAATTGCATGAAAAGTATTTACAGTTAATAATTGCATTTTATAATCGCAGTAAAATATTTGCTGCAGCAATCGATTAAAAACTAATAAGTTTTCCAACGTTTATTTCATGTTTTTTTATTATTGAATTTGAAATTGACATTGCTGTGCAGGAAATGTAGTTATGTAATTATAAAATATGTTTTTTATTTAAAAATATTAAAACTAGTGGTGTTTGGCATAATGCCTTAAGGCAAAGTGCTGGAACTTCCCGGAGCGTAATCAAATATTCAAGGAATACTAAAAGTTCTCAAATTGATCATTATAAATACTGTTTTTCATTATTTTTTGCTATCTTGTTATATCTGAGCAAATCAAATGTAAATCATGAATCAATTTATCTCCAGAATATTAACAACAATCGTCATTTCATTTCTAATTCAATTAAAAAAAAAATAGTTGTCCAATTTACACAAAATTGAAAAAGTGCTCCCGTATAGTCACAATCTAAACGCATTTGCAAATAATTCCGTGCGACATTTTCACTTAGACTGTGCTTGGTTTGGCGGCATTTTCACATTTTTCAATAGTTTTCACAAAATTGGAAAAGTGCTCCAGTACAGAAACAGTCTAAACGCACTTGGGTAAACATTTGTACCAGGGTGGCGCTTAGACTGTGCTTAGTTTGGGTAATTTTTTGAATTTTTTAACCCAAAATTACATTTTTATAAGTCATATAAAATTGGAAAAGTGCTACATTAGAATTAATATTTTTGATATTCAAAATTAATCATTTTTGATATTTAAACAAAATTTTTTTTGGAAATAAAAAAAAATGAAATTTTAAAATTCAAAACAAAAATGTTTTTTTCCAAAAACTAATTATTTTTTCTTACAGTCAACACAAGCAAAATGTTTTTGAATCATTCAAATCGGATGTCTAGTTCTCTCAAAAACTGCTATTTTTTGCACATTTAGCTCCGTAACTCCGAAACGTCTGGACCTGCTTTTGCCAAAAACTAATTACAACTTCTCCCCATCATTATGAATTGAATGTTTTCGAAATCATTTAAATCGGGTGGTTTATTCTTTCAAAAACTTAATTTCTGCACTCTTTGCTCCGTATCTCTGAAACGGCTAGACCTGCCTTCGACAAAAACTATTCAGCACGTCACCTTATCAACAGGAATCGAATGTTTTTTGAATATTTCAATAGGTGGACAAAAAATTGTATCTACACATACGCACACACACACACTCACATACATACATTTTTTCTATAGTGTGCAAAAATGTTCAGAAACCTCTGAAGCTTAAAGATATGAAAACTAGTGGGACGCATGGCACCGTACCTTAGGGCAAATTGCTAGAACTTCCCGTACCGAAAATTATTTTTTTTAAAAAGATTAACATTTTTGAAAAAAATTTACTCTGAAAAATTAGATTTTTGAGAAACTATAAATTTTTGACAAAAATTTACTTTTTTTTGAAAAGAAAAGACTTTTTGAAGAAAAATGTATTTTGAAATAATTTGGAAATTCTGAACTTTTTTTCAAAGCAATCGTACTGCTTTAACTGCATGGAGACAAAATATAAAGCGCGTAAGCGCCGCGCCGCAGTCTAACGGATAAGCATTGGTACGGAACCCATAGGAATGTAAACAAAATTTCTACTTATTGTTAAAATCTCAATAAAATATCTGATAATTTGATGTGCATACGTCTAATGATCATTTTTGACCGCCAAATGACATTTTTTTACTTTTTTTACTAGATCTCCGAAACTGCAACACCTGCCTTTATGAAAATTTGATCAGTTTTTCATCTTGTTAATACAAGTAAAATGTTTTTTGAATTATTCAAATCGGACGCTCCATTCTCCTAAAAACTGAGTTACCGTTTTTGGCACTTTTTGCCCCATATCTTCGGAACGGCAAGACCTGCCTTTACCAAAAACTAATCCGCACGTCTCCTTATCAATACGAATCAAATGTTTTGTGAATTATTCAAATCGCTTCATCCGTGTTCCCGAAATCGTGTTTGGACTGCCAAAATTCGATTTTTGATCCGACCAAAAAATCGATAGTTCATTTTACGGAGAACTATATATAGAACATATAAAAAAATTGATAGTGATCGGATCATTTGTTTTTTAGTAATCGCTGCAGCAAATTCGGAAAATGCTGTTTCGAGAAAAACGCGTTTAAAGATTAAACTATATACTATATATACTCTTTTAATGGCTGTGACTCAAAAACTATTTAAAACATCGATTTAAAATTTTGGTATCTTATTTTTAAAGGTATAACCTATCGAAATATGAAAAAATTGAAAATTCGATTTTTTTGTAAATTTCACATTAGTTGTGCCCCTTAAGGCACGATGGCATCTTTCACTAGTTCCAAGTTATTTTTTGAATATTTTTTATGAGAATTTAAGTAAATATTATTCTTAGTAATCACTTGACATATTTCACTAAAGTCCAACCTTGCTAATTGTATTGATTTTTTAACCTTTGGTAGTAATAAAATGTCAATATGAAATTAAATCTATTTAAATAAGATCTTTATGAGCCTTATAATTAGAAAAAGTCCATCTAAACAATAGATTTTTTAAAAATTATCGAATTTGTGGATTTAGTTTTAAAAATAACATGATCCTTAGATGCTCTTTTGATATTTTTACAAAAACTTTAAATTTCCAAAAAAACAGGAAACTTTGTACGATTTGTATTATTTTTTTGTATTTTTATTAATTTTGAGATGCTAAAAATCAAAATATTCAAAAAAAATCCCACAGCTCCCAAAAAAATTAAATGTTGGTAGTAGTAAATTATCACAATTTATCAAAATTTTCAAATAAATTAATTTTCAGAATAAAAAAAAATTAAATGTTGATATAGTCTATTTTTCAAAATATTAAAAAAATCAAATCTTCAATGTAGGTGCAGTCGTTTAGTCTTATTACTATTTTTAATATTTTTTTAAATAAAAAAAATCAATTTTCTAAATTTGTATAAAATTTATTTCCAATGTACGTTCAGTCTATTTAGTATTATTACTATTTTTAATTTTTTTATGATTAAAAATCAATTTAAAATGATTGAAAATCAATTTTATTAATTATTAAAAAAAAATTATATTGGTGCAGTAAAAAAAAACAAATTTTTACTTCTTTGAAACTTGATTTTTTAAATATATTAAAAAAATTGAAAATAGTAATAAAATTAGTCTTATTACTATTTCCAATTTTTTATAAGTATTTAAAAAATCAATTTACAAAAAAGTAAAAATTTGATAATTTTTTTTTCAATGTCATATCAGCCTGACTAATTACCAATAATTATTTTTGTATATAAATCAATAAAAATGATTATCAACGTTCTGGTTTAATCAATAAAAAATTGCGTCTCCAATACCACTGGACCTGCCTTTGCAAAAATGTAATCAGTCAAAACAAATAAAATATTTTTTAAAGCATTCAAGTCGGATGCTCTATTCTCTCAAAAACAGAATTACTATTTTTAGCACTTTTTGTCCCAAAAATTATTTATATAATAATTAACATTTTCGATTTTTTGCGATTACTATAACTTACCTTATCGGAAGATAATTAATTTACAATATGTTTTTAGTTACACCAAATAGTTTTTTCAGTGCAAATTTATGTAATTTTAATTTACTTCAAATAACAACATACCGCCGGAAAAGATTTCACCTAAGGTTAACACATTTTCTATTTATATCCACCAAAACCGCTTTGCGTTCCAAAACAAATCCGAATTATTAAATTTATAATTAAAAACAAATTAATAATAACAATTAATTTTGACGATATGTATATCTTTTCTCCACATACGTGTAAATTTCTCTTCTGAAGCAAATTTTCGTCCTCGTCCTCGTCCTTGGTGGTGTATGTTGCAATTAAAACAACCCTCGTTTTGTCTGGCTGCCCTCAGAAGGGCTTTTGCATTTCACTCGGTAATTGAAGGGCGTTTCTAATTTGGAAAACCCTTTCCCTTGGCCTTTGCTTTGCTTTTTATTCAATACTGAACGATCTCAAACATAATAATGTTAATTAGAAACGGAACTGCCCGGATAATGGTAATGGTCAGCTGGGGTAAATAAAAATTACACTTGAACTTTAGTGTGATATTTTTATATGTAGAACAAAATATTTTTTAGCGTTTAATTTTTCTTCAATACTCCATGAAGAGTAGCTACACACCGATGCAGCTATTTGAATGAAATTATTGAAGTAAAACTTCTTTAGGCGCGACATGGGTGTAAATCCGTACAAATGTAACGGAAATTGTTACGACGCTAGTTAGCGCAGCTATCGCAATTATTCGATCTAGTCTGCGAGCAAAACAAAAAATACATCAAATGTCAAATCATATGTCAAAAACAAAACAAAATGTGTCGACTTTCACTTGAGTTTTTTATTTAGCTCGTAGTCTCTGAACATTTTTTGAAGTAAAACTTCTTTAGGCGCGACATGGGTTAGCAGTATAATTTGTGAGTTAATAAAAATGTCAGGATCGGAAGAATATTTTATTATGAATAATTGTAGTGCAAATGATCGCAAATAAATAATGAAACATAGGAAAAATCTGCGCTGCGTAAGAAATGTAAGTTTATTGAAGTAATTTGTATTATTCGAGTTTTTTCGATGTAACTATATACCTTTGAAGTTATTACTAAAATGGAAAATTTTATTTTTACTTTTACATGCAAGACAGATACTACAGGTGCTCAAAGAATGAAACTGTATCGCCAGTCAGTCACTGCCAATTTATTAGAAAATATTGAGCCAGGTATCATTTTAGATGTTAATAAGTAAGAATCTTTTTGACTCCTGAAAAACGCTTCAACTATTCACATTTAAACATATTATTCTGTTATCTACATCACGTCAATTGCAAATTGATAATTCTGTATATAATGTGACTAATAATGTGACAAGAACTGATCTTTTGCAAGAGTCAAATGAAGGATTCGAACTTCCATATAAAGACTTCAATTTGTTTAGGAATGCACGAAAATTGTTTAAAAAACAATTTACAAATGATAGCTTTGGCTATGTATGTTTTGTGTGTGATCGACTTTGGTTTCGAAGTGACAAATTATAAATGTGCCTGTTGACATTAATAATATGGTTAATTTATTACCTCGTAATATTGATGATTCATAGATCAAGCTATGTGCAGGGCTTGATAAATAAAACAAATATAAAAGTCAATTTATTAGGCAAGACAGATATAACAGCTGTACAAAGAATGAGATTATATCACCAGCGAAAAAGTAAACTAGTTGGTTTGGTATTTAGCCTTGAGGCAAGTTACATGAACTTCCCGATATGTGTAAATAATCGACTTAATCAAAAAAAAAATGTGTAAATAATATTCTTTATCAAACCTACTTTGAAAAAAACGATAATAATTTTATTAAACTTTGACGAATTTGTAAAATTGACCTACTTGTCGTAAGGCCATAATATTACAGTAAGTTCTATAAGACCATGATGTATATCGCCAAAAAAAGTTCCATGAAAATCGGCTTAAATTTTTTTTTCAACAGTTAATTACAAGAAAACGGCTCGGTAGATTTTCACCTAAAATTAATCAGTATCATTCCCAACTAATATCTTTCGAACAGTTTTTGATATTTTAAAATCGGTTCGGTAGGATGAGCTTAAATGTGGACGAAACGTTTTTTCGAATTACAAAGAAACGGCTTGTCAGATCGTTGCACGAAACCGACAAACGATAATCCTCACCGAAATACATCAAATGGCTTTTAAATTTCTAAAATCGGTTCAGGCGTTTTTGAGAAAACGTCGATCAAAAGTCTAATTTTGACAAATGCCGAAAAGACCATACTGATTTTTGCAAACTTTGACGAATTTTTAAAGCTGAACCAGTTGTCGTAGGGCCGTAATATTTTAGTATGATCTAGAAGACTATGGTATCTATCGTCAAAAAAATAATCATAAAAATCGTCGAATTTTTTTTTTTTAAAACTTTATTACAAGAAAACGGCCCGGCCGATCTCTACCAAAAACTAATCAGCACGATTCCCAACCAATATCTTTCGAACGGTTTTTGAATTTTCAAAATCGATTCAGAATTGCGGGCTAAAACGTAGACGAAAAATTTTTTACTTTTCTGCCATTTATAAAGAAACGGCTTGGCCGATCGTCGCACAAAACTGACAAACAATAGTTCTCGTCGAGATACATAGAACGGCTTTTAAATTTTTGAAATCGACCCAGCCGTTTTCGAGAAAACGTCGATTTACGGCAAAAAATCTGTTCACATACACACACACACACACACATACTTTTTCCAAATTTGGTCTCATTCGATTCCGAATGGCTTGAAACGTCGAGAAAACATAAAATTAGCGAATCGGATTTTTGATGAAAACATAAACTTCTCCTTCGGGAAGTTAAAAAATACAAACAGTAAATGAATGTATGTTAATTTTAATTATATGAAGTTCTTCAAACACAATTGTTACAGGATGAGTTAATTTGCAAAAACAATATTTGTTTAAGCGTTGTTTAACATAATCCACTGTGTGAACGAATATTATAGAATTTATTAATCAGCAATTATTATAAACCGATCATGTCATATTTCAAGTATTACCTTGATTACATTATTGTTTGTAAATATTATACATATTTTTAATGCAATCATAAATATGTAATTTATAATTTATCATTATATAAATGTGTATAATGATTGACGACACTAATAAATGTGTGCATCACAAGTGTTACCATATTACTAATAAACATTATTCCAAATTGTTATATGGTGTATTTATTTTACTTAACTTAAATTTTCTACTTTGTACAGTAGCAAATAAGTTATACTTCAATCGCGTGTGATCCTTACGCGCACTCTTTTTTTATTACCTTCAAGGAAAAATTTTTCAGAACTGCTGAATATGTAGTAATAATAATTTCGTCGATGGGATAACCGTTCGGGTTGCATTACAATATATGTATTTCACCGATTAGTACAAAATTCTCAACAAACGAATTTAACGATTTTTCCACTTGGAGTACATACAATATCTCTCCACGGTTTGTGGGTACTACTATGTACTATCGGTTGGTGGTTGGTTGGTGGCGGTATCGAGAGTTGTATTATTTTCGCAATTGATTCGCATGGAGGCCATAAATGTGTTTATCGGGGCGGTTTTATGACCGCCTGGCGGTGTTATTCACTTTCCTGTGTAACGTAATATCAGCTGTTACTGGCGGACACTAAATAATAATGGAGGTGAAGCAAATACATACGTACATACATACAGTGAAGGTTAGAGAATACTCTCTTGCGGTGGTGGTTATTTCGAGAGGGCGGATTTATTAAAAACAAACGCGCTTGAGAGGTGTGCTTCATCAGTTTCATAAATAGATTAGAGAGGCAGAAAATATGCCAAATGCATATGTATACTTTTTTTTACTCAAACGATTCAGAATTACTTGAAACTTTGCATAAATAAAATTGTAACACAGAAATTCTGGAAACGTCGAGTTTTTGAGAAAACTGAGTATCCGATTTGAATTATCTAATAAACATTCAATTTATAATGATTGGTCGAAGTTGTGTTTAGTTTTTGGCAAAGTCAGGTCCAGCCGTTTTGGAGATACCGAGCCAATTGTGCAAAAAATGTAGAGTTTGAGAGAACTAAGTATCCGATTTGATTGATACATAAAACTGTCTGCTTATTTTGACAAAATATCTTTCTTTAATTCAATTTATTTTTTTTATTTATTTATTTATAAATTTTTTGTAGCTCGAAAATAATTCAGATTTTAATTCTGTCTCGAGTTCCAAAACTCACTTAGGGAAGTTCCAGCAATTTGCCTTAAGGCACGACGCCATACACCCCTAGTTAATTTATATAATGCCACAAATTTTCGAAGAACTGTCTAGTGCGTGAAATTTATCACAATGTTATATTTCATGGAAAACGCCAAAACATTTTTTTTTGAGAAACTTACTAAATTATTTTGTGTTAATTGAGAATCTGCTTAAGAAAAATATTGATATGACGATTGTAGTTTGTATAATCATTTCCAAAAAGTAATTTTACAAAACATCTATTCAAATCATTCATTTGCTACTTTTCTACAAATGTCAATGTAATTTTAAACCTTTTATTTGAATTTTAGGCAAAAAAGCAAATTTTAAATTAATGTCAACTTATGTGTTTTATTGTGATAATCTGGCTAACATTTGATTGCTAAAATGAGATATTTTTTTCTAACCAGAAAGTTTTGTAGCTTGTAGTAATCATTTCCAAAAAGTAATTTTACAAAACATTTTTTCAAATCATTTATTTGCTAGTTTTCTACGAACGTCAACGTAATTTTGAATCTTTTATGTGAATTTTAGATAATAAAAGCAAATTTTAAATTAATGTGAACTTATGTGTTCTAATAGTGACAATCAAGCTAACATTTGGTGGCTAAATGAAACATTTTTTTTAAATCAGAGAAGTTCGTAGTTTGTAGTAATCATTTCTAAAAAGCAATTTTAAATAACATTTTTTCAAATAATTTATTTGCTAGTTTTCTACGAACGTCAATGTAATTTTGAACCTTTTATGTGAATTTTAGGTAATAAAAGCAAATTTTAAATTAATATGTTTTTTATTATCTGGCTAACATTTGGTGGATAAAGTAAAAATCTCGTAACATTTGGTGATAGTGGTGTTTTTCTACCATATTTTTAAAACAAATTATTGATACATGAAAAAATCGATGTTCTGGGAAAATACTGCCAAGAGTACAATGAAGGGCTGGAAAAAAATGGTGGACGATCGTGAAAATCTAGTGACGTGAAAATAACTTTGTTCCTAATTCCAAAACCATTTCCAATATTTTGGCCGATGTTTTTCACAAACCTAAATGCGTTTCCTCAACATTAACTTTCTTACAATAGTTTTTTAAATTTGTGATATTCAAATTTTTACTCATAACATTATAAAAGCAACTTTTTATACAATTTTGACATCATATTTTTCCAAATTTT
>NW_020537324.1:73856810-73882820 GCF_003426905.1 Ctenocephalides felis | reverse complement strand
TTCTTGCAAACATGCAACACATAATTTTTCCAATTTAAAATGTTCTGATTATTTAACACCAACATTAAAGATTTCAAAGTAACTTCACAGAGCTGAATATTGACTCGACCATTTTAGTGCAGTATCTTTTACCAAAATTTAGCGATCAACATTAAAATAACTTCTAATTTTATAACATACCATTCATTTTCTAATATTGTTCTTAAAGTCACTATCTTTCAAAGAATTTCTGCTCCCCAGATTTTTGTTATAGTTGGCTTGATATTTTCATGCAAAAAAATTTGAAATGCATAATATAAAATTTTGCATGCATTTTTATTGACATACTCTTGTTCAGTAATATCGTGGACGAAATGCACTTCTATGCAGGAATGGAATTTCGGACATTGTATTTTTATTTCACGAATGTTATTCGACCTCATACAATAAAATGAAATAAATATGAAATGAACTCAAAAGCAGATTCTTGCGTAGAGTATAGTGCACTTTTGTTGTCAGTTATTTTTAAAATCGACAAGGAAAATTAACTTGTATAGCCACAAAACAAATACAAAATTTATAAACAATAGTATGATAAATTGCAGAAAAAATGCAAAAGTTGGGTGCAAACTTTTGAGAACAATCTCTTACATCTATCTCTATCATTTCCAATAAAAATGTGTCACATCATGTTTTATTATATATGAACTATTATTGGAGGTGTTTTATTCCGGAATCCTTTCATAGGCATAAAGTTTCGATGTCTAATGCACCATATCGAAATATATTTTTATTTTGAGTTCTTTGTCGACAAAATGGCAAACGTGTCGATATTGGTGAAATTTTCCAACATTTGCGATATTAGGATAAAAGCTGTGATGTCCAGGGTAAAATCTAACAAAAATTAAAATATTACCATTAAAATTAAAAAAACAGAAAACATTTACTTGTTTCTTAAACTATCAATTTATATGAGACTGTATTAAACTTTTTATGGAAGATCGAAGTTAATTTTATTTAGTTTCTACTAAGCTAAGGATAGGATGCAAAAAAGTGCATCCTAGACAAAGTTTTTGAGTTATTCAGAAAAATGTCAAAAAATGTCCCAGAAGTTTTTAAGGACATAAGGACGAGATTGTATTGGATTTAATAATAATAAATAAATACAATACTTTTTATACAATAATTTTTATATGAGACTATATTAAACTAATTATAGTAAAATGTCGTAAATTTTACCTAGTTTCTGCTAAAATTAATGAAAATAAATGTTTCCAATAAAAATTTGAGGTATTCAGCAAAATGTATAAAAATGTCTTAAAACCTTGTATGGAAAACTAAAGAGAATGCATAAGGGCGGGTTTGTATTCGAATTATTCAAAAATTTTTATGTGAATATGTAAAACTGTTCATGAGAAAATTAATCTATTTGCAGGGAAATGTCGTAAATTTTAACCGGATTTTGATAAGTTAAATTAATAAGAAGGTTGTAGATCAATTTTTCTAGATATTCAACAGAATGTAGAAAAATGTCTTGAAGCCACGTATAAAAAACTTAATACAATGTATAAGGACGAGTTTACATTTGATTTATTCAACAAAAATATTTGTGAATATTTTAAATTGCTTATAGGGAAGTACAGTAAATTTTATTTAGTTTAAGCTAAATAAATAAATAAAAGATAACGGTCTCTACAGAGTTTTAGAGTTATTGAGAAAAGTGTAAGAAAATGTCCCAAAACATTAAATGGTAAACTTAAGGATATAAGGAAAAGTTCACCTTGCATTTATTCAAATTTTTTGTATAAGTCTATAATAAACCATTTATAGTAAACTCTCGTAAATTGTATCTAGTTTCCGCTAAAATAAATAAAAAATAACATTCTCTAAAAAAAATTTTGAGATATTCAGAAAAGTATGAAAAAATTGTCCCAAAACATTATAGGGCAAACTTAAAACTTAGTATAATATACACGTATAAAGGCGAGTTTGGATTAAGTTAATTCAAAATTCTCATATAAGACTATAACAAACGATTAATAGAAAACTCTCGTAAATTTTATATAGTTTCCGCTGAAATAAATAACAAAGAATGTCTTCTACAAAATTTTTGAAGTATTGAGAAAAGTGTAAAATAATATCTCAAAACATTGAATGGCAAACTTAAGGATATAAGACAGAATTCACCTTGAAATTTTTATATGAAACTCTCGTAAATTTTATCTAATTTCCGCTGAAATAAGTAAAAAATAACATTCTCTAAAAAAATCTTGCGTTATTGAGAAAAGTGTAGAAACATTCATTTGGCAATCTTTAGGATATAAGGGAGAATTCACTTTGGATTTATTCAAAAATTTGTATAATATTATATTATAGGGAAATACAGTAAATTTCAACTAGTTTTGGGTTAAATAAATAAAAAATAACGTTTTCTAAAAATTTTTTGAGCTATTGAGAAAAGTGTAAGAAAATTTCCCAGAACTTTATATGGCAAACTAAGAACAATATATAAGGGCGAGTCACATTGCAGAAAATCAGGGCAATCATAATATTCAGAGTCGAGTGAAAAAAATTATTTATATCGTGTTGAGTAGCAATAAATGCACTTTGTCAATGTTTAGACCACTTGACTTTTTTTTCAATTTTCCTATATTTTTTTTAGAAGAAAATTTGTCCCTCTACTTTTCCCTCAATGCTTCCAATATTGAAATATGAAGCACGCATAACGTCCATTATCAAAATCCTATTTGCATACACCTCTCTCTATAGAAATGTATCATGAAAATGCTATTTGCCTCTTTGCTACCGAATCGAATCGAAAAATTCGCACTCGAATATTATATGTATTATCATATATGTTTGAAATTCGCGCGCGCCTTTGGAAAATCATTTTTCAAAAAATTCCTATTGCCATATCGACTCGTGAACTCTGTATGACACTTTTCGAGAGGCAATTCTAATATTGCAGCAATAAAATGCAACTGGATATAAAAATTTAAATGCAATCCTGATTTCAAATTCGAAGTCTTAAAATGAATATTTAAGCTGTCTGAATTGATTTTTAACGAGAAGTGATTTTTCAATAAATTTTATTGTGGAAGTTATATAATATCATCAATTACCAAATATATATACATATATACAATAATTACAAATAACTTTCATATTATCATCTAAAATTAGAATGTTAGTACATTATTATCGTGTTTTCATAGTCCATTAATATTGCAATTTAAATAATGTTTTCCAATTGAAATCACATGAAAAGTATTTACAGTTTATAATTGCATTTTATAATCGCAGTAAAATATTTGCTGCTGCAATCGATTAAAAACTAATAAGTTTTCCAACGTTCAATCCATATTTTTTATTATTGAATTTGAAATTGACATTGCTGTGCAGGAAATGTAGTTATGTAATTATATAAGATTTTTATAATAATTTATATTAAAACTAGTGGTGTATGGTATCGTGCCTTACGGCAAATTGCTGGAACTTCCCGTACCGTAATGAAATATTCGTGAAATTTTAAACGTTTTCAAATATAATATTACAAATACTGTGACTTTCATTATTTTTGCTATCTTGTTATATCTGAGCAAATCAAATTTAAATCATAAATCAATTCATCTCCAGGAACATTAACAATCGTCATTTCATTTCGAATTCAATTTCAAAAAAATATTTGCATAAAATTCAACTCAAAATTGAAAAAACTGCTCCTGTATAGTCACAGTCTAAACGCATAGGCAAATAATTTTGTGGAACATTTTCACTTAGACAGTGCTTGGCTTGGCGGCATTTTCACATTTTTCAATAGTTTTCACGAAATTGGGAAAGTTCTTCAGTACAGAAACAGTCTCAACGCACTTGCGAGAACATTTGTACCAGGTTGTCACTTAGACTGTGCTTAGTTTGGGTAAATTTTTAATTTTGTATTAATTATAATTTTTTTTATTAATTATAAATTTATAAATTTATATAAAATTAGAAAGAAACTCCATTAGAAATAATATCCTAATCCAAAAAAATCTTTTTAGATATCGAAAATGTATCTAAAAAATTTTTTTTGGAAACAAAAAAAATGAAATTTGAAATACAAAAAGAATTTTTTGTCACTGTCAACGCAATGTCGGCTTAATGTTTTTTGAATCATTCAAATCGGATGCTTCGTTCTATCAAAAATTACTATTTTTCACATAATTAGCTTTGTATCTCCGAAACGGTTGGACCTGCCTTTGCCAAAAACTGATCACCACTTTTTCTCATCGTAACAAATAGAATGCTTTTGAAATCATTCAAATCGGATGATTTGTTCTCTCAAAAACTTAAATTCTATTTTCTGCGCTGTTTGCTGTATGTCTCCGAAACGCCTGGACCTACCTTTGTCAAAAACTAATCAGCACGTCTCCTTATCAATAGGAATCAACTGCTTTGTGAATAATTCAAATCGGTTCATTCTTGTTCCCAAAATCGTGGGCGAAAAATTGTATCCATACATACACACACAAACTCACCTTTTCTAAAGTATGCCAAATTGTTCAGAAACCTATGAAACGTAAAGATATATAAAAATTTCTTTTTTTTTTCATTACTATAACTTACTCTACAAGTAGTTAAAAATATTGCACTTTAGTTTTCGTACTAAATTTTTATACTTCAATTTTTATTTACCCCAACTGACCATTACCATTATCCGGGCAGTTCCGTTTCTAATTAACATTATTATGTTTGAGATCGTTCAGTATTGAATAAAAGCAAAGCAAAGGCCAAGGGAAAGGGTTTTCCAAATTAGAAACGCCCTTCAATTACCGAGTGAAATGCAAAAGCCCTTCTGAGGGCAGCCAGACAAAACGAGGGTTGTTTTAATTGCAACATATACCACCTAGGGACGAGGACGAGGACGAGGACGAAAATTTGCTTCAGAGGAGAAATTTACACGTATGTGGAGAAAAGATATACATATCGTCAAAATTAATTGTTATTATTAATTTGTTTTTAATTATAAATTTGATAATTCGGATTTGTTTTGTTACGGAAAGCGGTTTTGGCGGATATAAATAGGAAATGTGTTACCCTTAAGTGAAATCTTTTCCGGCAGTATGTTGTTATTTGAAGTAAATTAAAATTGTATTTGAATATAAATTTAATGCAAATACATACAAATACATAAATATTCCAGTTTTCTACCTAATTAAAATTAAAAAAAGAACGCGCGTAAAGTTCACACGCTCACGTGACATGATCGATTTGTCATTGTAATTAGCATTCAAAATGAAATTTCATTAGAGAAATGAAGTAATTGCTGATTAATATTTTTTTTTAATATTTGTTCACACAGTGGATTATGTTAAACAACGCCTAAATAAATATTGTTTTTGCAACTTCACTCATCATGTAATAATTGTGTTTGAAGAACTTCATGTAATTAAAATTCGCATACATTCATTGACTGTTTGTATTTTTAACTTCCCGTAGGGTAAGTTATTGTAATGGGCCGAAAATCGGAATTGAAAATTTTTACATTTCTCGACGTTTTGAAGGTTTCTGAACATTTTGGCATACTTCAGAAAAAATGGATGTGTGTGTGTGTGTGTGTGTGTGTGTGTGTGTGTGTGTGTGTGTGTGTGTATGTATGTATGGATACAAATTTTCGCCCACGTTTTCGGGCGTACGGATCAACCGATTTGAATGGTTTAAAAAACATTCGATTCCTATTAATAAGGAGAAGAGCTGATTAGTTTTTGGCAAAGGCAGGTCCAGCAGTTACGGAGATAAGGAGCAAAGAGTGCAGAAAATAGAAATCGAGTTTTTGAGAGAACGGAGCATCCGATTTGAATGATCTAAAAAACATTCAATTAGTAATGATTGGGAGAAGGGGTTATCAGTTTTTCGCAAAGGCAGGCCCAGCCATTTCGGAGATACAGAGCTAAATGGCAGTTTTTGAGAGAACTAAGCGTCCGATTCAATTGATTCAAAAAACTTTCTGCTTGTCTTAACAAAATAATTGATTTTGGAAAAAAAAAATTTTACGAATTTTTTTTTTTTTTTTTTTTTTTTTTTTTTTAATTTTTTGTATATCGAAAATAATTCAGATTTTATTTTTAATTCTGACTATAGTTCTAATATACTTTAAACAAATAATTTCAACTCTGCAATTCAGTTTATATAATTCTTATAAATATTAGACAATGTTACAATATTTATAATAATCTATTTGAAAACATTCAATATTCCTCGAACATTTTGTTACGGTACGGGAAGTTCCAGCAATTTGCCTTAAGGCACGATGCCACCCACCCCACTAGTTTACTTTTTCGCTGGCAAATATTATCTCATTCTTTGAACAGCTGTAATATTTGTCTTGTCTAAAAACTATTTTCCATTTCAATAACTTCAAAGACTTATAGAAACTGCGAATAATATAGAAATAATTTCTAATCAATAAACTTACGTTTAGTACACGGCACAATTTTTTAATTCGTTTTATTATTTTCAAGGAACGGGGTAAAATATTCTTCTGATTCAGGCATTTCTTAATAAACCAAGATTTGTACAACAATTATATTTCTAGAAAAATTTTATTATAATAATAACTAAATGACTGTGTGTGGTGTATAAGTGAAAGGGGCAGCTAAAACCAATTATATGGATGGTTTACCCACTGCAACGCATGTCACATATATTTATTCATGAGACATATTAATAGTCATTGCAAGTGCCTTGATGTGAAACTGATTTCGTTTAAATTGATTTGTCACATTTGGATTTTGATACATTATATATTTTTATTATTTGCCTAATTACATTGTGGCATGTCTAGCAAATTGAGTGAGTTTTTAAAATCTTTGTAAAAATATTTACAGTTTTGCTAAAATATTTCTAGGTATCTAGTTTCTTCTCAAAAACTGTATTATCTGCAGATTTTGGTATTCAATTTCTACATTTTTGTCAAAATTGCAAGCAATTCAAAGCTATAAACTTCTTTCTTGTTCACATCGGAAAATATTTGTACAATTGTATAATTTTGTGAATCAAATTATGCAAGAATTGTTCTATAATTCAGTGCATCTAGTTTTATCGATGGTAACCTTTCCGTTGCCAAAATCTAAAAATATTTTTTTGGACAGGTTTTGGAAATGCAGATAGAGCGGATAAATTTATTTTTCTTTATAATTTTTTTATCAAAATTTAGAAAAACACGTTCACAAAAAACCAATAATTGATTAGTTTTATCGAGCTATATAAAAAATTATTGCACTATTAATATGATTATTATATGAAATATCAAGTATCGAGTTGTATGCATTTTGTTAATATAAATTTAATATTATTAATATTTAAATTTAATAATGTAATCGACCCCTTACTTTTACAAGAGAGTGCTAAATTTGGGAAGACCTTGATATAAATAAATTGTTTTTTAAAGTAAAATTCTCATGAAAAATTATTTGATTACAAAATAAAAAGGTTTATAATAGGAGGGTAAAAATTTAGGGCTGTTTTTTAAATGCAAATTATAATAAATGAAATGAAAAATAGTTTAATAATAAAAAAAAACTTACCATTTAGGCGTACAAAAAATATATGTTGGCTGGAGTCATACTGAACGTGATTAAAAAATTATGTCTAAATTTTGTCCTTTCTCAGAAACTCGTTTTGTTGCATAAATATTACATGATTTATATTATATAATTTTTCACCTTTTGAAAATCTTATATTTAATTTTTTTATTGCTGTCAAATATAAAATCTTTTGGTTTAGGCCAAAATTGATGTTGGCTGATTCTTAATTATACTGAACTTTATTATAAAATTTTGTCTAAATATTGTCCTTTTCCAAAAGCTCGTTTTGCTACATAAATATTACATGATTTGTATTATAAAATTTTTCACGTTTTAAATATCTTATTAAAATTTTTTGATTTTATTGCAGACAAATATAAATCTTTTAGTTTAAGCCGAAACTTATTTGGTTTCTTATTACTAGAATTGCAAAATATAAAAATATTTACAAATCATACAAAGGTTCCTTTTAACTTCCCGTAGGGTAAGTTATTGTAATGGGCCGAAAATCGGAATTGAAAATTTTAACATTTCTCGACGTTTTGAAGGTTTCTGAACGTTTTGGCATACCTCAGAAAAAATGGATGTGTGTGTGTGTATGTGTGTGTGTGTGTATGTGTGTGTGTGTGTGTGTGTGTGTATGTATGTATGGATACAAATTTCCAGTCACGTTTTAGGGCGCACGGATCAACCGATTTCAATGGTTCAAAAAACATTCGATTCCTATTGATAGGGAAAAGAGCTGATTAGTTCTTGGCAAAGGCAGGTCCAGCCGTTTCGGAGATACGGAGCAAAGAGTGCAGAAAATAGAAATCGAATTTTTGAGAGAACGGACTATCCGATTTGAATGATCTAAAAAACATTCAATTAGTAATGATTGGGAGAAGTGCTTTTTAGTTTTTCGCAAAGGCAGGCGCAGCCATTTCGAAGATACGGAGCTGAATATGTAAAAAATGGCAGTTTTTGAGAGAACTAAGCGTCCGATTTAAATGATTCAAAGAACTTTCTGCTTGTCTTAACAAAATAATCGATTTTGGAAAAAAAAATTTTGTTCCAATTTTTTTTTTTTTTTTTATTTTTTTGTATATCGAAAATAATTCAGATTTTATTTTTAATTCTGACTATAGTTCTATTATACTTTACAAATAATTTCAACTCTGCAATTCAGTTTATATAATTCTCATAAATATTAGACAATGTTGTTACATTTGTAATAATCTGATTGAAAACATTCAGTATTCCTCGAACATTTCGTTACGGTACGGGAAGTTCCAGCAATTTGCCTTAAGGTACGATGCCATAATTGCCTCAAGACAGAATTCCACTTACAGTTAGTTTTTTTTTTTTAATTTAAAGCTTTTGAAAAAATATCACTATATAGAAATATGAGCTTCTAACGTTAATAAAATTTTTAAAACTATATCTACAAACACGATTATTTTTAATAAATTTGGATGAACTTTTACAAGCAATCAACTTTTTTTGAGACTATTAAAAATCGTATTTTTATAATGACATTTTAAGTAGTAAAATATTTATAGCAGTAAAATAAAATCAGATCTTAAGGGCATTATTACAAAGAATAGAAAAAATCACCACAATTAGAGGAGAACCATTGAAATATGTCAAGTTATTAATAAACATAATCTTTACTTAAATTTGTATTAAAAATTATTAAAAAAAATAGGAAACTAGTGGAGTATGGCATCGTGCCTTACGTAAAATTGCTGAAACTTCCCGCATACATCAATTTTTATTTAGGTGTGCCAAAATGTTCAGAAACCTCTGAAACGTAAAGATACATAATTTTTTTCATTTTTTTACGAGAAGTTAATAAAATAACACAGTAAAGTTACAGATATCCGCACCCATATCTTCAATTACCTTCACATCCCTATAATTTTCTCCTGAATTTGTTCAGAACTTTCTTGCTCCCAAAACATTAAGGAAATTAAAATCATACCTTCGCCGCATACCTGAAATGAAAATATAATAATATCGCGTTGCGGTTGTTGTTTACAAACAATATCATACACACCGTCTGCCCTTTGTGAACCCTCTTGCCTGCCATCTAATTAATGTAATTAATGTAATTAATATAATTAAAGTCAGGACAATATCCGATGTAATTGGCTATGATTGCGGTTTATGCTAATTGTCGACGTAACACCGCCGTCTAAAACAACCTTCATACTGTCCCAGCATTTTGGTTAACAGACACATTTGGAATATGTCTAACTAAGGAATAAGTGACATTATTAGGGATACCTAATGAAACAATAAGAATTTTTGAAGTAAAACTTTTTTAGGCGCGACTAGGGTGTAAGTCCGTACAAATGCAACGAAAGCGCGTCGCGGCAAATGAAATAAGATACGAGTCGAGTGCCAATAACTCGTCATTCGCTCTCGATGATATCCTTTCTATACGGGTCGATTGTGATTAGACGTCGTGTATGTGAATCGATTTCTGTCGTTGTGTGCGTACCGAAATCAACAAGGATATCGGCATAGATAAATAAACATTTTTAAGTTACATCGTAGTGCAAATCTTGAATGCCTGAATCAGAAGAATATTTACCCTGTTCCTTGAAAATAACAAAACAAATTAAAGACTTGTGTCGTGTACCAAACGTAAGTTTATTGATTAGAAATTATTTCTATATTGTTCGTAGTTTCTATAAATTTTTGAAGTTATTAAAATGGTAAATATTTTTTAGGAAAGACAGATATTACAGCTGTTCAAAGAATGAGATTATATGGCCAGCGAAAAAGTAAAAAAAAATACAAACAGTCAATGAATGTATGTTAATTTTAATAACATGAAGTTCTAAATGCTAATTACAATGACAAACCGATCATGTCATATTTGAAGCATGACTTCAATTACATTATTGTTTTTATTATACATATTTTTAATGCTATTATAAATATATAATTTTTAATGCTATTATAAATATATAATTTTTAATTTATCATTATATGAATACATATCTATTAAATTAATTAAGGGCGAGTTTGGATTGGATTTATTCGAAATTTTTATACAACATTGTATTAAACTTTTTATGGAAGATAGTAGATAATTTTATTTAGTGTCTACTAAACTAATTAAAAAAATGTGTTCGCTAATAAAGTTTTGAGGTATTCCAAAAAGTGTGAAAAATGTGGCGAAACCTTGTATGGGAGACTTAGGGCAGTATATAAGAATGAGTTTGTATTGGATTTAATCATAATTATTTGTATGAGACTATAATAAACGATTTATAGTAAAATATCAAAAAAATTATTTAGTTTGAGTTAAAATCAATAAAAAAGAATGTCAAAAAGTTTTTGAGATATTAAGCAAAGTGTAAAATAATGTTCCAATACATTGTATGACAAACTTATCCTTAAAGCAGAATGCACCTTAAAATTTTTCAAAATTTTTGTATAGGTATATAATAAACCATTCATAGATAACTCTCGTAAGTTTCATCCAATTTTCGCCAAAAAATGAAATAAAAATAACATTCTCTACAAAATTTTTCAGTTATTGAGATAAGTGTGAGAAAATTTCCCATAACATTGTATGGTAAACTTAAGGGTATAAGGTGAACTCTTCACCTTGGATTTATTAAAAAAAATTGCATACGACTATATCAAACTATTTATAGGAAAATATCGTAAATTTTATCTAGATTGTGCTAAAATAAATAAAAAAGATTATCTTCTGCAAAATTTTTCAGAAAAATGTAAAAAATACCCAGAATCTTTGTATGTCAAAGACTATATTAAACTAGAATATATATTATAGAAAAATGTCATAAATTTTATCTAGACTGTGCTAAGGTAAATAAAAAAGAATGTTCTAGATCAACTTTTCGAGATATTCAGAAAAATGTAAAAAAATAAATGGAAAATTTAGGGCAATATATAAGACAAAATCGGCATAGATGAATAAATATTTTAAAGTTACATCGTAGTACAAATCTTGAGTTAATGAAAAATGCCTGAATCAGAGATTTTTTTTACTCTGTTCTTTGAAAATAATAAAACAAATTAAACACTTGTGCCGTGTACTAAACGTAAGTTTATTGATCAGGAATTATTTCTATATTATTCGTAGTTTTTATAAATCTTTGAAGTTATTGAAATTGAAAATATTTTTTAATCGAGACAGATATTACAGCTTTTTAAAGAATTAGATTATATCGCCATCGAAAAAGTGAAAAAAATACAAGCGATCAATGAATGTATGTTAATTTTAATTACATGAAGTTCTTCAAACACAATTATTACATGATGAGTGAAGTTGCGAAAACAATATTTGTTTAGGCGTTGTTTAACATAATCTACTGTGTAAACGAATATTAGAGAACCTATTAATCAGCAATTACAAAATTTTTCTAATAAAAGTTCATTTCTAAATGCTAATTACAATGACAAACCGATCATGTCATATTTGGAGTATGACCTTGATTACATTATTGTTTCTATATATTATACATATTTTTAATGCCATTATAAATATATAATGTATGATTTTCATTATATAAACATGTATAATGGTTGACACTGATAAATGTGTGCATCACGAGTGTTCCAAATTACTAATAAAGACATCATTCAGAATTGTTATATGATGTATTTATTTTTACTTAAATGTCATCTTGTACGGTAGCAAATATGTTTTACTTCAATCGCGTTTGATCCTTACGCGCAGGATTTTTTAATAAGTGCATTTATTATTAAATTTGAACCAAAGTTGAATTTGAACAACCAAAGTTGAATTTGAATTTTTCTATTTAACTGAATTTCTAAAGTCTCAAGCTAAAGTTAGACCTATTTTTAGGTTTTCTGACTCTCTAATCTATTTATGAAATTGATAAAGCTCACCTCTCAAGCGCGTTTGTTTTTAATAAATCCGTCCTCTCGAAATAACCACCGCCGAGGGAGAGTATGTTCTCTAACCTCCACCGTATGTATGTACGTATGTATTTGCTTCACCTCCATTATTATATTAGTGTCCGCCAGTAACAGCTGATATTACGTTACACAGGAAAGTGAATAACACCGCCAGGCGGTCATAAACCGCCCCGATAAACACATTTATGGCCTCCATGCGAATCAATTGCGAAAATAATACAACTCTCGATACCGCCACCAACCAACCACCAACCGATAGTACATAGTAGTACGGTAGAGAAATATTTGTATGTACTCCAAGTGGAAAAATCGTTAAATTCGTTTGTTGAGGATTTTGTACAAATCGGTAAAATACATGTATTATTTGAATACGTATTTTTTCATGTATTCAAAACTTAACGACTTTTAGGATCTCTTATGCTGACCTTTAAACGGCGCGATTTCTTATATCGATGGCAACCCAAACGGTTGTCTCTACGTGATATTTTTAACTTCCCGTAGGGCAAATTATAGTAATCGCAAAAAAATCGAAAATGAAAATTTTTATATATCTTTACGTTTCAAAGGTTTCTGAACATTTTTGGCATACCTTAGAAAAAATCGATGTATGTGTGTGTGTGTGTGTATGTATGTACGTGTGTGTATGTATGTGCGGATACAAATTTTCGTCGACGATTTCGGGAACACGGTTCAACCGATTTGAATAATTCAAAAAACATTCGATTCGTATTGATAAGGAGACGTGCTGATTAGTTTTTGGCGAAGGCAGGTCTAGCCGTTCCAAAGATACGGGGCAAAAAGTGCCGAAAACGGTAACTCAATTTTTAAGAGAACGGAGCGTCCGATTTGAATAATTCAAAAAACATTTCACTTGTATTGACAACATGAAGAATCGATAAAATTTTCATAAAGGTAGGTCTAGCGGTTTCGGAGATATGGAGGAAAAAGTAAAAAAATTAGCCATTTGGCGATCAAACATTAATAATTTTTGGTACGGGAAGTTCCAGCAATTTGCCTTAAGGCACGATGCCTTAATTGCCTTAAGACAGAATTCCACTTACAGCTAGTTATTATTACAAATTATGTAATAATGTAAGTGCTGTTTTCACTTAAAAAGTTTTGGTATCTATATTTCCTCTACTGCTTGACATCAGGTTGTCCAAGTAGGGTTTTGAACATGGAACTTCTGTTAGATAGCCCATAGTTATCTAACCATTAAATCGCAGGAAAACTAGTTAAGCATAAATTAAACATATTTTATTTATTATACAGAAGCTGTCTGTATTTGCATGAGAGTAGTTACAGTCAACCCTCCTATAACGCGGTGAGTGCGATGCGTACCGCGGAATACGCATTCGTCTATAATAAATAAAATTTTATTATAATAGTGAATTTTTTTTAGAATTTCTTCTAGAATTTTTGTGTTATAACTTTTCAAGTAATTTTGAATTGTTTCGTTAAAAATAAGTGTATTTATGTATTTGCCATGCTTTGTCAATATTTTTTTTAAAAAAAATTCGATTTCAAATATTTATCGAATAATGACTCCCCTTCATTAGTTTTGCAATACTATTGGTCAAACCGTTTTTTTTAATAATTAGCGGAAAAGTATGAATTTGTAATTTTTTTCAAATAACTTGAAAATGATAAATTTTTTTGAAATACAATTTCGTATAAAAAGTTTCATGAACCCTTATATTGATTTTAAAAAATTGAACTCTATTTTTTATGCATTTTATAAATGTATTGTAATATTCAGGACACTTTTTTACAATTTTAGACTTTGCTTGAAAATTTGTTTCAAGACGCTCTTTTTTGGTTGGCTTAGAAGAAACTAGATCAAATTTACTACAATTTTGTGTAAACAATCTTATAAGCTCTCATTCTAATTTTTTTAATAATTTTGGTTTTGAACTTTAATTATTAGTATTAGTAAATTTGCTTCCTAGGATATACAAAACTTTTGTACAATTTTTCAAATAACATGAAAACTTCTGTGAGAATACTCTTTTAACTTTAGGAGTAACTAGATAAAATTTAATATAATTTCGTATAAACTACAAATACAAATTTTAGAAAATATTAGTTCGATATCGCTATTAAATATTTTAAAAGTGCACTACTATTCCATATAAACTGTCTTATAAAAGCTCATATTAAATATTTGAAAAAAAAATAGTTTTTATCTCGCTATTAAGCATTCTAAAAGTGCAGCCTAATATTTGGGACTCTTTTTTCAATTTTTTGAATAACATCAAAACTTTTTTGAAAACGTTCTTTTTGATTAACTTAGCAGAAACTAGATGAAATTTAACATAATTTCGTGCAAACTATCTCATTAACTTTATACTGATTTTTGTTTTAATTTTAATTTGAACTCGATATTATGCATTCTAAAAGTGCAGCATGATATTTAGGACACTTCTTTCCAATTCTAGAAATTACTTGAAAATTTGTTTCGAGACACTCTTTTTTGTTTGTCTTGACAAAAACTAGATGAAATTTACTATAGTTGTGAATAAATTGTTTTATATGCTCTCATACTAATTTTAAATAAAAAATCCATTTTAAACCCACCATCAATTTTCCAGAATTAGATCCTGCATCAGCTTTTGTAAACCTCGATGTTTCTATAAGACACGATTTGTTTTTTTTTGCTAATTTGTTAATCATTTGATTAATCATTTTATCACTTAATTTTTTAAAATTTTATTTATTAGTTTAATTTGTTGGTTCATTTTTTTTTAAACGTTTTTGAAATTTGTGTTGTGTTTTCTTCCTGGTTTGGTATGTATTGATATTTTGATTTGTTACGTCTTTTGTTAATCTTTTAATCGTTTTTAATCTTGGTAAAATAATTTTCAGAATTTTCTAAACGTGGTAAATGATGACACACATGCAGTACGAAAACGTACATATTAAATAGTTAATACGCAAATAAGCTTTTCAAGAATTTGTTTCAAAATGAACAAAAAAAATGTTAAGTTTACATACATATACCATATTAAATATCTATTTCAAGTCTAAAAACTCTTTTATATCGATATAAGTTGTGTGACATCACACAAAACATGTAATTTTTCAACGGGCGTCTCACTAAATAACGAATAATGTACATTCTTGGATTTTATACGAACTTTCGAAATAAATCTTGAATTTCTCTAAAGTCGTTCGACAAATACATTTGTATTATTTATATCTACACATGCAGTCTAAAAGACGTCGAAAACTGTAATAAAATATTCTTATGTATACATTTTGCGAATATTTCAGTGAATTTATTTTTAGTTGTAAATCATGTATCGGAAATATTTGTATAAGGATCGCGCGGTCGAAGATGAAAAATGAAAGATATTTAATATATATATATATATACTTATCCTTTATCCATTACATCGATTGTATTCGCCCTGATTCGATTACATTCATATTTTCCTCATTTTTATTACTCATTTCGATTTCTTCCGACAAACTGAACACGAGTCGTACTCGCAATTGGAGTCTGCCAATAATTTATGTAAGGTTAACATTATATGAAAATCGAGAGGAAAAACAAAAGGAAAGTATATATAAATAATAAAAAAGAAAAAGAACATAGTCTTAAAGTGTGTAAGAAATCAATGGAGATTATTGAGGGAAAAATGTTAAGGATACTTTGCTTTCTTCTAATCTTGTATCTGAATAAATATGAATAAATAAACTTATGTGATTCCTTGTAAATAGCATTTACATCAACATGGTAACTTTATTAGATCATCTAGTTAAAAATATATCAAAGAATCTGAAAACAAAAAAGAAACAATTTTTTGCCAGAATTCCTGGAACAACTGGCATGGTTCTATACTAAAACTTATTTTTCTTCAAGCCATAAGTTTACATGAATATCTGACATGGTTCATGTAGAATTTTTTACCGTCAGACACATATGACTGACATGGTAATTAACCATGTTAATACTCCAGTTTCTCTTCGGTTCCGTTCTAATAAAATCAATCAATCGTTCAAATCCAATCAATGATCGGAATAACGCATCCTCGTCCTAAAATCTCTTCCTAGAGCCCAAAAGTTAAACTCAGTTCAAAAGCCGAATTCAGTCAGGTCGTTATATACCTATACCTATACCTATACCTATCCCATGTCTCGGCCAAGAAAGAAATAAGGGAGACCGGGGTTAGTAGTAACAGTATTTTATAATCATGATCGCATGGAAACAATTTTAATTAATTGAAAATTATATAATAAGTAGCATATACTAAAATGGTAGAATTACGTTTATATTCATAAAGGGGATTTCAAATGATAAAAAACGATTCAGAAAATTTTCTGAGATCCAAATTGCTTTCTTCATGCAAAATAATAGGTTATTGATTAGGATTTTCACATCTCCCTATCAATGAGAATCGAATGTTTTTTGAATAACTCAAATCGGTTGATATGTGGACGTACACAGCATACACAGGTATACTAGAATGCTCAGAAACTTTTGAAACGTAAAGTTAAGCAAAAAAATGATTTTTAGATTTACTATAACTTACTTACTCTTCAAGTTCTTAAAAATAGTTTATTGAAATAATTTGTGTTAATGAACACAATCAACAAGAGCAATAGACCAAAACAATTCAAGTACATTTTGTAAGTAAAATTTTTAACTATTTTTCAAAATCCTGTTTTCTCTATAAATTTTCATGATTAGGAAAAATGAGTTTGACAAAAAATCCCATGGGCAAGGGAAGGGTATATTAAGATATCACGTGTATTTATTTTTTACCTAAATTTCCAAAAAAAAAAACAAAAGCTAGTGGGGCGCATGGCTTAAGCAAATTGCTGGAACTTATAGTACCAAATTTTTTTTTTATTAAAAAGATTGACATTTTTGAAAAAAAATTGCTTAGAAAAAATTAGATTTTTGAGAAATTATAAATTTTTGACAAATATATACTTTGTTTTTTGAAAAAAAGACATTTTTGGAAAAAAATGTTTTCTTTATTTTGAAATATTTTGAAATTATTATAGTTATATTACTTATATATATTTTAATTATTCGAATCGGTTGAACCATGCTCCCGAAATCGTCGACGAAAATTTGTATCCGAACACACATACACACGCACGCACACACACATACACACACACATACATCCATTTTTTTTAAAGTATGCCAAATTATTCAGAAACCTGTGAAAAGTAATGATATATAAAAAAATTCATTTTCGATTTTTTTGCGATTACTATAACTTACCCTACGGGAAGTTAATTAAGTTTTTTTTCGTGAATTTGAAAAATTTGTTCGGAAAATTTGACGTAACTAAAAATAAACGTGATGTTTGATGGGGTAGGGGATGTAATTCTAAATATCACCAAGTATCACCAAGAAAGAGGGGGGATCCAAAAATTCAAAACAAAAAATAGATCACATGATTAATGGACGTCCCCAAAGCAAATATGTTGCATACAAATAGAATGGTTTTATCCTCTTCCAGAAGAACTAACGAGTCAATTAATACAACTTCCATTAATCCTATTACCCATTGAACCCGGTATCCCCTATATCCTCATATCTCGCTGCTCCTGCTCCTGCTGCTGCTGCTTTTGCTCCTGGCTCCTCCACCCCTCTCTCTGTACTCGTCGGTTGCAAAACTCTCGAATACTGCTTTTGCAACTTTTAGCAATTGTCGTCAACTTTTACGACCTCCGCGTGAGATATTTATTATGAAATAAAGAAATTTAGACCGCGGCGGCGGCGGCGGCGGCGGTTGTGGAACAGGCAGAAACTATACTGGCCGAGGACGAGGACGACTTAATGCCAGAAACAGGGGAATCGAAAACTTCGGGGAAATTAAATAAATAAAATAAATATTCAATGACAATATACTACAATTAGAAATTATTTTTATATTATTCGTAGTTTCTATAAATCTTTGAAATTATTAAAATGGAAAATATTTTTAGGCAAGACATATATTACAGATGTTCAAAGAACGAGATTATATCGCCAGCAGAAAAGTAAAAAAAATACAAGCAGTCCATGAATGTATGTTAATTTTAATTACATGAAGTTCTTCAAACACAATTATTACATGATGAGTGAAGTTACGAAAACAATATTTTTTTAGGCGTTGTTTAACATAATCCACTGTGTGAACGAATATTATAGAATTTATTAATCAGCAATTACTTCATTTCTCTAATGAAGGTTCATTTCTAAATGCTAATTACAATGACAAACCGATCATGTCATATTTGAAGTATGACTTTAATTACATGATTGTTTTTGAATATTATACATATTTTTAATGCTATCATAAATATATAATTTATAATTTATCATTATATAAAAATGTATAATGGTTGACAATAATAAATGTGTGCATCACGAGTGTTACTAAATAATATATTACTAAATAGTATATTACTAATAAACATTATTCAAAATTGTTATATGATGTATTGATTTTTACTAAAATGCCATCTTGTACAGTAGCAAATAAGTTTTACTTCAATCGCTTGTGATCCTTACGCGCACTTTTTTTTAATTTTGAAATTTGCTTGAACCGTATAAGTAAACTTTAAAAATTAGCAATCTTGGTACGGAATGCAACGAAATTGTAACAAAATTAGTACTCATTTTGGAAAATTTTATCAAATATCTGATAATGCATATGTCTAATGATCATTTTTGAGAGCCAAATATTGTTTATTGATATTTTCTCCTCTGTATCTCCGAAACCGCTATACCTGCCTAACCAAAAAATTTCGTCAATACAAGTAAAATGTTCTATGAATCATTCAAATCGGTTACTCCTTTCGATTACAAACTGAATTACCCTCAACCAATCCCTATACAGCACGTCACCTATCAATAGGGATCAAATTTTTTTTTGAGCCACTCAAATCGGTTAATTTGTGCGCCTTAAATCGTGGACGAAAAATTGTATCCAATCATACACACACACGTATCAATTTTTTCTAAGGTATGCCAAAATTTTCAGACGTGAAAATATGCAAAAAAAATGTATTTTTGATTTTTTGACAGGGAGTTAATCAATTTATACTTATGATTTTGAAAGTGAATGCTATAGCATTCATTTCCACTGTGACGCAAAACGATATGAATGATGCAGCATTCAAAATTTAGAGTCAAATATTTCGAATTTAATTTTATACAATTTTACGTTTTTGTTATTATACCTACCAGAGTAATAGCTAACTGATTCTTTGGGTCTTTTCGTATTATCTTATATTTTCCTGTAGTCACTAATTAATTTGGGCAAGCGTAAAATAGAAGCATAATACTTGACGTGGATGGTATAGCATAAGCATCCATCAGCCTTAGCATAGAAGAATAACAAAATACAATATCATGACATTTTATATATTTTTGTGAATATTATTTCGTAATATATTTTGTATGTACCAGCATATTTTTTATCTTGACCACTGGTCTTCCGTCGGCCTATTTACCTAGAACGCCCAGGCCTCGGGTAACTACAAGCTATCACATTTTATAACCCTCACCACCAGACTTTAATTAATATGCTTTTAAATTATGTCAAGACCTTGGGTCTTCAGCATCACATTAACTAGCTCTGACCACTGGTCTTCCACCGGCCTACCTATCCAATACGCTAAGACCTCGGGTCACAGCAAAAAGGATAGCGCAAGAAAATGCAGAGATTTTAACTTTAAAATTGTCCTACATTCCACAGGATCGGTTTTCACAAAATTAAATACAACGTGTTTCCGATCACCTTCGAACAGATTTGACTATAACACTAGGCGCGAAGTGATGTGACGATCAAAAATTAGCCTTGATATCAGAAAATAACAAAATATTATATCATGACATTAATTTTTGTAAATAATATTTTGTAATATATTTTTATATCCATTTACTACATTTGTACAATCTGATTACCCTTAAAAATGAAAATTTTTGAGAACATCTGATGGAAAATAGATCATATTTCCCATCTCGCGCAAGCCACACTATTTTCTGTGTTCTTCTGTATAAATACATAAGAATTTGTTCTTGCGATTCCGTTATACGTGGAAATTGGACCATTTCAATGCACATATAAAATTATTTACTGATCTCGTGCTCCTGCAGCAATAATATACTTTTATTGCAATTTTTATCTATCCCAGATTATAATTTCCGAGACTATATCTTCGATGGAGGAAATATTGTTGTTGGAAATGATTTAGGGGGTGAATCAAAATTAAATTTTATATGAAGATGATAGAAAAAGAAACTGGGTTGGGGTCATGTTGTAAATAGAGGTCTATTGTTAAATTACCAAAAAATTAGTACTAGTATTAGCAAAGCAAAAAGTAAGTGCAAGTTTGTAGTATTTCTGCTATTTTTTGCGATGAAGAGACTTAGCAGAAGGTCCATTAAAACGCATAAATCTGTCCTTTACCTAATGTCACATTTTAGTTTTCTTTCAAAGAATTCTCCATGAAAGCAGATCACTTTCAAAACATTCCATACATGTACTGAAAATGCAACAACAACGACTACGGAAAACCTTTATGAAAGACTTGGAGGTATCTCTTTACAAAGATGTTTTTGAAACGGGACAAAAGTAGAAAATAAATGACTCAGGATGGAAAATAGAACGGGAGCTATTTTTTGAATTGTTACTAATATTTAATAGTATTAGTCGAATTACAATTTCAAAATTACAATTAACCAAAAATTTTAATTTAGGATCCAGTAAACATAATGAGCTTAAGGTAAAGTTAAGAATTTTTGATCAACAATATTTGCAAGTAGATGACAAAAGTTGCATAACGAGCCATCGCCTTGATTCTAACGACGTTGCTATCAGGAGATAAATTACAATATTTAAAAAAACATAACAAAAGTATTTTCTTTCTTTGTTAGTTTATGCGGTCGTGAGCACTGTTATTTAGTTTACGAGGAGAAGAGGAGAAGAGAAAAATTAAATAAATAGTTATTCCAACTATGCCGATCAACATTTCTGACAAAATACTAAATCAAGGTTATATACAGTAATCTATATAAAAAATGTTAAATTTCTTTAAAATTAAAATAGGACATTGGACTTATTTGCTCCATGTGTTATAAAAGACTCTATAACAAATTTTAACAAAAAATACATTTTTACAATGATGAATTATAGCTGGGATATATAGCTGGAAGTTTTACTGAACACAGACAGTTGTTTGTTTGATATGTGTTATTTGTTGTCATATAATCGGTTTGGTTTTCACGGTAAAATTTTTCAAAGTAAAATTAGACCTTTTTGTTCCTTTATCTCTTTCCTCTGTCATAATAGAATTTTTGCAATTTAATTAAATAAATGTTCAGGAGTTATAATTAAATCTTTTTAATAATGGCTCCTGCTCAAAAAATAGGGAAAAAAAACATTTTTTTTAGATTTAACATATATGTTTAACTTTATTTCTTTGTAGTTTTGAAGTGGTTTAGATTTTTTATGAAACCCATATATATCAATATATTTAATATATTCAATCACAAACAATAATTTACGAAATTCAGTTAGAAATTTTATTTAAGTAACAAATAAGTATAATATCTTTTAACAAAATATATAATTTTGTTTTGTTAAATATAAGTAAAAATTTATTTACAAAAAATGAAACAATAAAACTGTCATTATGGAGTTGGCTATAACAAAAAAAGTAATTAAATAATATTGAACAAATTTTTAAAAAGGTTACAAATTATAAATTAAACAAATTATAATTTACAAGTTTATTGAATAAATTCTTATTCTTAAATTTTTAGTATTTTTTTAATCTAGTAAAAATTGCTTTTAATTGTAACGACTTGTCTGACTATTTATTTTATTAATCACCAAATATTTCTTCTATTTTAAAAATAATAATTTTAACACTATTTATTTATCATGTGATCGATTTTTTTGAGAATTTTTGGAACTACCCCCTTCTTTTTTGAAAATGTTTGGATTTAAAAAAAAATTCAAGTAAATAATAAATACACGTGATATGTTTACTACATCTCTCTTTCCCCCACGTGATATTTTGTTTTTTAATTCAGAACACTTGAATATTTTTTTTAAATTTTAATTTAAATTTGAATTTTTTATTCAGCATGTACTAATACAAAAAATATTAGTACAGAACACTTCACTTGATTATTTTTTTAATTAATTACCAAATACATTTTAAATATAAAATTTATGATAAAAAATTGTCTATGTAATTTTTCGTTTGAACTTTGATTTTCATGGAAATCGGTGTAAATATTTTTGACAAAAAATAAAACAAACAAAAATAAAATGAGCAATTTTGTATGTTATTTCAAAAACTATGAATAAAACCTTATACTTTTATACATGAAGAGATGAACATAAGTAAAAATTAAATAAAATTCAAAATTATGGTAAATTTCAAAATATGGTAAATTGTAGTAAAATAAAATGGTACAAAAAACTTTGAGGAAAGAAGGCTTATAATAACTCAAATTATGGTTAATAAGTTTAATTAATTAATTTTATAACACATTTTATATTTTGAACTAAGTATTTTTTTTTTAATTTTATTTATTAATCCAACAGAGAAACTGTTATAAAGAATATTAATTCAGAACACTTGACTAATTTTTAACGACTTTTTTTAAATTTTAATTTTAATTTGGATTTTTTTTTTAATTTTAATTATCCAGCAAAGTAATTAGTATAAAGAATATTATTACTGAACTCCTGATTATTTATTTAATTAGTTACTAAATATATATTTCATGATATTATCTTCATAAAAATTATTTTTGTAAATATTTGTTTGAACTTCTGATTTTTATTGAAATCTATATGAATATATTTAACAGAGGATAAAACGTGCATTTCAGCATGTCATTACGTAAAAGAACTTTTTCCAGTGTGGAAAAAACTTTTCATAAGGTAGACATCAGACTAACCTGCAACATAGATCTAACTCTTAAATCCCTCTACACAAACCTGAAATCTCCCACTAGTATAGAACGTACTTCCAACATTGTCTACAAAATAAATTGCAATGATTGCCCTTCTACTTACATAGGTGAAACCGGACAAATTTAATAAAAAGACTCAAACAACACGACAATATTCGAAAAACCCCAACCAAACCAAACTATGATAACAGAACACATAAAAAATTTCAAACACTCCTTTAACTTTTATAATGCCAGTATTCTCTACCATGAACGGAACACCATTCAGAGACGTTTTGCAGAATCTTGTTTCATATCAATATGTGACCACGTGGTGAATAAAAGATCGGATTCCTCTTTACTCTGCGATAACTACCAAGTAATACTAAATAATGTTTCCAAATTTATCTCCTCTGAACAAACTAAGTGACCTTACTAACCTTGCCAACACTTCCTAGTTTAACTTCGGCCTTGATACCCGAGCTTTACCTACCCATACATAGCAAATTTTTGAATAAACCTTAAAAAAAATTTTTATTTTAGATTTTTGAGTTATTATTATACTACTTAGTAATACTAAATAACATTTCCAATTTTTTTCTCCTAATTCTAACCATACAAACCTAGCCTAACATTACTAGTTTCAACTTCCGACTATTTTCTACCTACCCGCCCATAACAATCCTGGAATGACCCTTAAAAATCTCTCAAAACATGTGGTGACTTTATATATGCCTCGGTACTAGCAAAGTACAGAAGTCGTGGCAGAAATTACATAATTCTACTTACATTTTTGTTCAATAAAACTATCATTTTTCTGTTTACATCATACAAAAAAATTATATAAAAAATGCATAGTGCTGACAAGTTAGTTGTATAAATGTTAGTGCCAAATCTCTAGTGCTGTGTACACTTCTCTATACGTAACTAACCAACGTAATGTAAGTCCACTTGTATTTTATATGTTTTATCCATCTTCATAAATAATTTGTTTGCTTTACATATATACGAGTTTACTATATTGTATGTTTATATATATATAGTATATATATATATGTATTTGTATGTATGTATGTAATATATGTATATTACTTATTTACATGTATGTTTGTATGTATGTGCATATGTATATGTGTATACATGTAGTTATATATACGTATATATGCATGTATGTATGTGTATATATATATATATGTATATAATATATATATATATACTATATATATATTTGTTGAGCATTTATGTACATATGTATATATATTCTATGTATTGTGTGTATATATATATATATATGTATGTATATATATGTACGATATAATATGTGTGTATATATGTGTATATACATGTTTATGCGTATATGTATGTGTATACGTGTATAGCTATAGTTACATAGATAGGTATGAGTATATGTATGGTTCATACATGTACATGTACGTCGTTGTGATATGCTTGCACGTTGCATATGTATATACGTACATTTATATGTGTATAGTCTTACATGTATATGTGTACATATATAGGTATATATTGTTGTATCTGTATATGTATATGTGTATTATATTTGTATGTGTGTGTATATGGATATGCATGTATATATATATATATATATTATATATATATATGTATATATATATATGTATGTGTGTATATATGTGTATGTATATATATGTATATATGCGTAGGTTTATATGAGTGTACTTAATATTTTTGCCTATACTTTTTAATTATTTATTTAATTCTAGTCTCTACTACCTTTCCTATCTTTTATATTTGGTTTGTTGTTAAGTGTTGCTGTTTGTTAATTTTCTCTTTTTTGTATAGTTACTTTACCAATCCACATATATTATAATTACCTAGATATGCTAATTTTCATACTGTTTTAGATCCACTGATGATGACATTAAATTGAATGTCGAAACGTTTGGAAATAAAGATTATTTTATAAATCTTTGGCTTTCTTGTTTGATGTATCGCCCTCAAGAACTCACTCATATTATATATATATATATATATATATATATATATATATTATATATATATATAAATAAATCCTCTATCATAAATGCAAATATATTCCAGATGTATAATAAAATATTCTAGTTTGAATTTAATTTTTGACGTTTTATGATTTCAAATGAATTTAATAACAATTACACTTGCACGCACGTATTACTGAAAAGAGCTTAATTAAAAGTCATTCACCGAAAAATACCTTTGAACTATAAAATATATCACATTATATAACATAATAACAATTTCATGACATTCGCATAAATTATATCAACGGTGGAAATTATAATGGAACATGAGGTAAAATCGCGTTTTATGGGAAAATCGTGGTGAGGGACATATTTTTTTAGTAACAGAAATTAATAATTTTGTTACCCAATTTTTCATTAAATCTTACATTTCCATGACGAGTCCGACTCGCACCTGTTGACTGTCCATATATCCCTTTTTCTCACAATTTTTTTTTTCAGATTTATATCGTGGCATAAATGGAAAAATATGTATACGTAAAAAGCTCGTAATAGAATAAATCCGAGCGTATATACGAAAACGCAGGCGCCTTGTTATTAAAAAGGGGACACATGATACGCATATAAAGAAACACATTACATTATATATAAAAATATATAT
>NW_020537324.1:73703743-73855810 GCF_003426905.1 Ctenocephalides felis | reverse complement strand
ACAGCATATACCTAAAATGAAACATTCAAAATAAAAAATATGTCATATTTGTAATAAATAAACTCTTCTCAAACACTTTTTACACGAGTCGCATTTTAGATTTTATCTCTTCGACAATTTTATCAAAATTTTGAAACTCATTTTTGAAATTTCGAATTTTTTATATATGGCCCTTATAAATGTGAATCTCGTCCTCCTGTTTTTCTGAAAAGTGTTCAGATTTATGATGTTTGTTCTGCAGTGTCTTGTTTCAGTACTCGACTGAGTTTTCGTATTTGGCGGTCATAATTCAATCGAGCCAACACTTATTTTCCATTTTCGTGTCGAGATTTTTGAGACGATAACGTTTTTGGCAGCGAATCGCCGAAAACAGTTCAAGAAAATAAAAACTCACACGAAAAAATTATCACAATAATAATAGTTATTACAATTCCAACCTTTGGTTATTATCAAGCAAAAAATGATTTTTAAGAAAGAAAGAAAAAAGAAAGAAAAATTTAAGCTTTCCACTATAAAGCTCTATCTAAGAAAAAAATTAATGAAGACGCTACTTGACGAGTTATCAAGAGCAATAAAAAAAATGGATTACTAAAATGATATTACAAAATTAAGATTTGTTGAAGGAAGATGAAAATTTAAGCTTTCCATTATAAAGCTCTATCTAAGAAAAAATTAATGAAGACGCTACTTGACGAGTTATCAAGAGCAATAAAAAAAATGGATTACTAAAATGACTATTACAAAATTAAGATTTGTTGAAGGAAGATGAAAATTTAAGCTTTCCATTATAAAGCTCTATCTAAGAAAAAAATTAATGAAGACGCTACTTGACGAGTTATCAAGAGCAATAAAAAAAATGGATTACTAAAATGACTATTACAAATTAAGATTTGTTGAAGGAAGATGAAAATTTAAGCTTTCCATTATAAAGCTCTATCTAAGAAAAAAATTAATGAAGACGCTACTTGACGAGTTATCAAGAGCAATAAAAAAAATGGATTACTAAAATGACTATTACAAAATTAAGATTTGTTGGAAGGAAGATGAAAATTTAGGGTTGAATATTTGCATTTGCAGAAAAAAATAAAAAAGAATATAGTTTATAAACAATCTTAATACGAGCTAGTGGTGTATGGCATCGTGTCTCAAGGCAAATTGCTAGAACTAGAATATTAAATTTTTGCAAATAGATTATTATAAATACTGTAACATTGTCTAATATTTACTTATAAGAATTATATAAACTGAATTACAAAGTTAAAATTATTTATTTATAGTATATAAGTGAGCTTTATTAGAACTTTAGCCAGAATTAAAATTAAAATTTGAAATATTTTTGATAAACAAAAAAAATTTGCAACTGAATTTTTTTCCAAAAGCAATTATTTTGTCAAAACAAGCAGAAAGATTTTTGTATCATTCAAATAGGATGCTTAGTTCTGTCAAAAACTGCAATTTTTTGTACATTTAGCCTTGTGTTTCCAAACCGCCTGGACCTGCCTTCGCCAAAAGCTAATCACCACTTTTCTCAACAATTTCGAATTGAATGTTTTCTGGATCATTCATATCGGATATTCCGTTCTCTCAAAAACTCGATTTCTATTTTTTGCACTCTTTGCTCCGTATCTCCGAAACGGCTGGACCTGCCTTTGCCAAAAACTAATCAGCACATCACCCTATCAATAGGAATTGAATGTTTTTTGAACCATTTAAATTGGTTGACAATTTGCCGAAGTAGCGACTCCTGGTGCTACTGTAAAAAATGATTTAAAAAATCGAAAAAAATTGTTACGAGTATCTGAGTATTCTCACACATAGTTTGAAAATAATATACACTATATTACTATTTTTATTGTATTTTTTATGATCCTTTGTGAAATGATACATCTTATCTCATCTCATTCCCCGGTCTCGTAATTCGCATAACTGATGCACATGCACATCACAGAATAAATATTAAATCACGGGCTGAACTTACATATGAAATGATGTCATTTGCTATGTAAATACGTACGTCTTTCCGTTGCATTCGCTGCTAGTAGTGCAGATTTTTATTTTAGTCAGTTTTTTATCCCATCCGACAACGACGACGACGACGACTTATTTCACATATGAAAAATATGTGATACGGGGCATTAATATTTGTTGTAAAAGAAAAGATCAAATTTATATATGTGACATAACACGTATGTGATTATTAATTTTAAACTATAAAACCCTTTACCAATTTTTATAAAAATTGCACAACTCCTCCATTATTATTATTACGATGAGGAGATTCGTTTTGCCATCTCGTCGCAGGTGTTTCTAAATTTAGCCTTGCTGTTATTAAATATCGCTCCATTAAGTTGTTCACACCTGATGCTCCACCGTGATAAACGGCGTCGACATGACAGACTGGTTCTCTCGCTCGTATTCGCATTCGCATTGTTAATGTATTCACAGCACTATATCATCGAAATTTAAATTTGAATCAACGATGATGTACTTTAGACTCGAATTGCCCTCTTGAGTAATAAACGACAATTATATTTATTGTATGTGAAGCTAGTGGTGTATTGAATTGAGGAAAAAGAGTTCTGTGTTATTTTTTTTATTTGCTTAGATTTAATGCTGATCAAAATAATATACATTTTTAAGGCAATATGCTGGGTGTAAATGCATTTAAGCATTTAGGAGATTATCTCCTATGAGATCTCTTTTTTTTGACATTTTATTTAAGATCTTATGGCCATTTTTTCAATCTTCGAGTAGGAGATTCCCTGCTTAATTCTGTTAGATATTTGTTAGGTTGACCTGGTAATTTTTCGTGATATTTTTTGCTCCTTACTTTTATCATTTCATTAATAGTTTTAATTTTTAAATCTTTATGTAGAGTGTCATTTGTAATAGGGTACGTTCACAATGCATCTTAAAATTTTCGATTGCGCTTTTTATATTTGAATTGCTTGCGCGCGCCCATAGCTCAATTCCGTATGTCCAGATTGGGATAATTATTGTTTTATATAAAAATGTATAAAAGAGCTAATTATTTTTAGTATAAGTTTTGACGTCCTTGAACTTCTTGAATTTTTTTTTACGACGCTGAAATTTTTTTGTTGAAGTAAAATAAATTAAGAATGACGTATCACTTTCTAATTCGTATTTCACAAATGTATTTTCAAGTATGTACTAAATTGTGCTTCAAAACAAATTCTTAAGAAAAAAAAATACACACATACACATACATACATCCATTTTTTTAAGGTATGCGAACATGTTCAGAAGAACCCTCTTAAACGTAAAGATATGCAAAAATTTTCATTTTGGATTTTTTTAGGAAGTTAATAAAATCAGTTATAAATTACCTTTTGCATTGTTGCATTAGCTTTCCTAAAATGATTTATTATCAATCCATCCGCAAATTTTTCTACTGTTTTTTAACTTCCTGTAGGACAAGTTATTGTAATCGTCCAAAAATCGAAATTGAAAATTTTTGCATATTCTCACGCTTTGAAAGTTTCTGAACATTTTGGCATACCTAAGAAAAAATTGGTGTGTGTGTATGTACATATGTATGGAGACAATTTTTGTCCATGTTTTCGGTCGCACGGATTAACCGATTTAAATGATTTAATTTTTATTGATAGGGAGATGTGCTGATTAGTTTTTGGAAAAGGCAGGGCCAGCCGTTACGGAGATACTGAGCAAAGAGTGCAGAAAATAGATATCGAGTTTTTGAGAGAACAGAGTATTCAATTTGAATGATCTAAAAACATTCAATTTGTAATGATTGGGAGAAGTTGTGTTTAGTTTTTGGCTAAGGCAGGTCCAATCGATTTGGAGGTACTGAGCTAATTGTGCAAAAAATTGCAGTTTTTGAGAGAACTAAGCGTCCGATTTGAATGATTCAAAGAACTCTCTGCTTGTTTTAACAAAATAATTGCTTTTGGAAAAAAAAATTAACTTTTTTTTTTTTTTTCAAAAAAACTTTTTTTTTGTATATCGAAAATATTTCAGATTTTAAGTTCAATTTTGACTAAAGTTCTAGTATACTTTAAACAAATAATTTTAACTTTGCAATTCATTTTATATAATTCTTATAAATATTAGACAATGTTATAGTATTTACAATAATCTATTTGAAAACATTTAATATTTCTCGAACATTTCGTTACGGTACGGCAAGTTCCAGCAATTTGCCTGAAGGCACGATGCCATGCACCACGAGTTTGTTCTTGGTTTCATTCTGTAAAAAAGATATGCTGAAATTGTTAACTAGCTTTATACGAAAATACATTCTAATAAAATTTTGGCTAGTTTAGCCAATGTCTATTAAATCACAATCTAAGCAATTAAATTTAGGATCAAACTTCCTATGTTATTCGATCTTGTAAGAAAGTTTTGTACAGATGAGTTGAATTTATCAACTTGTTTTTGTTTTCAAAAATTTCAATTGAATTAGCATTTGGTCACTGTTTTATACACACAAGGAGTATACTCGTCAATAGACAAAATTTTAAACTCTAAATAATTAAACATTTCCAAATACATCTAACGATTATTTCCTCGCCAGAATGCACATTTAAAAAATACAAAACCTACCATTGTTTACTTCACGAGATTCAAGCAATTCGTTTCCCGACGCTTAAAACCTGCTTTAATTTTTTTTTTATATTTTTATTTTCCACTACAATTTTGTTTTAAGGGATTTTGCGAAAGCGAAGGCAAATTAACAGCCGGACGACGGATGTCGGGAAAAAACGGTCATTTTAATTATAACGAATAGCACTTTGAATAAATCTCTTTAATTGCTAGATTAGTATCTTAATTAAGAGTAACTTTTTTTCCAACTGTCTCCAAAGCGATGCATTGCGTGATTTTTCAAAAGCTATTCCTCTCGGGGAGGATCGGGAGGGATGATGTTCTTTACGACGACGAAGAGATTTTTTTTTTGTTTGTAATGAATGTTATGTAAACTTGAGATTTATTTTGTGAGGTGCACATTTTATCAAGATTTTGCAGCAATGTTTAGGCGGAAAAGTGGATATTTAATTGTTAGATTAGAAGTACAGAGGAGGATAGAAAGGTCTTATTAACATCCCGAAGGAGAAGTTTCTGTTTTCATCAAAAAATTTGATTCGCTAATTTTTTCTGAATCGAATGAGACCAAATTTGGAAAAAGTATGTGTGTGTGCGTGAACAGATTCAAAAATTCAAAAACCGTAGGAAAGATATTACTTAGGAATCATGCTGATTAGTTTTAAAGGTAAAGATTCGCTGGGACATGTTCTTGTAATTAACTAATTAAAAATTTAAAAATCATTTAATGAAACTTGATAAGCACTTATGGGTCGGCTAGATTTTTTATACAATGGGCTGAGCCGTTTTCTTGTAATTAGCAGAAAAGTGAAAAAAATTCCGTCTGCATTTTAGCCAAAATTTTTGGACCGATTTTAAAAATTTAAAATTTATTTGAAATATATTATTTGATTTTAAAAATTTAAAATTTATTTGAAATATATTATTTGAGAGTCGTTCTTTGTAATTAATGGTTGAAAAAAAAAATTTTAATAAAACTTCATGTCAATAGATATCATGGTCCTCAACAACAATTCCAAAAATTCATCAAATGTTGAAAAAATATTGTAGTCAATATTAGTGTCAAAAGTTGCTTTAAAAGTTAATGTTAATGTTTTGTCACTTATCAATTATCAGTTCATTAAAATTCATAATAATCTACTAATTTTAGGACATACAAGCACTAGTATCTGTGCACTATAAAATATAACTACAGATATTATAAATATGACCGAGAGATTATCAATTGGAAATAGGAATAAATAAAATTATTACACGGTTCGGGACGTTCATGTAAGTTGCCTTAAGGCTAAATGCCACTTTCAACCAGTTTGTTTTTAAGCTTATCACTGCCAAAACCAAATCAACTCAATCACCGATATTTCGATAATTTTTCATTTTAAAACCGAAATAACGGTAAAATACCGGTATTTTTATTATCTTAAACAAATATGTAAACAAAATTGGAAGTTTCTAGTATAAATATAAAAAAATGTATATACAACTGCAACTATATTCAACTAAACAATATAAAAAACAATAAGTTTATTTTTTAAATAATAATTTAACAAACTTATATCTAATTTAATTAACTTTTTATCAATATCGAATATATTGAGTACTTTTCACCAAAATCAAACGTATAAGTAAGAAAGACCGAAAACTCATAAAAGATCCTATCACATTATTAAAATACACTGTATTGTCTGTATCCGATGTGTTAAATTGGCATAATTTTGGCAATATTTTAAAAAAATAATTTTTCTACACTAATTTAAGATTGGATTCTTTGTCGAGATAAATAATAAGTTACTATAATTGCTAAATATTGTTATTTAAAACAATGCGATGCTTCTATAGCATTCTCAAACTTCAAAACGTTTTCGAAAAATAATATTTCATAATTATAATAAGAAGCAAAAAATATTTAGTAATTATCATAATTATTATGTATAAAGTTAGGAAAAAATAAAGATTAAGCAGGGGTAATCTGAATGATATAAAATATTTTAGCGCAAATATCACATAAAAACCGTTACATTTTTACATAAGAGGAAACAAACATAATTATCTAAGTATTCTATTTATTGTAACACGATATGAAGCCCTTAGTAAAGCAATAAATATTCAGTTTAATGACGAGTTGAGATAATATTTTGACATTTGTTTATCCTGTAGAATCGCATAAAGATATAGCTGTTTATGCGATTATGGAATTTAAAGATAAATTTGTACCGAAAAATTTAAACTTTAGTGTATTTTGTATCAAATAGCGCTTATGTAAAAATACCGAAAATACCGGTATTTTTGGGGTAAATACCGGTACTAATACCGCCGAAAAATCGGGCGGGTATACAGGTATTTCGGTATACCGGTATTACATTCCCTAATCAACACAAATAACACATATCAAATGTGCTAAAAATTTTCTACATTTTTTGAATATTTGTTTTGCGCTCGGATTGAGCTGATAGTCAGCCATAGAGTTTGTTCATTATCAAGTTAGAAATCTGCTAGAGAAATAGAAAATGCAAAATGAGCGGCGTCATTTCTTCTGAGCAAGAAATAAATTATGACGCAAGAAAAACTATGTATTAATTACCTAAATAAAAGTACTCTTTCTTTAATCAATCAGAGTTTCACCTCCGATATAATTTATCGCCTCCTGCAGGAACAGGAGTACTCCACCTAATACTCCTTCCCCAGTATGATCCTCCTAACGGCTGTCGCATATCTTGTAATCGCGCTCGGATCGTAAACTGAATCGTAAACAGGATTATATTGTCATCGGGTAGTAAGACGCTATCGTAAACTAAGTAGCCGCCGCATTCCAAATATATACATACCTACACCTACACCCTTTGTAGTACTGCCGAAATAGGTAGTGACTGACACCCATTGCCTGCATTGGTGGCCCCTGTGTTCAAAGTTATGGCCCTATTAAATTAGGTGCCCACATCGCACGAGAATTGAGAGATTGTTGAACCAATTTCAGTTGAATGGTAATCTTTGTTAAGGTTACTTATACAGGGAAAGGATAAATTAATAATTTGCATTATATATATTTTATATATAAAATTCTTCTGTAATGGAGTTTAAAAGGTTAATCCTCCTGAACGATTATTGGGATTTTGATAAATCTTTCTGGAGTTTGTTGAAAAATTTTTTTAGGATTTTTTGAATTATAGAAATATAGTTAGATTGTAGAAACAAATAAAAAAAAATGTAAAAAACCGTTTATTATTGATTGACATTGAAAATATTTGAGACAATACTTGACATTAAAAACAAATGAAAACTGTCATTTGCCAAACATTTCTATTCACTTATAGGCTAAGGCAATATTAAAATATAATAAATTCATGATTATAAATAAGTCAAATGTAATGTCTACATTATTATTACCGAAAAGCAGCTGAGATCTGCCAAAAATTTAAATAATATAATAAGATAGTGTCAACATGCGTCTGACAGGTGATGCAGTCTGCGCATGCGTCTGTCAGTGATTACACATCAAACTTAGTCCATAATTCACTTTGACTGATTATTATTTTTAACTTTTAAATGCAGTCGTGTTTTGCCTTACTTTACTAAATCACAGTACAAAAATAATTTACTTATTCAAAAAATTATTGTGTTAAAAATTCCAGTGCTTGGCATTGGATACGGAATATTTACTCAAGTCAATGGAGCGTTTTGTGTCAGAATTTTTTTATTGTGCTCCAATTTGTATATAATTTTGAAATTAGGTTTCCGGGGGAATGGCATCCGTTTTCATTAGTGTAATTGTATTTTTTTTAAAATAACGTCAGATATCCATAAAAGAACTAATTATAAGAGAAATATGTTCAGTAATGGTTTTCAAAAAAGCAAATACTTTTCAAGTTATTGACTACTGAATTTTTTTTGCGTTTTTCAACATTTCTTGCTAATATCTTCAAAGATATACCTTGCAACGAAAATCATATAATGATCAATTATATCAATTATACCAATCAAAATCTTAATAAATCCATATTTTATAGTGTTTTAGGAACAATAATAGGCTAGATATTAAAATGGGTTTTATAATGCTTAAAATACGCTTTAAAATGAGTGTAAAATGAGTGAGCTATCATGCAAATAAAAAACGCACACATTGGTTTTCTCATTTAAATCAAATAGTTTATGAGTGCCATTTCCACCAAAATTAAAAATAATGGTATTCCTTTTAGAATTAACTTAGTTTAAGAGATCTTGACATATTCTAGAAAATACCACAACTTTAGTACAAACGATTTTCAAAAAACTCATGATTTCATGAAAAAAAAATCTATTAAAAAAAAACAACCAATTTCTCATTATTATATCTTAGACAGAATAAGAGATACGTATATGGGTACATAGATGAAAATTCTTTGAAGGTCTTTTTTTGACTAATTATTGCTTTTTGAAATGGAAAAGTAATTATTTATATACTTAGGTATTTATATATATATTTGTTTATACGCATTTAAATAGAGTATTTGAGCTGTTTATAATCGGCAATAAGTATAATCACTAACATAACCTTAAAATTTATAATAAAAATGTAAATAGTTACATATTAATCTTTATATATATCTTTAGGTGTATACAACTAATTGGCATATATATTATCAGTAAATGTGCTTTATATTCGACTACTTTATGTTAAATATAGGGTTAAAACAAAAAATATCGTGTATCACAAGGTACTTAAATGAAGAGCAACCTACGTACTAAAATACAGAAATAATTATGAATGATGTTGGTATTTTATTTTTATTTTTATTTTTTACAATTAAAAAAAAACTGCTCATTTTTCGCCAAGTTCGCCGGGTCAGCTAGTATATATATATATATATATATATATATATATATATTACTCTGGTAATAAGAATATATATTTAGTAAAATCTGTAAACATGAAGGAAACTTGCAATAATTAGTCAAAAGTAAAAGATTTGCATTTCAAGAGTTTTACAAGAAATCAATCGGAACAAAACAATATTTCATAAACATCTCTTAGAAAATTCATAAAAGCTATCAATATATATATATATATATATATATAAATATAAATATATAAATAATTTAGCAAATTCTATTAATTCTCGATTTCTAACAAATTTTAATAATTTTATTCCACAAAGAAATATTATCACGGGCGTCTCTATTTATTTCTTGCTCCGGAGGAATGATGTCTCTCATTTAACTTTCCCGGTTAAATTTTCTCTCCTGTACTACACTAATAATGTTTTGCACATTTGTTTTAAATGCTCATATTTTGCATGCAGTTGACTTCTCTCAGGCTAAATATGAGACAACTTGTCCGAAGGATAAATTGGATGAAGGATTAGTCTCCTGGAGGAGCACGTAGTGTTAACTCTGTAATGAGAACATTTGTAGGTGAAACTATACTGTAAATGATATATTTAATTTATATTTTAATCTGTATATTAAAAATATAATTTTATAATAAAGTGTTCACATCTCATCAATATTTTATTCATCATTGCCCAAATTTGTAATATCACGAAATTATACAAACCTGTTTAATCGAGTTCAATTATAAAGGCAAAACATTTAAATTAAGGTCCATTCTAGCTTCTCTAAGGCATTTTGTAGGACAAAAGAGCAAACTATCACACCCTTTCCTGAAGTAATATCCGATACTTAACCGGACAAGGGCTATTATTAGCGGTCGGCGACATGGAGACCCTTTTTGGTCAAAAGGGTCCTTCGAAGGCATTTGATCGAAATGAAGATTCATTTGGAACGAAATTAGACGAAGTAATTGAAAAAACTTATCTATCTATCCCTTATATTTTAATTTTATTTTTTATTTTTTAAATCCATCCCTGTTCTCATAAATATTAATGAAAAGCCTCTAAAAGCAGTATTAATCCGATGCCCACTCCAGATTATTATTACGCTGACAAATCCTCTATTTGAAAACTGAAAATTGCAATTTTCCATCGGATTGATATTCTACAATAAAGAAAAAACGTTGAAAAATTTTATCTGTGTACAAATGAATTCGCTGCAGAAATAAATGGAATGAAAAAAAAATCGTCCAAAATAAAATCTGATAATATACATCATGGGAAAAGTCAATGAAATTAAATTCTAATTTGTACATTTTTAATTTTGATACCATGGTCGATTGCGATAATTTGAAATTCAGAATTATATATATATATATATATATATATATATATGTGTGTATACAGAATTATTTTTACAGCTTTGGGATTCATTAAATCAACGTAAAAAAATATATAACAGGTTGTCAAATATCTTCCTTCCGCCTTTTTGTATTATAAACCATACAAAAAAGCGGAAGGGAGATATTTGACAACCTAACATTAATGTAATTGTGATGTTAAATATTTTTTAACTAATTTTTAAAAATGCGTACAAACGTTCAAAGAGAATGAATATTCAATTGTACAAAATAAAATTTCAACTAAATAATTAAATATTCACAAAAATCACAATTCTATAAACATTTAATATTTTTATATCAATTGTCACACTAGAAATTATTTTGTCAGAATTTTTAACATTTGTCAAATAGAATATTTGTTTCAAAGCATATATTTTTATTCTTATTTATAGCTACGTGTCAATATTTTTAGAAAAATGTATTTTAACATCTAACAGAATTTTGACAACAAAATGTAGAGATTTTTCTAGAGAGTTTTTAGAGAGGACAACGACCCATTGAAACAGATAAGGAAAACCTTTACTGATGGAATTATACATAGATTTATTAATTTCCCGAAAAAGTTTTAACGTTTTAAATTCTGGTTCTCAACGTTTTAAATCATTCTGAATCGAATGAGACCAAATTTGAAAAAAGTGTGTATTTGAAACTATGTTAGTTTTTGGTCAGAGACCAAGCTCGCATATCTCGAAAACTACCGTATGAACAAATCTATAATTTTTGTCACAAACTTGGTCTTGTCTAATAACAATGTGTGCCAAGTTTCATTAAATTCGCACGATCCGCTTTTGAGAAATTTACCATTGTGCAGTTAGGCCAAAAGTGCTCTCAACCCGAAACTAGGCTAGTTTTAGGTCAGTGTGCAATATCGCATATCTCGAAGACTACCGTATGAACCAATCTGAAATTTTTGTCACAATCTTGGTAAAGTATAATAACAATGTGTGCCAAGTTTCATTAAATTCGCATGATCCACTTTTGAAAAGCAATCATGGTGCACCTAGGTCAAAAGTACTGAAGATTTCTCTTTATTTTTTTGTTTTGAACAAAAAAAAACTAATTATGATTATTATAATTAAAATATATTTATAAATTAGGTGAATCTCAATGTTTTCATTCACTTAGGCTTATTTATATAAATTTTAGTTAACATTCTGTTTATTTAATATTTAAATAGTCTACAAAACACTGATTTTTTACATATAGAAAAACATATAGAATATTTAATTTTAAATAAGTTATATAGCCTACAAGGAACATCAATTGATCTAATAAATGTTTTGAGTTAAGATTTTTTGGAAAAAACAATTTAATAAAAAATAAATTATAAAAAATATTCATTCAACATTATTAGGTTTTATTTCTTTGGATTTTTATAAATATTTTTTTCTTGATTTCCTGGTATATCTAACATTGGTATATCTAACTTTGGTTTGGATTTTTTTTGGATTGTTTTAAAAATGCATTTTTTTGACACACTATCCATCTTCAGCATTTTTAAATTTATTAAATAAAATTGTAAAACAAAAAGAGTATTTTAAAATATCAGTTGGGTTGGGTTTTCTAAGTAAAATATTTCAAAATCATTCGGAGATCTACAATAGTAAAAGTTGAAAAGAAACAATTTGAAAAGAAATTGTATGTTTTCAAATATGCATCATGAAGAAGGAGTTTGCTAGAAATTCTGATTTGGCTGTTTAATGTTTCCTCAACGTTCAAGTCATTCTAAATCGTTTGACGTCAAAATTTAAAAAAAATATATATCTATCAGTTGGGAATCAAACTTTTCTTACAGAAATTGTAGATTTGATTTGAAAATCTAGCGAATTAAAAATTAAAAAAAAGCATATAACGTAAATTTCGAACTTAAATTTGAAAATTCTTAATTTTTCCAAAGACATAAGTTGGGAATCAAGCTTTTTTTGCAGAAATTGTAGATTTAAAATGAAAATCTGGCAAATTAAAAATTAAAAAAACAACTGGTTTAAATTACAATTTCATGAAACTTCCTATTTATTCCAAAATTCTCATCTGTTATTTTGTTACAATAAATTGAATATAAAATGAATAATAATTATCGAAAGTATACTTAAGAAAAAATGTGTTCAGAAAACTTGGTTTTAGATTGTTTGAGTTTATTGAAATTGAAAATATGTTGATTTATTATTTTAAAAATGTTTTGGAAACTTTCTCCAATAAAACTTTAATCACAATCGTTGCAATTTATTTTGTGAACAAAATCAATAACACTATGTTAAAAAATATAGAGTCCGCCAACTAGCTTTTTTTGAAAAATTCCTTAAAAAATCTTGAAATTTTCTTTTTGTTTGAAAATTCTATTAAAAAACCACTAAATATTTTCAATTGTTTTATTTGAAAGTGAAATATGAAGAGTGCAGAGTACACAGTAGGGTTGCTTAAGTCGTACCCCTAAAAAAAAAACAAGTTATTTGGTGGACCCTATAGAACTGAATTTTATTACAAAATTAAACAAAACTAATATAAAAATTTGAAAATCTAGCAAATTAAGAATTAAAAAAAAACAAATGATTTAAATTACAATATAATGTAAATTTTTATTTATTCTGAATTTCTTATCTGTTATTTTGTACCTCTGATCTGAATTCGACTTGCACAAGAGAGAGTATGTATGTATATCTTTTTGCGGACGCAAATACAACACATTAATCTTCGGAATGGACGCACCAGGATGAAATACATCCAAGTAGATATCGATAAAATGTTCGATGTTTCGAAAAACACAAATAGTAGTAGTAGTCGTAGTATATATAGTTCAAATTTAATAATCAAATATTATAAAACCAAAAAATCTGAGACCACAAAATTAGACTTATCATATTATTATTCTCTGTGAAGATTTGTTCCCAAAACACGCGTGTCCATCAGATATACGACTTTTATCCTACTATAAAATATTCCTCAGATACATTATTCATAATACTCTCTTAGTAAGTGATAAAAAATTATGACTTTCCTCCTAAGCTGATCTTGGGGAAGTTCTTGGAGAGAGTTTATTTTCCTCCTCTCCTGGGATGTTTGGCGATATCCATAATAAAACTGTATAAAAGCCTCGAATGGGGACGACGACCACTTGTCTAATAACTTTATATTAGATTCAATCTTATTCCCATATAAGCCTTAGATCGAATAAAAATATTTTATGATAAAGGACTGACTGAGTTATGAGGATTTGATTTAAAAATAAATCTATCTAGTTTTATGCTCTGAATTAAAATCCACTTTAAAAAAAGAAATTTTAAAACATTTATTTATGTTTTTCTCTGTTTTTAACTTCATTAAAAAAAATTTATACAATTTTTAGTGTACGGTTTATTTTTTGGTTTGATAAAACAAAACTTTTGTTCTTTTTCATGTTTTAGAAAGAACATTTTAGAAGTTTAGAAAGCTTTTTAACAAAAGATATTTCAGAAGAAGTGAGACAAGATACCTTCGAAATTTAATAAAATGCATGCATTAGTGTTGCATTTTTTATCTTAATTATCTTTTGTTTCTACTTTTCTGTTTTTTAACCTCATTGAAAACATTTCTTTACATACAATATTTGGTGCAAGATTTATTTCTAGGTCTGATAGAACAAAACTTTTTGACCATTATCATATTTTAGAGAAATTCGACAAAAATATTTCAGAAGATTTCTATGTAAGATAAATTTTACGTGAATTTTTCCATCAAAGTACTGATTTTTTCATGCCCTATCAAAGTATTGATTTTTCATATTCTTTGAACTTATTTACAAATTTGTATAATGGATTAATAAAAATGTAGATAATCTCACATATTTAGATAATAGAAGAACAACTATATTATGAATTTTGTTGACTTTTTTCACGTTTTGAGTCACAATTCGTAAATTTTTTTTTATTAAAGATTTCGGATTTTACAAATATTTATTATTCTCATGACAAGTGTGGTGTAAATGGCTCAGTCAGTATCATGACCGACTCACACCCCAATAACACTCGGTTCGAGTCCTGGCACTGACAGAATTGTCATTCAATTTGTTAAATTGAAATTGAGTTTAAGAATTTGAATTGTTGAATTGAGATGACGATTCTGTCAGGACTCGAACCGAGTACCACTGGCGTGTGAGTCAGACACGACACTGACTGAGCTATTTCCGCCACATATTTACCATCACGTCGAAAATATTTTTTTAAACTGTTTTTGCTTATGTAACTATTGTAGTCCTTGAAGTTTAAAAGTTAAATTTTTAAAATGATTTGTTTCTTTCAGGTTATGAAAGCACTTCAAGGAATAAAATGGTGAGTCAATTTATTTATTTATTTAGAATATATATATATATATATATATATATATATATATCTTGATATTGTTTGTTTCGACTTTGAAACATTATATGATACAGTTTTGCAGCCACAAGTCGAAAAATAAAACAAGAACGTAAATATAAATCAATTTACGATTTATATTTACGTTCTTGTTTTATTTTTCGACTTGTGGCTGCAAAACTGTATCATATTATATATATATATATATATATATATATATATATATATATATGTACATATATATTTACAATCAGAAATCATAATTTTCTAAGGACAAAATTAATTTTCTTATAAAAAGCAGTCAGATTATTATCATTGAAAGTGTGTATAAAAAATATATTCAGATATCATGACTTTAGATCATTTGGGGTTATTGAAATTATGAATATGTTAACTTATTATTTCAAAAATATATAAAAATCTTTCTCCCATATAACATAAATCACAATCGTTACAACTTATTTTGTAAACTGAATCACTAAACTAAACTGAATCAATAACTCTATGTTTTGGATTGTAAAACAAAAAAATTAGAACAGAATATTATTATAAAATTAAGCATAACTAATATATATCTTTATGATTTTTTTTTTTCAAAAAAATGAGAAAAACTGCCTAATTTTAACAAAAAAGTTATAATTTCATATTTATAAAGAGAAGAATGACTGTGAGAAACATTCCAAATAGAAAAAAATTAACTTAGATATTTTTAAAAAAGAAATATTATTATTTTGTTGGAACCATATATATGTTCTAATTTGATTTTAATTAGTTTCTATTTTTAATATGTCGGACGTGAATTATTATTAAAAAAATCAAATTTTTGTTCCAGAACTTCCATTTGTATAAATTTTCAGCTAATTCGATCTGATTGAATATATTTTTTTTTAGTATTTACCTTTATATATTTTTTAACCGTTTGATAATACACATTTTGTTCTCGAAAACGTACAATTTTATTTTTAACTTCCCGTAGGGTAAGTTATAGTAATCGCAAAAAAATCAAAAATGAAAATTTTTGCATTTCTCGACGTTTCAAAGGTTTCTGAACATTTTGGCATACCTTAGAAAAAATGTGTGTGTGTGTGTGTATGTATGTATGTATGTATGTATGTACGTGTGTGTGTGTATGTGCGGATACAAATTTTCGTCGACGATTTCGGGAACACGGATCAACCGATTTGAATAATTCAAAAAACATTCGATTCGTATTGATAAGGAGACGCGCTGATTAGTTTTTGGCGAAGGCAGGTCTAGCCGTTCCGAAGATACAGGGCAAAAAGTGCCGAAAACGGTAACTCAGTTTTTAAGAGAACGGAGCGTCCGATTTGAATAATTCAAAAAACATTTCACTTGTATTGACAAGATGAAGAATCTATAAAATTTTCATAAAGGTAGGTTTAGCGGTTTCGGAGATATGGAGGAAAAAGTAAAAAAATGAGCCATTTGGTGGTCAAAAATGATCATTAGACATATGCACATCAAATTATCAGATATTTTATAGAGATTTTAATAATAAGTTTAAATTTTGTTTACATTCATATGGGTTCCGTACCAATGTTTATCCGTTAGACAGCGATGCGGCGCTTATGCGCTTTATATTTTGTCTCTATGCAGTTAAATCAGTACGATTGCTTTGAAAAAAAAGTTTAGATCTTCCACAATATGTCAAAATAAAGAGAAAAAATATTTTTCAAAAAAAAAATTAAAAAAATTTTTTTTTAAAAAAAAAATTTTTTTTTTCAAAAAGTAATTTTTTGTCCAATTTATAGTTTCTCAAAAATCTTATTTTTTCAAAGTAAATGTTTTTCAAAAATGTTAATCGTTTTAAAAAAAATAATAATTTTTGGTACGGGAAGTTCCAGCAATTTGCCTTAAGGCACGATGCCTTAATTGCCTTAAGACAGAATTCCACTTACAGCTAGTTAATATTAAATTTGCTTACTTCCATGGATTGCCTGTTAAATAATCTGACAATATGTTTCAATAACGAACAAAAAATTTTAATCTCATCTATCCAAAAACGAGTTCGTAATAGTGACATTACTGAATTTTTTACAAATCTGTCCATATATTTTTTTGAGTTTTTTCACTTACAATTTGCATACGCATATTTTGTGGGCAAGTGTAATTTTCCCTTAAAATTGCATTCGATTTTGAAATAACTGACAACAAGACTGAACTATATATTTTACGCAAGAATCTGCTTTTGAGTTCATTTCATATTTATTTTATTTTATTGTATGAGGTCGAATAACATTCGTGAAATAAAAATGCAATGTCCGAAATTCCATTCCTGCATAGGAGTGCATTTCGTCCACGATATTACTGAACAAGAGTATGTCAATAAAAATGCATGCAAAATTTTATATTATGCATTTTGGAATGAAAATATCAAGCCAACTATATCAAGAATCTGCAGGACACAAATTCCTCAGAAGACGCTTGATAAAAAATTCTTGTAATTGATGTACGGGTATTATTTTAATTTAATCTAGAATTTTAGATTTGATATCAGATTTGCATTTGAATTCGAAATTCTATCCCAAATATCAATATCCAGTTGCATTTTATTGCTGCAATATTAGAATTGCCTCTCGAAAAGTGTCACACAGTTCACGAGTCGATATGGCAATAGGAATTTTTTGAAAAATGATTTTCCAAAGGCGCGCGCGAATTTCAAACATATATGATAATACATATAATATTCGAGTGCGAATTTTTCGATTCGATTCGATTTTATTCGGTGGCAAAGAGGCAAATAGCATTCATGATACATTTGTATGGAGAGAGGTGTATGCAAATAGGATTTTGATAATGGACGTTATGCGTGCTTCATATTTCAATATTGAAAGCATTGAGGGAAAAGTAGAGGAACAATTTTTTTTGAAAGAAAAATATTTGGTAATTGCAAAAAAAAATGTATAGCATGGTGGTAGAATTATGTTATACGGCCATTTATGGCAATTTAACACGATACCCATAGACTTTTTTTTTGACTTGAGTCTATTCTGATTGCCTTGATTTTCTGCTTTGAATTTTCCATACAAGGTTTTGGAACTTTTTTTACACTTTTCTGAATGCCTCAAAAACTTTGTAGAAAATATTCTTTTTATTTATTTTACCAAAAACTAGATAATTTCTAGTTTATAGTCATATACAAAATTTTGAATAAATTAGATAGAAACTCGCCCTTACATATTCTCCATAATTTTCCATACAAGGTCCCGGCACACTTTTTTACACTTTTCTTAATAACTCAACATTTTTGTATAAGACTTTTGTTTTTATTTAATTTAGCTAAAACTAGAAAAAATTTACTGTACTCGACTGTAAACTATTTAATATATTCACGAATAAAATTTTTGAATAAATACAATTCAAACTCGTCCTTTTATATTGTCCTCAGGAATTGTAGTAAATTTTATCTAGTTTCTCCCTATCTAACTAAAAAAGATTGCTTTTATATAAAATTTCTGAGTTATTTGACAAAAACCAAAAAAATGACCCGAATCCACTAATTATTGCTAAAGAATGAAAAACCAAATTCAAAGTCGTTTTATTCAAAAATTTTATTTCGGAGTGTATATAATTGTTGGCATGGAATTTTAGTACATTTTATCTAGTTTTTCCTTACCTAACTAATGAAGAGTGCTTTCATATGAAATTTGTGAGTTGTTTGACAAAAACCACAAAAATGTCCCGAATTTTCCATTGCGATTTCGAATTGAGTTTTTACAAAAGCATTTATTATATATATCAGTAATTATAATAATATTGATAAGTGTTTTTAGATACGCTTTTTGACTATAATATTATAAATATAATATAATATTTAAAAAGTCAAAAATCTGTTTACACACACACTTTCATAAACTTTTTACAAATTTGGTCTCATTCGATTCAGAATGGCTTGAAACGTCGAGAAAACATAAAATTAGCGAATCGGATTTTTTGGCTGAAACATTAACTCTAAAAGTAATAAATATAAAAATAATTATATAAGTATATCAATAAAAAATATGGTATTTTTTATTTACAATGACTTTTGCTTATACATCAAAAGTAAATATAGATCATCAACTAGATTTTTGAATAAACTGCATATGAGTGGCATTATTCCTAAAGTCAAGTTAGATAAAAATTTTTGGATGAGATTTCAGACTTCTTGGATGAACTTCAGATTTAGCTATTTAGATAAAATTTTCAATTATCTATTACAAAAATGAAGTATTTGCTTTAACTAAAAAATACTACTAACCGATTAAAAATATTTTAATAATTTAAAAAAACTACTTAATCTGACTTTTTATATTTTTCCCTATTTTCTCTGGACATCCGTGCTTTCGGCTGAAAATTTTCCCAATATCGACACGTTTGCCATTTCATCGTCAAAGAACTCAAAATAAAAATATATTTCGATATGAATGTCAATAAAAAGTGCATTAGACGTAGGAACTTTTGTGCCTATGAAAGGATTCGAGAATAAAACACCTGAAAAAGATCATAAATAAAAAATCAAAGAGACACTATTTTATTGAAGAAGATAGAGCTATATGTGCTTTTCGGCAATATTAATGTAGACATTATTTTTTCTTTGTTTATAATCAAGAATATATTGTTATCTATTAATGTCTAGGCTCATAATTTAACCTAAATTCAAATTTCAATTGAATTGACATTTCTGACAGGTGACTGTTTGTATGTGTCAAAATGATTTTAATATCAAACAATGATCTGTGGTTTTTTACCATTTATTTCTACAACATTACTATAGTTCTATAATTCATGACATTTAAAAAAAATTCTTTAACAAACTCTAAAAAGATTTACCAGTATTTAGATAACCGCGCAGGAGGAGTTCGATTTCATACATCCGTACAGAAGAATGTTGATGCAATTTTGTATGATATATTTAATTCGATATCTTTTGGTGAAGATGCATAATTCAAAATAATCATATATATACGAGTATATATATATATATATATATATATATATATATATATTTTTTCATTATCTAAAATTAGAATTTTACTACATTATTATCGTGTTTTCATAACCCATTAATATTGCAATTTAAATAATGTTTTCGAATTGAAATTGCATGAAAAGTATTTACTGTTTATAATTGCATTTTATAATCGCAGTAAAATATTTGCTGCAGCAATCGATTAAAAACTAATAAGTTTTCCAACGTTCAATCCATATGTTTTATTATTGAATTTGAAATTGACATTGCTGTGCAGGAAATGTAGTTATGTAATTATAAAATATGTTTTTTATTTAAAAATATTAAAACTAGTGGTGTGTGGCATCATGCCTTAAGGCAAATTGCTAGAACTTCCTGTATCGTAATCAAACATTCCAGGAATTTTAAACGTTTTCAAATTTATTATTGCAAATTCTGTAACTTTCATTATTTTTGCTTTCTTGTTATATCTGAGCAAATCAAATGTAAATCATAAATGAATTTATCTCCAGGAACATTAACAAACGTCATTTCATTTCTTATTCAATTTAAAAAAAAGTTGCGTATAAAAATTTACACAAAATTGACAAAATGCTCCAGTATAGTCACAATCTAAACGCATTTGCAAATAATTCTGTGCGGCATTTTCACTTAGACTGCGCTTTGCTAGGCGGAATTTTTACATTTTTCAATAGTTTTCACAAAATTGAAAATGTGCTCCAGTACAGAAACAGTCTAAACGCACTTGTGAGAACATTCGTACCAAGTTGTCACTTAGACTGTGTTTAGTTTGGGTAAATTTTTAATTTTTTAATAATGATAATTCTTTTATTAATTATAAATTTATATAAAATTGGAAAAATGCTCTATTAGAAATAATATCCTAATCCAAAAAAAAAATTTTTAGATATCGAAAATGTGTAGGAAACAAAAAAAATAAAATTTAAAATACAAAAAGAATTTTTTTTTCTAAAAAACTACTTATTTCTTCTCACTGTCAACGCAATGTCAGCGTAATGTTCTTTGAAACCTTCAAATCGGAAGCTTTGTTCTATCATAAACTACAATTTTCTGCACATTTAGCTCCGTATCTCCAAAACGGATGGACCTGCCCTTGCCGAAAACTAATCAGTACTTATCCCAATCATTAAAAATTGAATGTCTATTGGAATCATTCAAATCGCAATCGTACTGCTTTAACTGCATGGAGACAAAATATCGAAGCGCGTAAGCGCCGCGCCGCCGTCTAACGGATAAGCATTGGTACGGAACCCATAGGAATGTGAACAAAATTTATACTTATTGTTAAAATGTCTATAAAATATCTGATAATTTGATGTACATATGTTCAATGATCATTTTTGGCCGCCAGATGGTATTTTTTTTTTTACTTTTTTTACTAGATCTCCGAAACCGCTAGACCTGCCTTCATGGAAATTTGATCAGTTCTTCATCTTGTTAATGCAAGTAAAATGTTTTTTGAATTATTCAAATCGGACGCTCCATTATCTTAAAAACTGAGTTACCGTTTTCGGCACTTTTTGTCCCATATCTTCGGAAAGGCTAGACCTGCCTTTTCCAAAAACTAATCAGCACGTCTCCTTATCAATACGAATCGAATGTTTGTGAATTATTCAAATCGCTTCATCCGTGTTCCCGAAATCATCGACGAAAATTTGTATTCGCACACACACAGACACACACACATACACGCATACACACACACATACATCCATTTTTTCTAAGGTATGCCAAAATGTTCAGAAACCTCTGAAACGTAAGGATATATAAAAATTTTCATTTTCGATTTTTTTGCGATTACTGTAACTTACCCTACGGGGAAGTTAAACATTAATTTCGATTTTTGGACGATTACAATAACTTACTCTACGGGAAGTTAATAAATATTCTTTCAAGTTGATGTAGGTATTTGTGTCTTTAGCTACATATGATATTATACCATAGTTTTTTTTTGTTTTGAAAACTTTTCGTACAAACAATTGTAGTACCCTGTTTCTGCATTTACTTTTTTCCTCCTGATCTGCAAACTGGTGTTCCTAATAATGTCACTTATTCCTTAGTTAGACATATTCCAAATGTGTCTGTTCACCAAAATGCTAGGACAGTATGAAGGTTGTTTCAGACGGCGGTGTAACGTCGACAATTAGCATAAACCGCAATCATAGCCAATTACATCGGATATTGTCCTGACTTTAATTATATTAATTACATTAATTACATTAATTAGATGGCAAGCAAGAGGGTTCACAAAGGGCAGACAGAGTGTAGGATATTGTTTGTAAACAACAACCGCAACGCGATATTATTATATTTTCATTTCAGGTATGCGGCGAAGGTATGATTTTAGTTTCCTTAATGTTTCGGGAGGAAGAAAGTTGCGAACAAATTTAGGAGGAGATTATAGGGATGTGAAGGTAATTGAAGATATGAGTGCGGATATCTATAAGTTTACTGTGTTTATTTTATTAACTTCCCGTAGGGTAAGTTATAGTAACCGCAAAAAATTGAAAATGCAGATTTTTGCATATCTTTACGTTTCAAGGGTTTCTAAACATTTTGGCATACCTTAGAAAAAATGAACGTATGCGGGAAATTCCAGCAAGTTGAATTCAGAGGCACAACTAGTGTAACCGCCTAAAAAATGTGATTTTTTGGGAATTTATATTGAAAAACTACTTTATCAATCATTTCAAAATTATAGGAATATATTTATACATGTTTTAAGAATACACAGTAAAATTTTTGAAGAAAAATATTAAATATTTTTTAAGTTATCGTCAATCTCTAACGGCGCGACAAAAACAAGGCCCCTCACTGCTGCAGTGATTCCGGCCTTCTACGTGGATGAAAGTAAAAAAAAAAATTCTCGTGAAACTAGATAATAATGTCTGTAAAATGAACTACTATAACGAAAAAAAATCAAAAATTGACAAATGACGGCGTTTTTTAAAAAAAGTCGAATTTTACCCAAAATTTTGGTCGTTTTTGGAATGCCAAAATTCGATTTTTGATTCGATCAAAAATCGATAGTTCATTTTACGAAGAACTATATATAGAATATGTGAAAAAAATTCGATAGTAATCGGATCATTTGTTTTTGAGTAATCGCTGCAAAAAATTCGGAAAATGCTGTTTCGAGAAAAACGCGTTTAAAGATTAAATGATCGTTATACTATATATACTCTTTTAATGGCTGTGACTCAAAAACTATTTAAAACATCGATTTAAAATTTTGGTATCTTATTTTTAAAGGTATAACCTATCGAAATATGGAATAATTGAAAATTCGATTTTTTTGTAAATTTCACATTAGTTGTGCCCCTTAAGGCACGATGGCATCTTTCACTAGTTCCAAGTTGTTTTTTGAATATTTTTTATGAGAATTTAAGTAAATATTATTCTTAGTAATCACTTAGCATATTTCACTGAAGTCCAACTCAAGGGTTCTTTGCTAATTGTATTGATTTTTTAACTTTTTTTAGTAATAAAATGTCAATATGAAATTAAATCTATTTAAATGAGATCTTTATGAGCCTTATAATTAGAAAATTCCATCTAAACAATAGATTTTTAAAAATTATCGTATTTGTGGATTTTGTTTTAAAAATTACATGATCTTTAGATGCTCCTTTGATATTTTTACAAAACTTTAAATTTTCAAAAAAACTTTGTACGATTTGTTGTTGTTTTTTTTTAATTTTGAGATGCTAAACATCAAAATATTCAAAAAAAATCCCACAGCTCCCAAAAAAATTAAATGTTGGTAGTAGTAAATTTTCACAATTTATCAAAATTTTCAAATAAATTAATTTTCAGAATAAAAAAAATTAAATGTTGGTATAGTCTATTTTTCAAAACATTAAAAAAATCAATTTTTTAAATTTGTGAAACAAAATTTTTCAATGTAAGTGCAGTCGTTTAGTCTTATTAAATTAAATTAAAAAAATAAAAGTCTTTTTTTAAATTAAAAAAAAATCAATTTTTTAAATTCGTAAAAAAAATATTTCAATAAAGGTGCAGGCTATTCAGTCTTATTACTATTTTTAATTTTTTTCAATTAAAAAAAAAACATTTTCTAAATTTGTAAAACAAAAATTTTCAATGTAGGTGCCGTATATTTAGTCTTATTATAATGTTTAAATTCTTTTAAAGTTAAAAAAAATCAATTTTCTAAATTTAAAAAAAAAAATTTCAATGTTGGTGCATTTAGTCTTATTACTTTTCTTAAATTTTTTTAAAACACTAAGTATTATCAATTTTCTAAATTAAAAACAAAAATTTTCAATGTAGCTGCAGTCTATTTAGTCTTGACTATTTCTAATGTTTTCAAAATAAAAAAAAATCAATTTTCTAAACATGTGAATTTTTTTCTCAATGTAGGTGCAGTCAAAAAAATCAATTTTCTAAATTTGTAAAAAATATTTTCAATGTAGGTGCGGTCTATTTAGTCTTATTGCTATTTTTATTTATTTTTTTAAATATTTAAAAAATCAATTTTCAAAAAAGTAAAAATTTGATATTTGATTTGAATTTTGTTACTATTTTAAATTTTTTAAATTAAAAAAAAACAATTTTCTGAATTTGTAATTTTTTTTTCAATCTATTTAGTCTTATTTATTATTATATTTATTTAGTCTTAGGTGCAATCTATTTAGTCTTATTACTATTTTGAAATTCTATTAAAATTTAAAAAATCAATCAAATCAATTTCAAAATTAGTAGAAATTTAGGCAGTTATATCTGCTTGTCTATTTATAATTATTATGCTTACACATAAATCAATAAAAATTTTTTAACGATCTTATTCGACCAATAAAAAAAATTTTGCGTCTCCAAAACCACTGGACCTGCTTTCGCAAAAATGTATTCAGTCAAAACAAATAAAATATTTTTTATATCATTCAAACCGGACTTTTTGTCCCAAAAATTATTTATATAACAATTATCATTTTCGATTTTTTTGCGATTTCTATAACTTACCTTATGAGAAGATAATTAACTTACAAAATGTTTTCAGTTATACCAAGTAATTTTTTCAATGCAAATTTATGTAATTTTAATTTACTTCAAATAACAACATACCGCCGGAAAAGATTTCACCTAAGGTTAACACATTTTCTATTTATATCCACCAAAACCGCTTTGCGTTCCAAAACAAATCCGAATTATTAAATTTATAATTAAAAACAAATTAATAATAACAATTAATTTTGACGATATGTATATCTTTCCTTCACATACGTGTAAATTTCTCTTCTGAAGCAAATTTTCGTCCTCGTCCTCGTCCTTGGTGGTGTATGTTGCAATTAAAACAACCCTCGTTTTGTCTGGCTGCCCTCAGAAGGGCTTTTGCATTTCACTCGGTAATTGAAGGGCGTTTCTAATTTGGAAAACCCTTTCCCTTGGCCTTTGCTTTGCTTTTATTCAATACTGAACGATCTCAAACATAATAATGTTAATTAGAAACGGAACTGCCCGGATAATGGTAATGGTCAGTTGGGGTAAATAAAAATTACACTTGAACTTTAGTGTGATATTTTTATATGTAGAACAAAATATTTTTTAGCGTTTAATTTTTCTTCAATACTCCATGAAGAGTAGCTACACACCGATGCAGCTATTTGAATGAAATTATTGAAGTAAAACTTCTTTAGGCGCGACATGGGTGTAAATCCGTACAAATGTAACGGAAATTGTTACGACGCTAGTTAGCGCAGCTATCGCAATTATTCGATCTAGTCTGCGAGCAAAACAAAAAATACATCAAATGTCAAATCATATGTCAAAAACAAAACAAAATGTGTCGACTTTCACTTGAGTTTTTTATTTAGCTCGTAGTCTCTGAACATTTTTTGAAGTAAAACTTCTTTAGGCGCGACATGGGTTAGCAGTATAATTTGTGAGTTAATAAAAATGTCAGGATCGGAAGAATATTTTATTATGAATAATTGTAGTGCAAATGATCGCAAATAAATAATGAAAAAAGGAAAAATCTGCGCTGCGTAAGAAATGTAAGTTTATTGAAGTAATTTGTATTATTCGAGTTTTTCGAGGTTACTATATACCTCTGAGGTTATTACTAAAATGGAAAATTTTATTTTTATTTTTATAGGCAACACAGATACTACAGTTGCTCAAAGAATGAAACTGTATCGCCAGTCAGTTACTGCCAATTTATTAGAAAATATTGAGCCAGGTATCATTTTAGATGTTAATAAGTAAGAATCTTTTTGACTCCTAAAAAACGCTTCAACTATTCACATTTAAACATATTATTCTGTTATCTACATCACGTCAATTGCAAATTGATAATTCTGTATATAATGTGACTAATAATGTGACAATGATTGATCTTTTGCAAGAGTCAAATGAAGTATTTGAACTTTCATATAAAGACTTCAATTTGTTTAGGAATGCACGAAAATTGTTTAAAAAACAATTTACAAATGATAGCTTTGGCTATGTATGTTTTGTGTGTGATCGACTTTGGTTTCGAAGTGACAAATTATAAATGTGCCTGTTGACATTAATAATATGGTTAATTTATTACCTCGTAATATTGATGATTCATAGATCAAGCTATGTGCAGGGCTTGATAAATAAAACAAATATAAAAGTCAATTTGTTAGGCAAGACAGATATAACAGCTGTACAAAGAATGAGATTATATCACCAGCGAAAAAGTAAACTAGTTGGTTTGGTATTTAGCCTTGAGGCAAGTTACATGAACTTCCCGATATGTGTAAATAATCGACTTAATCAAAAAAAAATGTGTAAATAATATTCTTTATCAAACCTACTTTGAAAAAAACGATAATAATTTTATTAAACTTTGACGAATTTGTAAAATTGACCTACTTGTCGTAAGGCCATAATATTACAGTAAGTTCTATAAGACCATGATGTATATCGCCAAAAAAAGTTCCATGAAAATCGGCTTAAATTTTTTTTTCAACAGTTAATTACAAGAAAACGGCTCGGTAGATTTTCACCTAAAATTAATCAGTATCATTCCCAACTAATATCTTTCGAACAGTTTTTGATATTTTAAAATCGGTTCGGTAGGATGAGCTTAAATGTGGACGAAACGTTTTTTCGAATTACAAAGAAACGGCTTGTCAGATCGTTGCACGAAACCGACAAACGATAATCCTCACCGAAATACATCAAATGGCTTTTAAATTTCTAAAATCGGTTCAGGCGTTTTTGAGAAAACGTCGATCAAAAGTCTAATTTTGACAAATGCCGAAAAGACCATACTGATTTTTGCAAACTTTGACGAATTTTTAAAGCTAAACTAATTGTCGTAGGGCCGTAATATTTTAGTATAATCTAGAAGACTATGGTATCTATCGTCAAAAAAATAATCATAAAAATCGTCGAATTTTTTTTTTTTAAACTTTATTACAAGAAAACGGCCCGGCCGATCTCTACCAAAAACTAATCAGCACGATTCCCAACAATATCTTTCGAACGGTTTTTGAATTTTCAAAATCGATTCAGAATTGCGGGCTAAAACGTAGACGAAAATTTTTTACTTTTCTGCCATTTATAAAGAAACGGCTTGGCCGATCGTCGCACAAAACTGACAAACAATAGTTCTCGTCGAGATACATAGAACGGCTTTTAAATTTTTGAAATCGACCCAGCCGTTTTCGAGAAAACGTCGATTTACGGCAAAAAATCTGTTCACATACACACACACACACACACATACTTTTTCCAAATTTGGTCTCATTCGATTCCGAATGGCTTGAAACGTCGAGAAAACATAAAATTAGCGAATCGGATTTTTTGATGAAAACATAAACTTCTCCTTCGGGAAGTTAAAAAATACAAACAGTAAATGAATGTATGTTAATTTTAATTATATGAAGTTCTTCAAACACAATTGTTACAGGATGAGTTAATTTGCAAAAACAATATTTGTTTAAGCGTTGTTTAACATAATCCACTGTGTGAACGAATATTATAGAATTTATTAATCAGCAATTATTATAAACCGATCATGTCATATTTCAAGTATTACCTTGATTACATTATTGTTTGTAAATATTATACATATTTTTAATGCAATCATAAATATGTAATTTATAATTTATCATTATATAAATGTGTATAATGATTGACGACACTAATAAATGTGTGCATCACAAGTGTTACCATATTACTAATAAACATTATTCCAAATTGTTATATGGTGTATTTATTTTTACTTAACTTAAATTTTCTACTTTGTACAGTAGCAAATAAGTTATACTTCAATCGCGTGTGATCCTTACGCGCACTCTTTTTTTATTACCTTCAAGGAAAAATTTTTCAGAACTGCTGAATATGTAGTAATAATAATTTCGTCGATGGGATAACCGTTCGGGTTGCATTACAAATATATGTATTTCACCGATTAGTACAAAATTCTCAACAAACGAATTTAACGATTTTTCCACTTGGAGTACATACAAATATCTCTCCACCGGTTTGTGGGTACTACTATGTACTATCGGTTGGTGGTTGGTTGGTGGCGGTATCGAGAGTTGTATTATTTTCGCAATTGATTCGCATGGAGGCCATAAATGTGTTTATCGGGGCGGTTTTATGACCGCCTGGCGGTGTTATTCACTTTCCTGTGTAACGTAATATCAGCTGTTACTGGCGGACACTAATATAATAATGGAGGTGAAGCAAATACATACGTACATACATACAGTGAAGGTTAGAGAATACTCTCTTGCGGTGGTGGTTATTTCGAGAGGGCGGATTTATTAAAAACAAACGCGCTTGAGAGGTGTGCTTCATCAGTTTCATAAATAGATTAGAGAGGCAGAAAATATGCCAAATGCATATGTATACTTTTTTTTACTCAAACGATTCAGAATTACTTGAAACTTTGCATAAATAAAATTGTAACACAGAAATTCTGGAAACGTCGAGTTTTTGAGAAAACTGAGTATCCGATTTGAATTATCTAATAAACATTCAATTTATAATGATTGGTCGAAGTTGTGTTTAGTTTTTGGCAAAGTCAGGTCCAGCCGTTTTGGAGATACCGAGCCAATTGTGCAAAAAATGGTAGAGTTTGAGAGAACTAAGTATCCGATTTGATTGATACATAAAACTGTCTGCTTATTTTGACAAAATATCTTTCTTTAATTCAATTTATTTTTTTTATTTATTTATTTATAAATTTTTTGTAGCTCGAAAATAATTCAGATTTTAATTCTGTCTCGAGTTCCAAAACTCACTTAGGGAAGTTCCAGCAATTTGCCTTAAGGCACGACGCCATACACCCCTAGTTAATTTATATAATGCCACAAATTTTCGAAGAACTGTCTAGTGCGTGAAATTTTATCACAATGTTATATTTCATGGAAAACGCCAAAACATTTTTTTTTGAGAAACTTACTAAATTATTTTGTTTAATTGAGAATCTGCTTAAGAAAAATATTGATATGACGATTGTAGTTTGTAGTAATCATTTCCAAAAAGTAATTTTACAAAACATCTATTCAAATCATTCATTTGCTACTTTTCTACAAATGTCAATGTAATTTTAAACCTTTTATTTGAATTTTAGGCAAAAAAAGCAAATTTTAAATTAATGTCAACTTATGTGTTTTATTGTGATAATCTGGCTAACATTTGATTGCTAAAATGAGATATTTTTTTCTAAACCAGAAAAGTTTTGTAGCTTGTAGTAATCATTTCCAAAAAGTAATTTTACAAAACATTTTTTCAAATCATTTATTTGCTAGTTTTCTACGAACGTCAACGTAATTTTGAATCTTTTATGTGAATTTTAGATAATAAAAGCAAATTTTAAATTAATGTGAACTTATGTGTTCTAATAGTGACAATCAAGCTAACATTTGGTGGCTAAAATGAAACATTTTTTTTAAATCAGAGAAGTTTCGTAGTTTGTAGTAATCATTTCTAAAAAGCAATTTTAAATAACATTTTTTCAAATAATTTATTTGCTAGTTTTCTACGAACGTCAATGTAATTTTGAACCTTTTATGTGAATTTTAGGTAATAAAAGCAAATTTTAAATTAATATGTTTTTTATTATCTGGCTAACATTTGGTGGATAAAGTAAAAATCTCGTAACATTTGGTGATAGTGGTGTTTTTCTACCATATTTTTAAAACAAATTATTGATACATGAAAAAATCGATGTTCTGGGAAAATACTGCCAAGAGTACAATGAAGGGCTGGAAAAAAATGGTGGACGATCGTGAAAATCTAGTGACGTGAAAATAACTTTGTTCCTAATTCCAAAACCATTTCCAATATTTTGGCCGATGTTTTCACAAACCTAAATGCGTTTCCTCAACATTAACTTTCTTACAATAGTTTTTAAATTTGTGATATTCAAATTTTTACTCATAACATTATAAAAGCAACTTTTTATACAAATTTTGACATCATATTTTTCCAAATTTTGATGAATTTTTCAATTTGAACGACTTGTCATAGGGCCGTAATATTTTAGTATGTTCTATAAGACCACGGTATCTATCGTCAAAACAAGTTTTGTAAAAATCGTCGGAAAACTTTTTCCCAAATTTAGTTTCTAGATTCAGAATGTCTTGAAAAAACAAGAAAGTATAAAATTAGCATATCGGAATATTTTTTAGTAAAATAATAAACTTGTCCTTCGGTAAGTTAAAAATTTATTAATGCCTTTATAAAAATTCCCACATCAAATAGTAATAGTAAAGTGATAGTAAAATTATAAAAAATCTTTTTCTAAATTGTTAATTCTATTTCTAATAAGAAATAGTTCACAGCTTTTGTAATTTCGAACAAAACATTATCAAAAATTAATTAATAAATCGAAAATTCGTTTGGAATAATATTTTCTAAAATTTGTCATTTAATTTATTTTGTGAAAATAGCTGAGAAAAGTAGATATAAAATTGATTCAATTTTTTTTATTAAATGTTATTTCATTATGATGAAATATATGAATTTGCTTATTACCGTGTTTTAGTGTTTTATTTTTCGCACTCAACAGAGTGTCCACTAAATTAGTTTTTAAAAATTAATATTCATAAAAGGTTTACAACATATAATGATTTTCCAAATTAAAGTTTTATAGATTTTTTTGTATTTAATGTAAATACTTCGTGTGTTCTCATCAAATTTTTATTTCTACATATTAAATAAATACACATATAAATATCTTTCATTTTTCATCTCCGACCGCGCGATCCTTATACAAATATTTCCGATACATGATTTACAACTAAAAATAAATTCACTGAAATATTCGCAAAATGTATACATAAGAATATTTTATTACAGTTTTCGACGTCTTTTAGACTGCATGTGTAGATATAAATAATACAAATGTATTTGTCGAACGACTTTAGAGAAATTCAAGATTTATTTCCAAAGTTCGCATAAAATCCAAGAATGTACATTATTCGTTATTTAGTGAAACGCCCGTTGAAAAATTACATGTTTTGTGTGATGTCAAACAACTTTTATCGATATAAAGGATATATATATATATATATATATATATATATATCCATTACGTCAATTGTATTCACCCTGATTCGATTACATTCATATTTTCCTCATTTTTATTACTCATTTCGATTCCTTCCGACAAACTGAACACGAGTCGTACTCGCAATTGGAGTCTGCCAATAATTTATGTAAGGTTAACATTATATGAAAATCGAGAGGAAAAACAAAAGGAAAGTATATATAAATAATAAAAAAGGTAAAGAACAAACTCGTCAAATGTGTAAGAAATCAATGGAGATTATTGAGGGATAAATGTTAAGGATATTTTGCTTTCTATTCTTGTATCTGAATAAATATGAATAAATAAACTTATGTGATTTCTTGTAAATAGCATTTACATCAACATGGTAACTTTATTAGATCATCTAGTTAAAAATGTATCAAAGAATCTGAAAACAACAAAGAAACATTTTTTTCCAGAATTCCTGGAACAACTGGCAAGATCCTATACTAAAACTTTTTTTTCTTCAGGCAATAAGTTTACATGAATATCTGACATGGTTCATGTAGAATTTTTTACCGTCAGACACACATGACTGACATGATAATTAACGTGTTAATACTTCAGTTTCTCTTCTGTTCTGTTCTAATAAAATCAAATGCCTGGTAATTTTCACTAGATATTTCGTCGTCAAATTTTCTTCTTCCATGATCGGAATAACGCATCCTCGCCCTAAAATCTCTTCCTAAAGCCCAAAAGTTAAATTCAGTTCAAAAGCCGAACTCAGTCAGGTCGTTATACCTATACCTATTCCATGTCTCGGCCAAGATAGAAATAGGGGAGACCAGGGTTAGTTTTAACAATATATTAAAAATTCATACAATTTGTCATATTCATTAACTTCCCGAAGGAAAATTTCTTTTGTGAAAAAATCCGATTTGTTAAATTTAGTTTGTCTCGACGTTTTAAGTCATTCTGAATCAAATAAGACCAAATTTGGTAAAAGTATGCAAGTATGAGTATGGGTATGATTTTTGCCTTTTCGTCGTAATATTCCCAAAAACTGCTGGACCTATTGCAGAAATTTAAAAGCTTTTCGATGTAACTTGACAAGAACTATTGTTTATCAATTTTGTGCATCAGTGGGCCAAGCCGTTTCTTTGTAGTTAGCAGAAAAGTGTAAATTTTTTTGTCCACTATTAAAAATTCAAAAGCTGTTCGAAGGGTATTGGGGAATTGTGTTGATTTGGGCCATTTCTTCGTAATTAATTGTTTAAATTTTATTTGACGATTTGATGAAATTTTATATACCGATAACTTTTGTAGTCTGAAATAACATTTTAAATTGACCTACGATAAATGAATTAAAAATTAATTGAATTATTGAATTATGAAATTCATCAAAGTTTAGGATTTTTTTATAGGAAACATGAAATATAGAAAAAAGATAAAAATTAATAACTTTACTATTACTACAATACCGGTAGTTTTATTAACTAACTAGTAATAAAGTAATAAAAAATGCACGATTTTGTGCCATAGTTTTGACAAAAAAAAATTGAAAATTAAATAAAATCAGAAAACAAATCATAATCTGGATATTTAGACAAAAAAGTAGTTATCAAGTTTATATGAAGAATTATCACCAGAATCAAAAATTATATTAATTAATATTTTTGTATTAAAACTAATAAAGTACTCATTTTTCATTAAACGTCACAAAACGGTATTAAAACGTTGATGTATAAATCAGAAAAAAATTATACAATTTCTAATATAAGCGTGATATAATTTCTGATTAAGTAAGTGTCTAACAATAAGTTCATAAATATATTTTACATATTATATTTTTAAATGTTTTTGTTTTTTAATTTTTTAAAAGAAATACTTATGTGAAATTGAATTTTAAATAAAATGAAGACTAGAGCTGAGTCATGTCGTAATATAAAAAAACAAAAATTCAATATATTGCAATTTTAAAATTGAATTGTTTGTAATTTTGAAATCAAATTGTATTTGTAATTTCAAAATTTAATTATTTTCGAGAAAATGTAAAAACAATATTTTTGTGAACCTGGAATTTTTTATTATATTACGTAAAAGTAATATGAATTGTTCAGTGAATTATTTAAATATATGAACAATATGTGAGAATCACTCTTATCAAATATTTTAAATAATCGTTCTTAGATAAATAGTTATATCAAAATTGTGTAAAAGTTTGGAGTTGTATGTATTACTTACAAATTCAAAATAGTAGAAAAACTAAAAAAAAAATCGACTTTAAAATTTAAAAAAAACAGTGCAATGTTCCGGCAACTCTTGATAAGAATGAATTGCTTTAAAGTAAAATTTAAACTATTTGATAAATTCAAAAAAATCTGCACTAAAATGCAGTCAAAATCATTAATTGGTTATTACGAAATAGGGATTTGTGATAGGATAGTAAAAATTTAGGGCTGCATGTGTTCTTCAGTTACAAATTATAAAACATTTTAATAAAAAAATAAGAGTGCGCGTAAGGTTCACACGCGATTGAAGTAAAACTTAATTGCTACTGTACAAATTAGCAATTTTTAGTTAAGTCAAAATAAATACATCATATAACAATTTTGAATAATGTTTATTAGTAATATGATCAACCATTATACACATTTATATAATGATAAATTATAAATTATATATTTATAATAGCATTAAAAATATTTATAATATTTAAAAACAATAATGTAATTGAAGTCATACTTCAAATATGACATGATCGGTTTGTCATTGTAATTACCTTCATTAGAGAAATGAAGTAATTGCTGATTTATAAATTCTATAATATTTGTTTTTACAGTGTATTATGTTATTTCTGTTAAACAAATTTGCAGATTTCGCATCATGTAATAATTGTGTTTGAGGAACTTCATGTAATTAAAATTAACATACATTCATTGACTGCTTGTATTTTATAATTTTAAGGAACAGCGTAAAATATGCTTTTGATTCAGGTATTTTTTACTACGGTGTAACTTTAAAATGTTTATATAATTATGCCGATTTCCTTGTCGATATCGCTACGCATACAACGTCGTTGTACGCGTACAACGACAGATATCTATTCACATACACGATGTTTAATCACAATCGACTCGTAAGAAATGATTTCATCGAGGGCTGTAACGCACTTCCGTTGCATTTGTACGGATTTGCACTCTAGTCGCGCCTAAAGAAGTTTTACTTCAAAAATGGCCAAAATAAAATAAATTCTTAAGTTCTTAATCATTTAACCCCAGTATCCTTTATATCCTCATATCTCGGCCAAATAGTAATACAAGTATAGCCGCTGCTTCTGCTGCTCCACCATCTCTCTCCTCTGTACTCGTCGGTTGCAAAACTCTCGAATACTGCTTTTGCAACTTTTAGCAATTGTCGTCAACTTTTACGACCTCCGCGTGAGATATTTATTATGAAATAAAGAAATTTAGACCGCGGCGGCGGCGGCGGCGGTTGTGGAACAGGCAGAAACTATACTGGCAATGCCAGTGGACGAGGACTTAATACCAGAAACAGGGAATCGAAAACTTCGGGGAATTAGAAATAAATGAAATAAATATTCAGTATTAACACACTACAATTAGAAATTATTTCTATATTATTCGTAGTTTCTATAAATCTTTGAAGTTATTAAAATGGTAAATATTTTTTAAGCAAGACAGATATTACAGCTGTTCAAAGAATGAGATTATATCGCCAGCGAAAAAGTAAAAAAAAATACAAGCAGTCAATGAATGTATGTTAATTTTAATTACATGAAGTTCTTCAAACACAATTATTACATGATGAGTGAAGTTACGAAAACAATATTTTTTTAGGCGTTGTTCAACATAATCCACTGTGTGAACAAATATAGAATTTATTAATCAGCAAATACTTTATTTCTCTAATGAAGGTTCATTTCTAAATGCTAATTACAATGACAAACCGATCATGTCATATTTGAAGTATGACTTTAATTACATTATTGTTTTTAAATATTATACAGAATATATAATTTATAATTTATCATTATATAAATGTATATAATGGTCGACACTAATAAATGTGTGCATCACGAATGTTACATATTACTGATAAACGTTATTCTAAAATTGTTATATGATGTATTTATTTTTACTTAAATGCCATCTTGTACAGTAGCAAATAAGTTTTACTTCAATCGCGTGTGTACCTTACGCGCACTCTTTTTTTTTTAAATTTTGAAATTTGCTTGAACCGTATAAGTAAACTTTAAAAATTAACAATCTTGGTACGGAATGCAACGAAATTGTAACAAAATTAGTACTCATTTTTGAAAATTTTATCAAATATCTGATAATTTGATGTGCATATGTCTAATGATCATTTTTGAGAGCCAAATATCGTTTATTAATATTTTTTCCTCTGTATCTCCAAAACCGCTATACCTGCCTTACCAAAAATTTCATCAATACAAGTAAAATGTTTTATGAATCATTCAAATCGGTTACTCCTTTCGATTGCAAACTGAATTACCCTCAACCAATCCCTATACAGCACGTCACCTTATCAATAGGGATCAAATTTTTTTTTGAGTCACTCAAATCGGTTAATTCGTGCGCCTTAAATCGTGGACGAAAAATTGTATCCAATCATACACACACACGTATCAATTTTTTCTAAGATATGCCAAAATGTTCAGACGTGAAAGTATGCAAAAAAAATGTATTTTCGATTTTTTAGCGAATACTATAACTTACACCACAAGGAGTTAATCAATTTATACTTATGTTTTCGAAAGTGAATGCTATAGCATTCATTTCCACTGTGATGCAAAACGATATGAATGATGCAGCATTCAAAATTTAGAGTCAAATATTTCGAATTTAATTTTATACAATTTTACGTTTTTGTTATTATACCTACCAGAGTAATAACTAACTGATTCTTTAGGTCTTTTTGTATTATCTTATATTTTCCTGTAGTCACTAATTAATTTGGGCAAGCGTAAAACAGAAGCATAATACTTGACGTGGATGCTATAGCATTCATCAAGTCAGCCTTGACATAGTAGAATAACAGAATACAATATCATGACATTTTATATATTTTTGTGAATATTATTTCGTAATATATTTTGTATGTACTAGCATATTTTTTATCCTGACCACTGGTCTTCCGTCGGCCTATTTACCTAGAACGCTCAGGCCTCGGGTCACTGCAAGCTATCACATTTTCTAACCCTCACTACCAGACTTTAATTAATATGTTTTTACATTATGCTAAGACCTTGGGTCTTGAGCATCACAATAACTAGCTCTGACCACTGGTCTTTCACCGGCCTACCTATCCAATACGCTAAGACCTCGGGTCGGCAGAAAGTATAGCGCAAGAGAATGCAGATATTTCAAATTTAAAATTGTCCTACATTCCACAGGATCGGTTTTCACTCAATTAAATACAACGTGTTTCCGATCACCTTCGAACAGATTTGACTATAAAACTAGGCGCAGAGTAATATGGCAATCAAATTAGCCTTGACATTCGGAGATAACAAAATATTATATCATGACATTAACTTTTGTAAATAATATTTTGTAATATGTTTTTACATCCATTTACCACATTTCCACAATCTGATTACCCTTAAAAATAAAACATTTTGAGAACATCTGATCGAAAATAGATCATATTTCCCATCTCGCGCAAGCCACACTATTTTCTGTTTTCTTCTGTATAAATACATAAGAATTTGTTCTTGCGATTCCGTTATACGTGGAAATTGGACCATTTCAATGCACATATAAAATTATTTACTGATCTCGTGCTCCTGCAGCAATAATATACTTTTATTGCAATTTTTATCTATCCCAGATTATAATTTCCGAGACTGTATCTGTTCGATGGAGGAAATATTGTTGTTGGAAATGATTTAAGGGGTGAATCAAAATTAAATTTTATATAGAAAAGATGGAAAATGAAACTTGGTTGGGGTCATGTTGTAAATAGAGATCTGTTATTGAATTACCAAAAAATTAGTATTAGTATTAGCAAAGCAAAATGTAAGTGCAAGTTTGTGGTATTTCTGCTATTTTTTGCTATAAAGAGACTTAGCAGAAGGTCCATTAAAACGCATAAATCTGTCTTTTACCTAATGTCCCCATTTTAGTTTTCTTTCAAAGAATTCTCCATGAAAGCAGATCACTTTCAAAACATTCCATACATGTACTGAAAATGCAACAACATCAACATCAACATCAACAGCAACGACAACGTCGACGACTCCGGAAAACCTTTATGAAAGACTTGGAGGTATCTCTTTACAAAGATGTTTTCGAAACGGGACAAAAGTAGAAAATAAATGACTCAGGATGGAAAATAGAACGGGAGCTATTTTTTGAATTGTTCCTAATATTTAATAGTATTAGTCGTTTTACAATTTCAAAATTACAAATAACCAAAAATTTTAATTTAGGATCCAGTAAACATAATGAGCTTAAGGTAAAGTTAAGAATTTTTTATCAACAATATTTGCAAGTAGATGACAAAAGTTGCATAACGAGCCATCGCCTTGATTCTAACGACGTTGCTATCAGGAGATAAATTACAATATTTAAAAAAACATAACAAAAGTATTTTCTTTCTTTGTTAGTTTATGCGGTCGTGAGCACTGTTATTTAGTTTACGAGGAGAAGAGGAGAAGAGAAAAATTAAATAAATAGTTATTCCAACTATGCCGATCAACATTTCTGACAAAATACTAAATCAAGATTATATACAGTAATCTATATAAAAAATGTTAAATTTCTTTAAAATTAAAATAGGACATTGGACTTGTTTGCTCCATGTGTTATAAAAGACTCTATAACAAATTTTAACAAAAAAAACATTTTTACAATGATGAATTATAGCTGGGATATATAGCTGGAAGTTTTACTGAACACAGACAGTTGTTTGTTTGATATGTGTTATTTGTTGTCATATAATCGGTTTGGTTTTCACGGTAAAATTTTTCAAAGTAAAATTAGACCTTTTTGTTCCTTTATCTCTTTCCTCTGTCATAATAGAATTTTTGCAATTTAATTAAATAAATGTTCAGGAGTTATAATTAAATCTTTTTAATAATGGCTCCTGCTCAAAAAATAGGGAAAAAAAACATTTTTTTTAGATTTAACATATATGTTTAACTTTATTTCTTTGTAGTTTTGAAGTGGTTTAGATTTTTTATGAAACCCATATATATCAATATATTTAATATATTCAATCACAAACAATAATTTACGAAATTCAGTTAGAAATTTTATTTAAGTAACAAATAAGTATAATATCTTTTAACAAAATATATAATTTTGTTTTGTTAAATATAAGTAAAAATTTATTTACAAAAAATGAAACAATAAAACTGTCATTATGGAGTTGGCTATAACAAAAAAAGTAATTAAATAATATTGAACAAATTTTTAAAAAGGTTACAAATTATAAATTAAACAAATTATAATTTACAAGTTTATTGAATAAATTCTTATTCTTAAATTTTTAGTATTTTTTTAATCTAGTAAAAATTGCTTTTAATTGTAACGACTTGTCTGACTATTTATTTTATTAATCACCAAATATTTCTTCTATTTTATAAAATAATAATTTTAACACTATTTATTTATCATGTGATCGATTTTTTTGAGAATTTTTGGAACTACCCCCTTCTTTTTTTGAAAATGTTTGGATTTAAAAAAAAATTCAAGTAAATAATAAATACACGTGATATGTTTACTACATCTCTCTTTCCCCCACGTGATATTTTGTTTTTTAATTCAGAACACTTGAATATTTTTTTTAAATTTTAATTTAAATTTGAATTTTTTATTCAGCATGTACTAATACAAAAAATATTAGTACAGAACACTTCACTTGATTATTTTTTTAATTAATTACCAAATACATTTTAAATATAAAATTTATGATAAAAAATTGTCTATGTAATTTTTCGTTTGAACTTTGATTTTCATGGAAATCGGTGTAAATATTTTTGACAAAAAATAAAACAAACAAAAATAAAATGAGCAATTTTGTATGTTATTTCAAAAACTATGAATAAAACCTTATACTTTTATACATGAAGAGATGAACATAAGTAAAAATTAAATAAAATTCAAAATTATGGTAAATTTCAAAATATGGTAAATTGTAGTAAAATAAAATGGTACAAAAAACTTTGAGGAAAGAAGGCTTATAATAACTCAAATTATGGTTAATAAGTTTAATTAATTAATTTTATAACACATTTTATATTTTGAACTAAGTATTTTTTTTTTAATTTTATTTATTAATCCAACAGAGAAACTGTTATAAAGAATATTAATTCAGAACACTTGACTAATTTTTAACGACTTTTTTTAAATTTTAATTTTAATTTGGATTTTTTTTTTAATTTTAATTATCCAGCAAAGTAATTAGTATAAAGAATATTATTACTGAACTCCTGATTATTTATTTAATTAGTTACTAAATATATATTTCATGATATTATCTTCATAAAAAATTATTTTTGTAAATATTTGTTTGAACTTCTGATTTTTATTGAAATCTATATGAATATATTTAACAGAGGATAAAACGTGCATTTCAGCATGTCATTACGTAAAAGAACTTTTTCCAGTGTGGAAAAAACTTTTTCATAAGGTAGACATCAGACTAACCTGCAACATAGATCTAACTCTTAAATCCCTCTACACAAACCTGAAATCTCCCACTAGTATAGAACGTACTTCCAACATTGTCTACAAAATAAATTGCAATGATTGCCCTTCTACTTACATAGGTGAAACCGGACAAAATTTAATAAAAAGACTCAAACAACACGACAATAATTCGAAAAACCCCAACCAAAACCAAACTATGATAACAGAACACATAAAAAATTTCAAACACTCCTTTAACTTTTATAATGCCAGTATTCTCTACCATGAACGGAACACCATTCAGAGACGTTTTGCAGAATCTTGTTTCATATCAATATGTGACCACGTGGTGAATAAAAGATCGGATTCCTCTTTACTCTGCGATAACTACCAAGTAATACTAAATAATGTTTCCAAATTTATCTCCTCTGAACAAAACTAAGTGACCTTACTAACCTTGCCAACACTTCCTAGTTTAACTTCGGCCTTGATACCCGAGCTTTACCTACCCATACATAGCAAATTTTGAATAAACCTTAAAAAAAATTTTTATTTTAGATTTTTGAGTTATTATTATAACTACTTAGTAATACTAAATAACATTTCCAATTTTTTTCTCCTAATTCTAACCATACAAACCTAGCCTAACATTACTAGTTTCAACTTCCGACTATTTTCTACCTACCCGCCCATAACAATCCTGGAATGACCCTTAAAAATCTCTCAAAACATGTGGTGACTTTTATATATGCCTCGGTACTAGCAAAGTACAGAAGTCGTGGCAGAAATTACATAATTCTACTTACATTTTTGTTCAATAAAACTATCATTTTTCTGTTTACATCATACAAAAAAATTATATAAAAAATGCATAGTGCTGACAAGTTAGTTGTATAAATGTTAGTGCCAAATCTCTAGTGCTGTGTACACTTCTCTATACGTAACTAACCAACGTAATGTAAGTCCACTTGTATTTTATATGTTTTATCCATCTTCATAAATAATTTGTTTGCTTTACATATATACGAGTTTACATATATTGTATGTTTATATATATATATGTATATATATATATATGTATTTGTATGTATGTATGTATATATATGTATATTACTTATTTACATGTATGTTTGTATGTATGTGCATATGTATATGTGTATACATGTAGTTATATATACGTATATATGCATGTATGTATGTGTATATATATATATATGTATATATATATATATATATATATATATATATATATATATGTGAGCATTTATGTACATATGTATATATATATATGTATTGTGTGTATATATATATATGTATGTATATATATGTATATATATATGTGTGTATATATGTGTATATACATGTTTATGCGTATATGTATGTGTATACGTGTATAGCTATAGTTACATAGATAGGTATGAGTATATGTATGGTTCATACATGTACATGTACGTCGTTGTGAATATGCTTGCACGTTGCATATATGTATATACGTACATTTATATGTGTATAGTCTTACATGTATATGTGTACATATATAGGTATATATTGTTGTATCTGTATATGTATATGTGTATTATATGTTTGTATGTGTGTGTATATGGATATATGCATGTATATATATATATATATATATATATATATATGTATATATATATATGTATATGTGTGTATATGTGTATGTATATATATGTATATATGCGTAGGTTTATATGAGTGTACTTAAATATTTTTGCCTATACTTTTTAATTATTTATTTAATTCTAGTCTCTACTACCTTTCCTATCTTTTATATTTGGTTTGTTGTTAAGTGTTGCTGTTTGTTAATTTTTCTCTTTTTGTATAGTTACTTTACCAATCCACATATATTATAATTACCTAGATATGCTAATTTTCATACTGTTTTTAGATCCACTGATGATGACATTAAATTGAATGTCGAAACGTTTGGAAATAAAGATTATTTTATAAATCTTTGGCTTTTCTTGTTTGATGTATCGCCCTCAAGAACTCACTCATATATATATATATATATATATATATATATATATATATATATATATATATATATAAATCCTCTATCATAAATGCAAATATATTCCAGATGTATAATAAAATATTCTAGTTTGAATTTAATTTTGACGTTTTATGATTTCAAATGAATTTAATAACAATTACACTTGCACGCACGTATTACTGAAAAGAGCTTAATTAAAAGTCATTCACCGAAAATACCTTTTGAACTATAAAATATATCACATTATATAACATAATAACAATTTCATGACATTCGCATAAATTATATCAAACGGTGGAAATTATAATGGAACATGAGGTAAAATCGCGTTTTATGGGAAAATCGTGGTGAGGGACATATTTTTTTAGTAACAGAAATTAATAATTTTGTTACCCAATTTTTCATTAAATCTTACATTTCCATGACGAGTCCGACTCGCACCTGTTGACTGTCCATATATCCCTTTTTTTCTCACAATTTTTTTTTCAGATTTATATCGTGGCATAAATGGAAAATATGTATACGTAAAAAGCTCGTAATAGAATAAATCCGAGCGTATATTACGAAAACGCAGGCGCCTTGTTATTAAAAAGGGGACACATGATACGCATATAAAGAAAAACACATTACATTATATATAAAAATATATATTATAATGTGCGAATAAAAAAAAGTCTCGTTCTTTGCATATTTTTGCAAAGTAATGCGATATTTGCACATACCTCTTGGACGACTATTAATCTTATTGATGCGAATGATGAAATGCGAAACGTTTTCGAATGGAAGATTTTTGAAATAAATGATACATGGTATTACATTTGCTATGCTTATAAATAAAACTCATATTATGTTGATGAAATATAAACACAATGTCACATCGGCCTTAATTAACGTTTCAAATTATCATAAGCAAAAATTTTGGGTTTCCATCCATAATTTATTATTATCTATACAAAATAATTCAACCAATTTACCATTACTCTTGCAAGAGTTTATGTTATCAATTTAATCGTTTCTTTAACTTTATTTCTGCCCTTCAAAGTTTGATAATGCAATAATTTTTGAACGATCCCTAAGGCGGCTATGCAATTAGTGGTGGTAATTACGATTAGCTGTCGAATTAATTGAACAATTACAATTAGGGCTGAGCAAAGGATTATTTTGGCAATTAAATCTAAAATTGGGAATTAGGACCGAGGAAGTAAAATGATTAATTGCTGGTGATTATAGAAAGTCAAATATTTTTTCTTAGTCCGTTTTACTAATAAGCAACTAATGAGCAATTGACGATTCTAGTTCAATATGTTTTCAAGTATCTTATATATGTATATATATGTATCTATTTATACGTGATATGATACGTTTCGTAGTACAATTCTCGTTCTTCTTCATTTAATATGCACATATTCGTGCGAGTATCAAATACCGTATTCATATTCTTGTATTTGGCGCCGTTCTCGCTTTCCTCACAGATGGAGCTGCTCCATTGGCTTAGAACATACTCATTGGACTGATGATGAGTAAGAAAAAGAGAAATCTGACTTGAGTCAAAAATAATTTTTGTCATACAGAGACATTTTCTAGTATGGAATTCAATGATTTTTTCCAGATATAATTAGGATTTTGAACGTACAACGTATTTGGGATTAAATTAAAACCTGAATTTTCAACCTGCTGTCACAACCGCTTATGTTGTAATAGTTATTTTTAATTGCTTTTCATAACTGACTCGTTTGTGAATCTTTCTCAAAATATGATTTTCTTGAATAGAGCATTTTTTTTGTTAATAAAGAGTCAAGGCAGTTTATTCCTTCTATACTTATTTTGTCCATATGCTGCTGTTTTAAATTGTTTGCGTTTTTTGTCTAAATCTACACTCAGTTTCCAGAATATATACATTTACAGCTTTTTTTAAAAAAATTGTATTTCATTTATTTTTCATAATATTTTTGCCTGCTATTATTGATTTGTTGCAAGGTTTACAATTATCGATAAAATGCCTATGCGTAAATTCCGGAAACGTAGTATGGTAAATAAAAAATATGCTGAAAATTAGAATAAACAATTTCCACAATTTCAAAATGAATTCAGAATTTTCGCTTTAAAGTGGAATTAAAAAGTTAGACTTTCTTTTTTGTTAGACAAAAACTTGAACTTCTCATTTCGGAAGCTGATAAATATCGTTATATACATGTATTAATGAATATTACAATATTCATTATGTGAGCAAATAATGAAGCATAAGATAAAGCTTTCGCTTTCAATTAAATCTAAACATTGAGATTTCCAATTGATTTTTCCCCAAAACATTTATAATATTAGTAATTATATTAATTCTAGTGCAAAATTATGCCTAAAATTATTTTATGAAATATTAAGTTTAAGTACATTGAATATTTAATGATTATTTAATGATTTAAATTAATAGCAAAAATTTTTATACAACTAGAATAGTTTTGTAGTATGTTTGTTTGCTTACATAGATAATGAAATTTATAATATTTAGATAATTATCAATTTTTGTGAACAATGCACAAATCCATAAACTCGGGTTAGTAAAATTTCTGCTATTTCTAAAGAAATGCTTCTCGCAAATCTAATCAACGCTCTTCCTTATCGAATTTATTACAATTGCTTCTAAATTTGTGAAATTCAAATTTTGACTCATGACATTATCAAGGCGACTTTTGACACAAATTTTAACATCATATTTTTTTAAATTTTGATGAATTTTTAAAATGAAAAGACTTGCCGTAGGGTCGTAATATTTTAGTATGTTCTTTTGAACGATGATATCTATCAACATAAAAATTATCATAAAATTTTTTTTCAACAGCTAATTACAACCAAACAACCTCTTCAGCACCGTTTCCAAATAATATCTTTCCAAAAGTTTTTTAATTTTTTGGCTAAACTGTAGATGAACTTTTTTCACTTTTTTGCTAATTCGTATAAAAAACCATCGAATGTCTTTTGAATTTTTGATTTAGCACATTAAACAGTTTTTGAGAAAACATTGATGAAAGATCTAATTTTGACAAACGCCAAAAAAAAAAATCGGGCCATTTGTTCAAACTTTGACGAATTATGAAACCTAAACGTCTTGTCGTTTGACCGTCATATTTTAGTATGTTCTAGATGATATCTATCGTCAATAAAAATTATAAAAATCGTTGATTTTTTTTTTCAATAGTTAATTACAAGAATTTGTGCCATCAAGATCTTTACCAAAAATCATTAAAATCGATTTCCAACCAATTTCTCTCGAACGGTTTTTTAATTTTCAAAATCGATTAAGAATTGTGAGTTTTTAAGAACAACTAACAGCTTTTTACAAAGAAACGGCTCGGCTGATCGTCGCACAAAACTGACTAACGAGTCCTCATCGAGGTACATCGAATGGCTTTCAAATTTGTGAAATCGATCCAGTCGTTTTTTTGAGAAAACGTCGATTTAAGGTAAGAAATCTGTTCACACATATACATACACACATACTTTTTTTAAATTTGGTTTCATTTGATTAAAAATGGCTTGAAACGTCGAGAAAACATAAAATTAGCAAATCGGATTTTTTTATGAAAACATACATTTCTCCTTCTGGAAGTTTAAAAATATGCAAAGTTGTAAATTTCAGAAGTTTAAAAGCTCACTTATATACTTGGAATAAATAATTTAAACTTCATAGGATTCAGTTTATATAACTCTTAGAAATATGAGATAAGATCCACCAATGATGATAAAATTACTCGAATATATAATTCTTGTACCGAAGTTCCAGCAATTTGCCTCAAGCCACAATGCCATACACCACCAGTTATCATTATTATTAAATAAATATTTTCGATCTTTCAATCCAGTCGTACAAGTCCTTTACCTCGTCGACCGCATTGACTCGAATCGCTATCTTATTAAATCGAGTCGCTCTCCCGTCTACCTCTCTACCGCTCGGTCTACCATTCTACCGCCTGTGTGTCTATGTCGTTTCTACTATTATGAGAGTCACCTGTGGAAAATATATGGCGCATAAAGAATTTTCTCTTATTATTCTTTTGCTTTGCATACGGGCGCAGTATCCGACCGACGCCGACGCCACCGTGTATTTATAAAGAAAACTCCTGTATCGTGTGTTGGCAAGAGTTTTGCAGTTTCGAGATGAAATGCTTTCGGAATTGCATATAAAAGTAATGCATAATAGAGGCAGAGGCTGAGGTGGAAGTTTTGTTGTTATCGTTTGCCACGAGAAGGTGACAAATTTGGAAGAATTTTTTGTACTAGTTGAGAATTTGGTAATGCTCTCTTTAACTTGTATGAAAAGGTGCGCGCGTAACAAGGTCCTTCTTTTTTTTGATAATTTTTTATTTGGCTTCGCTTACTCTGAGCATTTATCCACCTACAATATTCTTGTTATTTTTTGAAATTTCTAATTCTATTTAACTTTCAGCTTCATTACACTTTTTTTCTTCATTCTTCTTTTAAGTTCCAATATTTCTCTTCTTACTCCTAATTCAATGCAACTATTCGAATTCTGTTAATCCTAATGTTCTTAATTTTTATTCAAATTCTATTTAACAAGTACAGTTTTTATATAATTTCTACACACATTTTTTTCATAAATTCTAAGTCATTGACAGGATTTGATCCAAAGATCCCTGTCGTGTGAATCGAACACGCTACCAAAAAGCTATACTCGCCATAACAAGGTCCTTCATTATATCGAAAACAAGTGATGTATAGTATTTTTACCAAAGACTACATGGACTGCTAGTCCTCATAAGTTTTCCGTGGTATATAGTGCCCAAATGTCGAAGGGACTGTGACGTCACTTGCTGAGCGAACGTTGCCGAGGACAATCGCGGACTCTTCCGATTTATCAAATGTCACATGTCATATGTTACGTGCCTAACACCGATTTTTACAGGTAAATTCGATTTTATGTACGAGGAAAATATTGTTAATATCATTTCTTACAAAATTAACAGCCATCACAATTGTCATTATGTTATTGAAATAAAACTATAACAGATAATATTTCAATTCAATTAACTATTGTGATAACTATTATAAATATAGTTTCTTACAAAATCATCAGCCATCATAATTGCCATTATATTATTAAAATAAAACATATGACATATGGCATTCAATCAATCGGAAGAGTCCGCGATTGTCGTCGGCAACGTTTGCTCAGACATATGACGTCATAGTGCCCTTCTATGTTTGAGCACTTATTTTGCCCTCGACTAATAGATTATTACAAATGGTATACCTTTTATAGTTCATATTTTGTATACGAAATATAGGAGCTTATGAATTATATGATATGATCGGTATTGCACACTTATTTTAATTATATTTTTGAAAACATGCAAACTGTTGTTTTGAAAATTTTGAACAATTTAAAATGTCGAAAGATACTAAAGAATATGATTTTTTTGTGTTTATTTTAATTGCATTTTTAGAAAACATGAGACCAATTGTTTTAAAAATTTTGAACAACTTATAATGTTGAACGATATTAAAAATTATACATTTTTTGTGCATATAGAACTCTAGGTAGAAGTTGAAGTTCTTGAACGTAATACACATAATAAAATTGCTTGTTTAGTGTTTATAAAGTAAGTTTATACAAACTTTAGTATTATACATATTTTAAAATCTGATTTTGGAACTTTTTTCTCTATATCTCCTTAACCGCTAGACATGCCTTATCAAAAAAATGAAACAAAATTAGTACTCTAATTAATTTGATGCGCACATATCTAATAATCATTTTTGTCTAAACATCGATTTTTTTTAACTTTTTTTGTGTATCTCCAAAAAAACTAAACCTGACTTCCCAAAAATGTAATCAATATTTTATTCCGTCAATAAAAGTCTTGAATGTCTTTGAATCATTCAAATCGGCTACTCCGTTTTCTCAAAAACTGAATTCCCATTTTTTGCACTCTTTGATCCGTATCTTTGAAACGGCTGGACCTGCCTTTGCCAAAAACCAATCAGCACCTCTCCCTATCAATAAGAATTGAATGCTTCTGATTTTTTCAAATCGGTTGGTTTGTGGGTCCAAAATCGCGGACGAGAAATTGTATCTAAACACATACATCGATTTTTTTAAGGTATGCCAAAATGTTCAGAAACCTTTAAAACGTCGAGAAATGCAAAAATGTTCATTTTTGATTTTCGGCCCATTACTATAACTACCCGGCGAAAAGTTAAAACTTGTATGTATAAAATGCGACATCAAAATTACCATATTCAGAAATACCGTAGATCATTTATTAAAGTATAAAATTGTCTTTTATCCTTCAGGTGAATTTACATGCCATCAGTGTAAAAATAAAAATATTTAATACCGTGATCCTTGAATGGGTTCGGCGACAAAAGTCAAGTGGTTTCCCTAGATTTTGAATATTTGATGAAAGTCGTCTAGACAATCTGAATTCCCTGCGGTTCATATAAGTTGCTGTTTTCCACATACAATATACTCAAGTCAAGTCAACTTATGTAGTATATAAAAAAAAGTTGTCGACCCCATACGACTACGAGTACGACCTCATATGGATAGATATGCGTTTTGAATTCATATTTAAAGAAAACTTGTATAAATGCGATTGGTATTCAGAGGTTGACATCGGGGATGGAAAGTTCAGATTGCTTATAGAAGAAGAATTGTATTTAAAGTATAAGAAAAGAAAGAAATATGAATATATTATGGAACAGAATGTTTTGCATAATGTATTGAGAGAAGTTTAACTGAATAGTTTGTAGGAAAATAGGATATATATATACTAGTTGACTCGACAAAAGTTGGTTTGCCATAAAAATATTTCTAGTATAAAATGTTTGGTACGAAATTATCTTAGTGATTGCAAATGTGGTGCAGAAGTGAAAGGAGCAGCTAACAAAAATATATTTATAGTTTACCTATTGCAAAGCACGCCACGTATAAATGTCCCTTAATAATCTTTGCAAGAACCAACCTCTAATATGAAACTGATTCTATTTAAATTAAATTGTCACACTTGCAAGATTTTGATATATTATTACCGTGCTTTTTATTAATTCAGTAATTTTTGAATTACGAATCAAAATCTAACTAGTGGGATGTACGGCATCGTGCCTTAAGCAAATTGCTGGAACTTCCCGTACCGTAACGAAATGTTCGAGGAATATTGAATGTTTTCAAATAGATCATTATTAATATTGTAACATTGTCTAATATTTATAAGAATTATATAAACTGAATTGCAAAGTTGAAGTTATTTGTTGAAAGTATATTAGAACTTTAGTCAAAATTAAAAATAAAATCTGAATTATTTTCGATATACAAAAAATTAAAAAAAAAAAAAAGTTGAAACAAATTTTTTTCCCAAAATTAATCATTTTGTTAAGACAAGCAGAAAGTTCTTTGAATCATTTAAATCGGACGCTTAGTTCTCTCAAAAACTTCCATTTTTTAAATATTTAGCTCCGTATCTTCGAAATGGCTGGGCCTGCCTTTGCCAAAAACTAATAAACACTTCTCCCAATCATTACTAATTGAATGTTTTTTAGATCCTTCAAATCGGATGCTCAGTTCTCTCAAAAAGTCGATTTCTATTTTCTGCACTCTTTGCTCCGTATCTCCGTAACGGCTGGACCTGCCTTTGACAAAAACTAATCAGCACATCTCCCTATCAATAGGAATCGAATGTTTTTTGAACCATTCGAATCGGTTGATCCGTGCGCCCGAAAACGTGACTGGAAAATTGTATCCATACATACATACATACAAGACCACATCAATTTTTTCTGAGGTATGCCTAAATGTTCAGAAACCTTCAAAACGTCGAGAAATGCAAAAATTTTCAATTTCGAATTTTGGACGATTACAATAACTTACCCTACGGGAAGTTAATAATAATTGCAGTAATTTCAACAAGCACCTTATACAAATAATGATAATTAAACCGTGTTTGATGTCAAAATGAACACCGTATATAAAAAAATAATTCTACAGTAATTATAAAATAAATTACGCCTGTATTTTCCCTTCAACATGTAGGCTTATACATGTACGCCATATGCATATTTCAAGAGGACTTGCCCTGGTAGGGCATAAGGCCTTGCCGCCCTTCACTTATATTCATATTTATTCGAGTAATTTTGAGAAAAGCATCTCGGGCGGAAAACAAACCGCAGACGAAAAATCTGAGCAGTTATTTATTGACCGTAATTTCCTACGAATGTGATTTCCAGAAGTGCGTATTGCCTAAGAAACGAAACATTATTTTATTTGCACGACCAAGAGGAAAAACCTACTTCGCTCTTGGGATATATTAATATTTATTAATAAAAAAAATAAGCAGTTGAATATTACGATTTACATATTAATTTCTTTGCATTCTTTATGCTTTCACTGTAATTCTTTTACCCTAATTCTATTCCATCAATGCTTTAAATTAAATTCGATTCCAGCTATTTATCTAACTAATAAATTCAATGGAATTCGGTGCTGGAAAAGCTGGAACTAGAATATCGGTTTGAATAAGAAGAATAAAGTTTCATTACCTCACATGAATATCGGAGAATCTAATTTTATACCATCAATACTTGACTTGATATGCGAGCATAAATTCAAATCAAGTGATGGTGATTTAGCAGAGGTGGCCAAATGAAATAAGTAAAGGGTCTCATTTGAATTATTCGAGTTAGAGGTTAGAGTTCGAAAATCGTATGATATTATTACCTTTCCGTAGAGTAAGTTATTGTAATCATCCAAAAATCGAGATTAAAAAATTTTGCATATCTTTACGTTTCAGAGGTTTGTGAACATTTTGGCATACCTTAGAAAAACTTGATGTGTGTGTGTGCGTATGTGTGGATGCATTTTTTGTCTAAGTTTTCATGAGCACCGCTCAACTGATACGAGTTATTCAATTAACATTCTATTTCTATTGATAAAGAGACGTGCTGATTAGTTTTTGGCAAATGCAGGTCTAGTCATTTCGGAGATTTAGAATGCAGAAACTAGAAATCGTGTTTTTTGGAGATCAGAGTGACTGATTTGAATGTTTTAATAGATATTTTGCTTGTATCGATGTAATGCAGAATTGATTGAATTTTTGCAGAGGCAGGTATAGCGGTTTCGGCGATCCAAACAAAATAAATTAAAAAATGCCATTTGGTGGTGTCAATATTCAATTTTTATAAATGTTTACAGAATTTCCAAAACCTGAAAAATCATTTTCAAAATTTCCAAAAAAAAAATTAAATTAAAAAAATAAGTATTCAAAAATACATTTAATTTCTTAATCAATAGTCAAGTTTTTTAAATATTTACAAAATGTTAAAAAACATCAAAATTATCTGAAAAATCATTTTCAAAAAAAATCTAAATTTCCTAAAAAAACATTCAGTTTTCAAAAAGATACTTTTTCAATTTGTTAAATATTCAATCCTTGTAAGTGTTTACAAAATTTTCAAAAATGTTTGAAGAAATTCAAAATTATCTGAAAATCTTTTTCAAAATTTTCAAAAGAAATATCTGAATTTTCAAATAATTCTAAGTTTTCTAAAAAGACATTTGTTCAATTTTCTTGAATATTCAAATATTTTAAATGTGTACAAAATTTTCAAAAATGTTCATTAAAAATTCAAAATTATCTGAAAATCTTTTTTCAAAATATTCAAATAAAGGTCATTTTGTTTTCAAAAAAGGGATTTTTTTCAATTTTTTCAATATTCAAATCTTTTAAATGTTTACAGAATTTTCAAAAATGTTTAAAAAAAAATTAAAATTATATGAAAATTTTTTTTTCAAAATTTTCAAAAAAATCTAAATTTTCAAAAAATGGTTATTCAGTTTTTAAAAAAGACATTTTTTCAACTTTTTCAATATTCAACTTTTATAAATGTTCACAAAATTTCCAAAAATGTTAAAAAAAATTCAAAATTATCTGGAAATTTTTTTTAATTTTTTTTTTAAATTAAAATTTAAAAAAAAAATTGTTTTCAAAAAGACATTTTCCAAATTTTTCAAAATTTTATAAATGTTTACAAAATTTTCAGATATGTTAAAAAAAATACAAAATTCTTTTCAAAATACACTGATGCAGGTTCCAGAAATTTGTCTTACGGCTCGTTTGTCTAAATCATTAAATAAAACCCTATGTTACTACTGCTTGATATCAAGCTGGAATAATAAAATTGGGTAAACCAGCAGCAGTAATCGACTCTTTATTATGTATTTGTTGATTATTTATTTGTAGAATAATCAATGTTAAAAGTTGCATATAATAATATTGAAAATTGAGACTAAAAGGCCTAATCTGTGATAAAATAGAAATGTCATGTTACGGGTCTATCTTCGTATGAGTTGATAGTAAAAACTGTCCAAAAGCTATGTATTTGCTGTGCGATCAGGCGTTTTACACATAAAACCTAACTTCACATATGCATTATAAAATTGTTATTTGGCGTTTGTGCGTTTTGTAGGTTAGGTTTTATGTGTGATACGCCTGATCGCACAACAACCACACAGCTTTTGGACATTTCAGTCTATATTCATATTATTACCAACTAATATGAATATAGCCCCACAACATGGCATTACTATAACAATTTTATTTTATCAACTGGCCTGAAAAAATCTTAGTTTGGTTTACTATTGCGTTCTATCAATTTCCCTCGCATAAAATTGAAATTCTCGATGCAGAATTTTGCAACAACTGTTCTTAACCAGGTTGGTTGGAGAGATAATTTTGGATATCTATCGAATCCTTTCCTTCCCCGGTCTTTATTTTTTTTATTTTTTTTATTTTTTGTTCGCCTTTTATATTCATATTACAGCGCGCTGGCGTTGCGGTGCATAGTACGAGTACGACTCTCTATTGGGAATTCCGTGTGCGGTTTCGATGCGATTTTATTCTACAGTCTTTGAAGGCAATTCGTTCAATTGATATCCACCCACCCTGTATAAGTATATAAATGTAAATCGGTTGCCGACATAAAAGATATGTATGTATATATATATATATATATATATATATATATATATATATTAATTGTTTAATATGAACAAAACAGCACTCAGATTTGTTTAACACAACTTTATTTTATGATTACAGACGTTTCGAGACCATGGTGTGTCTCATCTTCAGTGTAATTTCAAAAACAGTTACTTATATACTACACATTCTTTAATAATTTATTTAAATTTCATTTAATTTTTGATATACAAAAAACTTATCTAGATGGAGACAGAATGGGTATCATTATAATGTAAACAAAAGGAGTGCTATCGCATACAAAAATCGATAAAAATGAAAAAACAAATTAATTTATTGAAAAGAATAAGATAAATGAAAAAATTTTATAAATTATTAATGATGTTTATATAAGTGTCATGTAAAATATTTGTGTCGGTTCTTAGATTTATGCTATTGTCAGTCCGAACTATTAACAATGATTCTGCCATGCTCCGTTTAAATAAGTCTTTCTCATGGAATAAAATTTGGGGATTGTCAAAATCAAACTTATGGTTGTTGATATTAGCATGATCCACAAGTGTACTTTTAAATTTTTGTTATCTATTTTTTCACATTGTAATTCATGTTGCCTGAGTCTCTTTTCTAAGTTCTGGCAGGTCTGGCCAATATAAGAGCAATTACAATCCAAACAATTTACTTTATAAACTATATCTTTCTTTTTTGTTAATGGAGTTTCATCTTTAATTTTTGAATATAAAAATTTTAATTGTTTTAATGAAGAAAAAGTAATACGAATATTGTGCTTTTTGAAAAGTCTTTTTGATAATTGGTTAAAATTATTGTCAAGATATGGAAAATTAATGAAAAAAGTTTTTTCAGGAACACTTGTTTTGCCAGGCTCTTCCGGTTTCTTATCAAAAGGTTCAAGTAATTTTGCGACTCTATTTTTAATAATTGGACAAATTAACTTATATGGAAAATTATTGCCAAGTAGGATCGTTTTAACTAATTTTATGTTTGTATCATAAAACAGGGGATCAGATTCTCTTTTTGTTTACATTATAATGATACCCTCTCTGTCTCCATCTATATAAGTACTTCAAAGTTGTTTAGAATATTTCTGTAAGTGTTATACGAGTATGTTTCTTTAGTACTGTGTCAAGCATTGCAAGGAATAGTTGGTGTTTTTTGTATACCAAAAATTAAATGAAATTTAAATAAATTATTAAAGAATGTGTAGTATATAAGTAACTGTTTTTGAAATTACACTGAAGATGAGACACACCATGGTCTCGAAACGTCTGTAATCATAAAATAAAGTTGTGTTAAACAAATCTGAGTGCTGTTTTGTTCATATTAAACAATTAATATCGTTCCACTCATATCATAAAATTCTATATATATATATATATATATACTAGCTGACCCTGCTAATAGTGTTTTGTCATAAAAATATTTCTAGTATAAAATGTTTATTACGACAATGACTATCTGATTGCAAGTGTGATGCATGAGTCAAAGGAGCAGCTAACAAAATATATATTAGATTGTCAAATATCTCCCTTCCGCTTTTTTGCTCTTGGTTTGTAATACAAAAAGGCGGAAGGGAGATATTTGACAACCTTATATATTAATAGTTTACCCACTGCAAAGGATGCCTCATATAAATGTCCCTTAATATTCTTTGCAAGTGCCAACCTAATCTGAAACTGATTCTATTTAAATTGAATTCGCACATTTAATGTTTCAAGGTTTCAATATATTATTATCATGCTATTTATTAATTCAGTAATTTTTGAATTACGAATCAAAATCCGATCATTTAGTTTTATATTATATTGCTATGTGGCATACCCACCAAGTTGACTGAGACTGAAAAAAATTGAAATAATGGAAAATTTTACAGCTTTGTTATTGATTTGTGTGGATCATATAGTTCTCTATAAAAAACTGCTGTATCTTCAGATTCTAATATTCAATCTCTATTTTTTTACAAAAATTTCTCTTTATGCAAACCATTTATTCAGTATGTACTGTTTGTGCGCATCGGAAAATATTTGCACAATAGTCAAATGAAAGTGACGAACAACCCTTGATAAAAATAAATAGTTAATTTTTAAGTAACAGTAATGCTTTATTATAAGGTCAGAAAAATATAAATTAAAAATTCAGTAAACGAAACACTCAGTGACTGAAATCGTGGTGAAAAATTATTCGATCACTAAATTGGCTATTATGAATTAGAAATTAGTGAAAGGGAGTGAAAACTTAGTTTTGTACATTTTTTAATTCCGCATTCTAAAATTTAAAAAAAAGTTAGCGATGGACCCTTGATAAAATTAGATATAATAAATAATAATAGCTTTTTGAAGTTTCTTTCATGTATTTTCAGTTTCGAACTACAGGAAATTAAAATGAAAAAAATTGGTTCCATAATTAATGGTAGACATAACCCTTGATAAAAATAAATAGTATTTTGAAGTGTAAAGAATTGTATGTAGTTTTCAATTTCGCATAAAAATTGACCTCATATTTGAAAAAATATAATAAAAACAAATGTTAATTAATTAACCATTGTGATATACTCAAAAAAATCTTAACTAAAATTATGTCAAATGTAGGTCAAATTAAAACTAAAAGAAAGTTGATCAACAATTTAAAAAAATAGCGGTGGACAACCGTTGATAAAAATAAATAGTTTTTTGAAATAAAGAGTTATGTGCATTTTCCAATTTCAAATGATATGAAATTAAAATTTACAAATGGTCAAAAAATTTAAAAATGTTAGGGGTAGACAACCCTTGATAAAAATTATTAGTATTTTGAAGTAAAATAAAAAAAGTTGACACCAATATTAATAAATTAAATGTTAAAGTAAAATTTAAACTTTTTCTTCAAATTCAAAAATCTTAACCAAAATCCTGTGAAATATATGCAATGATATAAAATGATTGAATTATTGAAATGACTATAATAAAATAGGGGATGGTGATAAAAAAGTAAAAATTCAGAGATGTATGTATTGTTTAATGCCACATTATAAAAAGCTAAGAACAAAAAATTTCGTCCAAAAATTTCAAAAAAAAAATTAAGGGTACAACCTTCATTACTTAGGGGCATGAAAAATAGATAGTTACCGATTCTCTGACTTACTGAATTCGCATAAAAAAATTGATAAGAATCGGTGAAGCTGTTTCGTAGGAGTAATCGAACAAACTTTGTGAAATGAGAATTTTATATATTAGATATATATATATATATATATATATATATATATATATATATATATATATATATTAGGGTGGTCCTTAAAATTGTCATTTTCGAAATTCCTTGCTCCCAGGGGCTCAAATGGTTCCAAATAGGTAAAAAACAATTCTCTGAAAGTTTTAGCTCTTAATATTAATGTTTAGATAGAGCGCAATTCAATTAATGTTTTGTATGGAAATAGCATGGAAAAGTTTTCAAAAATTTTAAAAATGTTTTCTAGATGTAATTTGAATAAAATGAATAAATAAATCTCAATCATTTGTCGCTAAGTTATACCTAAAACATTTTTTTTTAATTTTTGAAAAAATTTCCATGCTGTTTCCATACAAAGTTTGATTGAATTGCGCTCTATCTAAACGTTAATATTAAGAGCTAAAACTTTCAGAGAATTGTTATTTATCAATTTGGAACCATTTGAGCTCCTGGGAGCAAGGAAATTCGAAAATGACCATTTCAAGGACCACCCTAATATATATATATATACCCTCGTACCTCTCTCGGCGTGATGTCGTTAATTAGTCGATGTGCCTCGACTTGCCTTAGCCCAAACACATTTGCATACGTGCAAAACTCGAGAGGAGCATCTTGCGTCGTGAATACATTTCGCACTTCCCTCACCACCACCACCACCACCACCATATCATATCATGAGCGAATATGAATTTAGATCATATCATGTGATTTATGAAATTCGAATATGATTTCGAGAGAACAACGCATAATATAATATAATACATACGAAATGTTCTCTCTGCAATCGCAGTAATATGCTATTGCATCGAGGCTTGATTCTGGGTAGGACTAGGTGCGAATGGTGTTTTGCCCTGAGGCAAGTTCTAATTACGTGTAAACAATCGACTTTACCAAAAAAAACTTAGAACCTAGTACCTAGTGGTGCATGGCATCATGCCTTAAGGACAAAAATTAATATGTTTTAAAAACCTTTGAAATTTTTTGAAAACTATGAACAAAAAGATTTTTGAGAATTTTGAAGTTCGCAAAATAATATTTTGCCAATTCTAATAAAGTGTTTTTTGAACTATTCAAGTCGGACGCTTTTGGGTCTTCGAAACGGCTAGATCTGCCTTTGCCAAAACCTAATCAGCACGTATCCTCATCAATACGAGTCAAATATTTTTTGAATCATTCGAATCGGTTGATTCGTGTTCCCGAAATCATCGCGAACAGTCGAAGAGAATTTTCATTTTCTCTTTTATTTTATTTTAGATTTTTTGCCATTACTATAACTTACCCTGCGGAAAGTTAATTAGCATTGATAATTTTTGGAATCGGTTCATTTTCACTCATTCTATAACATTTTTCCACTATCTAGAATATTTTAGGACTATCTGGAACAGTTTTGGATTATCTTATATATTTTTAGATAATCTAGTACATTTTTAGATTACAGCATTTTCAGACGATTTTCAACTTTTCCAGCTGATCGTCACATAATTAGACAATTTCAGGACAATTAGCACATTTTGAGACGACTTGCACATTTTTAAATGATATAGAACATTTTAGGACATCCTAGAACATGTGAAGACATCCAAGAACATGTGAGGACCCTATAGAAAATTTTAGACTTTCTAAAATATTTTAAGACTTTCTAAAACAGTCTAGGACCTTCTAAAACATTTCGTGAGACTATCTAATTTTTTCAAAACAATTTATATATATTATATAGAACACTTACAGATAATTTGCAACATTTCAGATGACTTGCAGAAATTTCAGGCTTCAGATTTGCTTATTTTGAGATACTTTTTAACATTGGATACATTTTGAAATAACTTGAAACATTATCCGTCGATTTATGTAAAATTCTCAAATGATTTTCAACCTTTCCAGATAATCCGTAACTTCTTTAGACCATTTGCATTATTTTTGGTGAACTTTCACATTTTAAGAAAATATGCATATTTTTAATTTCGAAAATATTTAGAACTTTTTTGATTTCTAAAACATTTTAGGACTTTCTGCGATATTTTAGGACTATCTAAAACATTTTAGGACTTTGTAAAATATTTCAGGAATATCAAAAAGTACGTAGTTTTTGAATCGATTTGCATATTTGAAGACTATCTGCAACGTTTTCAGATGATGTAGAATAGGTTTACACTATCTAAAATATTTTAGAATTATAAAGAACATGTTTACACGATTTTCAACAATATCGGATGATTTATATAAAACTTTGTAACGATTTACAACATTTCCAGGCATTCTAGAATATTTACAGGCTATCTACAAGATTTATGGAGTATATAAATTATTTAGAAAAAATGTTCTAAATGGTCTGAAAATGTGTCAAATTGTCTGAAATGTTCCAGCATTTTCAGACAATTTGACACATTTTCAGACGATTTAGAACATTTTTACTCTATCTAAAATATTCACATACATATCTGGAAGATTTTGGGACTGCTTAGATCAATTTGCAAAAATTTTGAAAGATTTTGCAACATTTTTAGACGATATAAAACATATTTTCTGAATTATTTGCGTGCTAACTAGAGCATTTTTGACTTTTGTAGAACATGTTCAGACTTCATAGAACATTTTTACACTATCTAATACATTTTTAAACCAAGTCGAATTAGAAGTATCTATAACTTCAATAATAAAAAGCATAACATTGGAACTAGGTGTAAGTGGCATATTGCCTTAATAAAATTTAGGTAAAAAATTTAGTAAGAGATATAACAAAAATAATCATTTTTAATTCAAATATCAGTTACCAATGACAAAACCCCTACAGAATTTCCTCTAAATGTTCTAACAATGACAAATCGTTACTGCTGCAAAATTAGTGACTCCAACCCCCAACCCCCAACTGGGAGCTGTATATGTAGGGGTAGAAGCCCGTTTATGATTATTATCGGCACAATGGCGACCAATTACCCTCTCGTTGCATATTGAAATTATTACCCGACATTGGCAAATCAGTTGTGGAGAGAATGTGTGCTGAATTTAATATAATATACACACCTATATAATGGAAAGATATGGTTGTTGCATATTTGCACGAGGCAAATACTTGCTCGGACTAGGAGAAGTTTTAGTAGATATCAACTTTGGTCTACAATATTTTCTTTTACAATTTCCAAAATTATCCTTGTACCCAAAAAGATTAAAACTTGTTTTACACTCACGATTTCTATTTAATTCCGCGTCAGTTCCTCAACAAGTCAAGTCCCTTAATAAGTCAGTATATGTGCTACCTACTATGTACTTAAATTTGATCAACATGAAAGGCTAAAAGTAAACTTATTCGTATCTTTTACACGAACGGAGGGTCGTCCTGGTGGTACCTACCCCCGAAAATGAAATGAATTTCATAAGACGACGAGCGAAGTGTCAAAGAGATATAAATTATTTTCACGTGAAACATAAACTCTCATATATGTGTTTTAATAATTACTAATTCTGTAGGCGTCGAGAAGTTTCACGGAATTTGATTGCTAAGAGTTGAACTGGTAGGTGGGTGGTATATGGTATGTGGTACACATATTTATGTGGGATGTGATTTCAGAAATCAAATGAGAAATTTTGAATTTTGAGGGGTCGACTTTTGTTTTGCTGGAAAGTAATCACAGAATTGTAGAGGATATTGTGCGTCTAATGATGGAGAAATACGTCTTCAATCTCATCTAGAAAGAAGTCAACAATTTTAAAAATTAGTACTAATTTCGTTACAATTTTTTGGGCCCCATACCAAGATTTTTAGATTTTAAAGTACACTTACACGTTTCAAGCATATTTCAAAATTTTCAGTATTTTTTTTCAAATATACAAAGTTTTATACTTCAAATATAAATTTTAAATTTACAGTCATAATAAACATATATCATACTTTTTTCCCATTTAATTACAAATGTCAGGTTTTTATAGATATTTCAACAAAATTTTGCATTTTTTACCATCATATACTTTATTTTTTTTATCAATGGAAAGATTGATTTGACTAGTCAAAAGTATAAAATTTTACATAAAATTATTAGATTTTAATTGAAATTTTTCTACTATCTTTGGTGCTTTGGTATTTTCTGCAGAAATGTAAACTACCATTTTATTAAAAATTTAGTTATGCCTTAAAATTTATTCAATTGATGATAAAGATGGTTGATGAATTATTTTTTTGAAGTGTCTTGAGATTTGCAGTTTAAATTTGAAAATAATGAAGTAAAGAAAAAAAGTGATACACAATTTTAATCTAAGTTACTTATTAATTACCTAATTTTTAATATAAATAAATACTACTTAGTTATCTGTGAAACTTGCTTCGTTCAGTTTATAATTTTTAAGTTTTTATAGCAATATTTGGATGGATGATGAAAAAGCCCTTCATTAAAAGAAATTATTTATTTAATTTTTTGAATATATTATGTATGTTTAGGGAGAAACTATTGATAACCTATAAAAAATATTATCCTATAAAAATATTAAGCATTTTTACACTTAATTAATTTTCTTGAAATTTTTAATTTTTCAATTTAATCACTAAACATTTTCCAAACAAAATACTAAAACCTATGTTTGAAAATCATCGGAAAAATATATCTTACTCTTAACCATACTGAGTATTTTTTCATATTAAATATTTTCTACATTTTTTAGTTGAAATTTAGCCATTTTTGTAATCTGCACTCTCATTATTTAACGTCTATCGATTTCAGTCTTATTATTTTTTGGTTGTTTATTATCTGTAATACTATATTAGTTTAAATTTAATTTAATTTAGTTGTAACCTATTTTTTTATACTAATGTAAAGTGAATTTTTTATTATTTATTATCTTAAACAAATGTAAACAAAATTGAAATTTACTAGTACAAATATAAAAAATTATATATACAGCTAAAACAATATACAATTAAGCAATAAAAATAACAATACGTTTACTTTTTAATAGTTCAACAAAGTTATATCCAATTTAATTAAGTTCAGTACTAAAATCAAACGTATGAGTAAGAACGCCCAAAAAGTCATAAAAGATCATATTATTATAGTAAATTGTATTGGCAATATCCGATGTTATATCAGCATAATTTCCAATATTTTAAAGACTTTAAAACTTAAATTTTTCAATATTAATTTAAGACACAATACTTTATACAGATTAATATTAACATTTATTTAAAGCAATATAATGGTCCAACATTATGTTCAAACTTCGGTACGTATTGCGTAAAATAATATTTTAAAATTGTAATAAAAAGCAAAAATATTTAGTAATTACTATGATGTATGAAATTGGAAAAAAAAATATTAGAAGTCATAATCTTTATTTTGTTGACTGTGAGCATTTATGATATAAAATATTTTGGCACAGATGTCACTTTAAAAACCCCTTACATTTTTACATAAGATGAAACAAACATCATTATATATCAGTCCAATTCTATTTATTGTAACACGATATAAAGCCCTTTGGAAAGCAATAAATATTCAGTTTAATGACGAGTTGAGATAATATTTGATATTTGTTTATGCTATAGAATCACTTGAAGATATAGCTGTTTATGCGAGTATGGAATTTATCGATAAATTTGTTACGAGAAATTTAAACTTTAATGTATTATGTATCAAATCGCGCTTATGTAAAAATGCCGAAAATACCGGTATTTTGGGATAAATACCGGCAAAAATACCGCCGAAAAATCGGGCGGTTTGCCGCTAATTCGGTATACCGGTAAACCGGTATTGCATTCTCTAATTATGACTATACGGGAGCGCTATCTCAATTATGTGTAAATTATTATTACCCAATTTTTTTTAAATTGAATTAGAAATGAAATGGCCGTACTTAATGTACCTGGAAAGTTCGAGATGAATTAATTTATGCTATACATTCGATTTTCTCACAGTGTTTTAATTTAGATATAACAAAATACCAAAAATAATGAAAAATAGTATTTATAATGATCTATTTGAAAACATTTAAAATTCTAGCAATTTCTAAAAGTCCTAGTAAATTGCCTTAATGCATAAGACCATGCACCACTAGTCTTATTTCTTTCATGATAGTTACAATCAATCCTATCATCCTATTTTCACTTGACGTGGAATTGACCCCTCTTACTCGATAGTATGATATATATGTAATCAAAACCAAATATCTTGCAAATTTGAACCGTCATCAACAGTATGAAAACCTCTCACATTCTCTTTATATAAACCAAAATTTCATCGCTTTCCTACGTGTTGTACCTAGGTCGTCGACAATAGAATTTATCGCATGTCGGCCAATTATTCTCCGATTTTAGTGCACAATTAAACTTGCCTTCCCTGCCTCGGCCTCGGGCAAGAGGAAGATCGTAAGTGCGAGACCTCTTCTTGACCTTTCCGTCCGCGAAAGCACTTGTCTTAGTGTTATACCAGTACCAGTACCACGTGTTGGAGATCTCGGTCACAGACCACCACCGACAATATGACTACCCTATGACCCCCGGGCAGCCAAATTAATTAGGCGTTGCTAACATTCTGTTTTCGCAAGAGAATCGAAAACTGAAGTCGGTTCACACTCGAGGTTGAGATAAGATAGTAATTTAAAGGACACAACTAGTGTAACCGCCTAAAAAGGTGATTTTTGCGAATTTATATTAAAAAAACTACTTTATCAATCATTTCAAAATTTTAAGAATATATTTATACATGTTTCAAGAATACATAGTAACATTTTTGAAGAAAAAAATAAATATTATTTAAGTTATCGTCGATCTCCATCGGCGCGACAAAAAAAAAGCCCTTCACTGCTGCAGTGATTCCGGTCTTTCTACGTGGATGAAATTAAAAAAAAATTCTCGTTAAACTAGATAATATTGTCTATAAAATGAACTACGATAAAAAAGTCGAATTTTACCCAAATGTTTGGTCGTTTTTGGGCTGCCAAAATTCGATTTTTGATCCAATCGGATTTTTGATCCATTTTACGGAGAACTATATATAGAACATATAAAAAAAATTGATAGCGATTGGATCATTTGTTTTTAAGTAATCGCTGCAGCAAACTCCGAAAATGCTGTTTTGAGAAAAAGCCGTTTGAAGATAAAAAAATCGTTATACTATATACTATATATATATATATATATACTGTTTAAATGGCTGTGACTCAAAAACTATTTAAGATATCGATTTAAAATTTTGGTATGTTATTTTTAAAGGTATAACCTAACGAAATATGGAAAAAATGAAAATTCGATTCTTTGAAAATTTCACACTAGTTGTGCCCCTTAATTCCAGTATTTCTTACGGAACAAATTTCTTGTAGACATAATCGCCCAAATTAATAAGCAATTATAAATTTGCAGTATGCAATTATTTAATTTCTTTATATATGAATATTATTTGAATTATTTTAAAGAATTGTTATTAATCATCGAATAATTTTAGTGTTTGGAATGTTTAATTACGATAAGGGAAGTTCTAGCCATTTGCCTTAAGGGGGTTGTTCTTTTTTTGTTACAAAAAATGCAAGGTATTTGTTTTTGTTTTTTCTCGAAATGTATTTATCATAGAGACATGCGGTTTTTTTTAAACAAGAATTACAAAATCATAGAATATCACGAAATTTTCTTTTTTTTTCGCTGTCATTTTTTAACCAGGGGTCGCCAAAGTCGGTGTTGCAAAATCGATCTCTTTTGCGGTGCCACAGATAAATCCGTTGCGCATCGCCCGAAACAAAAAAAAAGAAATTACGTTGAAGAAGAAGTTTGTTTCCAGTCCCCCTACCAAAATGAAAGAAAAAAAGCAAAAAGGAAAAAAATGGCAGCTATTTAAAACAAAAAGTGTCAAAAAAGGCCTTTTTTGGGGCGAAAAGCTTCGCAAATTTTTTTTGCGTAATGTTATCAAGTTGTTTGAGGTAGGGGGACTAGGTATTGCAGTGGTGAACAAATTAAAAAAAAATGCAAGTCGATCCGACTTGTAGTTTTTTTTTAATTTGTGGCACCGCATTGAAAAAAGTCAATTTGAGAAAAACGTATTTAAAGTTTTTAATATAATGTACTGAATACACCATTTAATTTAATGTACTAAATACACCATGGTGTTCAAAGAAGCTGACACATTAAAAAGGTCATGTGCATGAGATATTATAATGAAAAAGAGGAATCTGGCATGCAATAGCTCGCGGAGCGATAAAAAAACGCTTTCAGAGGATCATACATATAGAGATATATATTTATTTATAACTTCGTCAAAAAAATAGATATTGAGATGATTTTTTTTTTAAAATGATTCTAAGGTTTTTATCTTTCATAATATCAAAAAATCTCAAAACCGAAACAAAGAAAAATAAAAAAAGAACAACCCCCTTAAGGAACGATGCCATACACCACTAGTTTTCAGATTGAATAAGTATATATTCCCTCACTGTCGACTCCACATCACAACATTCTTACCATAAGTAACACTTTGGCTACTTTATAAGATTTTTAAAAATTTAGAAAAAATTTTTAAAAATTTAGAAAAATTTTGCGTTTGTGTGTACTTGATATATGCGTGTGGGTGTAAATCACAAAATAGGTACACATAATAAAATCTCTTCTCCTCCATTGAAACGTGCGTTTACCTTCTGGAAATAGGTCGGCGATATATAAACTTGATCATAACAGAAAACCGCAAGTTAGTCGTACGTATAGTCGCAGCAGTAGTAGTCCAGGTACCAAGTATTATAGTTTGTTCAGTGGTGGAGGTCATTGTTGTAATTCTTGTCGATCTGGTGGTCGGTCGCACCACCGGTCTCCACCGGTCCGCCCACTGTTACTTGCAAACTCCTCCGAGGCGGCGGTTTCGGTGAAAATGTACTTTGGAGATTAACTACGGCATGGTTCGCATCGATGGAGTTATTAAGTTTGACCGCGTGACATGGAAACTGGTAGTTAGAAACTTGGGTGGAGGTAGTTGGTAGTGAAATTGCAAGAAATTGAAAATATTTAATTATATAATAAGTGTAATAGCAATCATGGGCACTTACAACTAGTTAGGTATCACTTGTACAGGCTATTTTTAACTTCCCGTAGGGCAAGTTATAGTAATCGCCAAAAATCGAAAATGAAAATTTTTGCATTTCTCGACGTTTCAAAGGTTTCTGAATATTTTGGCATACCTTAGAAAAAATGGATGTATGTGTGTGTGTGTATGTATGTATGTACGTGTGTGTGTGTATGCGGATACAAATTTTCGTCGACGATTTCGGGAACACGGATCAACCGATTTGAATAATTCAAGAAACGTTCGATTTGTATTGATAAGGAGACAAGCTGATTAGTTTTTGGCAAAGGCAGGTCTAGCCGTTCCGAAGATACGGGGCAAAAAATGCCGAAAACTGTAACTCAGTTTTTAAGAGAACGGAGCGTCCGATTTGAATAATTCAAAATACATTTTACTTGTATTGACAAGATGAAGCAATGATCAAATTTTCATGAGGGCAGGTCTAGCGGTTTGGGAGATCTAACAAAAAAAGTAAAAAAAAAAATGCCATTTGGCGGTCAAAAATGATCTTTAGACATATGCACATCGAATTATCAGATATTTTATAGAGATTTTAACAATAAGTATAATTTTTGTTAACATTCCTATGGGTTCCGTACCAATGTTTATCTGTTAGACAGCGACGCGGCGCTTACGCGCTTTATATTTTATCTCTATGCATTTAAAGCAGTACGATTGCTTTGAAAGAGTTCAGATTTTCCAAAATATGTCAAAATAAAGAAAACATTTTTTTTTCAAAAAAAAAGATTTAAAAAAAAAATTTAAATAATTTTTTTTTCAAAAAAAAGTATTTTTTTGTCCAATTTATAGTTTCTCAAAAATCTTGTTTTTTCGAAGTAAATTTTTTTCAAAAATGTTAATCGTTTTTAAAAAAAATAATAATTTGGTACGAGAAGTTCCAGCAATTTGCCTTAAGGCACGATGCCTTAATTGCCTTAAGACAGAATTCCACTTACAGCTAGTTATCAGATATTTTTAGTAAACACATTATTTGTGTTGTGAACTTGCTGAAAGTGGCATTTTGCCTTAAGGCAAGTTACATGAACTTCTCGAAATATGTAATAATTGACTAAACCAACCGAAATTGAGTTTTAGATAATTAGTTAAAAAAATTTAACTGTTTGTTTCAAAAACAATTTTATTGCTATTAGGTTGTCAAATATCTCCCTTCCGCTTTTTTGCTCTTGGTTTATAATACAAAAAGGCGGAAGGGGGATATTTGACAACCTATTATGAGTTACATCTAAATATTGCTTTAAGATTTCAAATTGAATTTGCTTCAATACATTTAAATTATCTGTAATTATTGTATTATATGTCCTAAAATTGTAGCATATTATTTTAAATTTTAGTGAATTGACAATGTGACTCATCACATCACAAAAACAACTTTTGACACGAATTTTCACTATGATATTTTTCCAAAAGTTGATGATTTTTTAAAATTACCACTTTTTTACTTTATTTTCATTCTGCAATCTATAAAAATAATTATATTTAGCAGAGAATGCTGACAAGTGTTTACAATTGAAAAATTACGACTTGTCGTAAAATTTTAGTATGTTCTTTAGTACCATAATATCTAACATAAGAAGTTGCATAAAAAAATTGCAACAGGGAAGTACGAAGAAACGGCTCGGCCGATGTTTGCCCAAAGCTAATCAGCACGACTCCCAAATAATATCTTTCGAATAGTTTTTGAATTTTTATAATTGATCCAAAATTTTTGGCTAAAACAAAGACGGATTTTTTTTCACTTTTCTGCTAATTACAAAGAAATGGCTCATCTCATCGTATCGAAAATGTAACCAACGCAAGTGTTTATCAAGTTTCATCGAATGGTTTTTTAATTTTTAAAACGGAGGTATAATTTTAACTTTCTCAACCAATATCTTTTGAATTTTTAAAGTTTTTAAATTCTTAAAATTGATTCAGAATTGCAGTCTAAAACGTGGACAAACAGTTTTACACTTGTATGTTATTTACGAAGAAATGGCTTGGCTGATCGTTGCGCAAAACTGACAAACGCTAGTCCTAAACGAGTTACATCAAATGGATATTAAATTTTTGAAATCGACTCAGACCCATATTGTTCTGAATTTTAGATATTGTATTAAATTTTAGATCTTGTAGTACATTTTAGAGATACTTCTAAATTTAAGATCTTGTTCTAAGTTTTATATCTTGTTACTTCGCAATATATTTTTACTACAATTCCCCGATCTCAGCTAATTTTAATGCTGATTACAAATTCATTTCCTATTATAATTTGGCAAACTGTGTCCGACACCTGATACATATAATATTGACCCGAAGTCCGGTCATAAAATTAACAATTCCGCTGACCGGTTCAGTTCGATAATGATAATAATATTCTACTAACTATCGATTAAAATTAACAACATGCGGTTAAAGTCGATTTAAACACATATTTAACATACATTATGGAGTAATCAGATAGCTGTTTAGGGAAATTATTAATAACAATATAGCTGGAGGCGAAAATGGTGATCGAAAATTGCCCTGAATTGTTTTGAACCGCATCGACCAATGAGAAATCCGTATTCGTGGCGTAACGCACTTCCGTTGCATTTTTGCTGATTATTATCCTAATTATAAATATGTAAATTACTTCAACAAAAAAGTACCTTTTTCATCCGCAAATTATTTTACTACTTTTACTCCAATTTCCTTTATCTTTTCTTTAAGAAACTTTTCTCTCCTCGACCGAGAATCAATAAATAATTCTTGTTGTACAGTTGTGTTATAAGAACAACTTTGTCGTTGTTTTTGTTTAATTAGTAAATAAAAACAAAGTTGGGTTTTATAGTGCAAATAAAATAGTTAGCGGGAGAAAAATTCTTAATTACTCTTCTTGAAGTTTTACACGAAGCCGGAGACATGTTTTAAAATAGAATATTAGTTTTATAAGATAAATATCTAAAAAATATAGAAGTTTTTGCATTCAATATTTGTTTAAGAAAATGCATTTTATTCCTATATATTTATTATTTGTCACTGGTTTAATATAAAATAGTAAAAAAGCAAAGCAAAGTAATAAAAACTTTGTACTAGTTTTTCTAGAATCGAGTATTTCCAGAATTACTTTATTGAGAGATTTTATGATTATGATTTATGCGTTTAAGATGATTTTTGTTAGAGAGAATGTAGAAAAAGTCATCTTTGAAAATACTTTATACCTCAGTTGTAATATAATTTTATTTTTGATTATTCTATGTACATAAATATAGGATGTATTCTATGTTTACGAAAATATCACATAAATGTTCTTACTGTAATATTTTTCTTAACTTATTTCTCATAATTTTACGAAAATAAATTTCTTCTATTTTATATATGGAGATACATTCTTTTTTTTAAATGAATAAATTCTAATAGTAATACAAATAAATAGGAAATTCTAAAATTAATTTCAAACTTCATATAAATATTTAAAATTTACTTCTATTTATGAAATGTACTTCTATATGATAATTAGATCTGTTACATACGTACATATAAATAATTATATCTAATTTAATCTAATTTAATTTATATACATATAAATAAATATATCTATTTTATATATACGGTGGTACATATTTTCTAATAAATTTAAATTCCATTTGCAATTCTAAAAAATAGGTAATTTTTTTAATGAATTTATACTAAAATTAATTTTTACAATCTAGCAATTATATCTAGTTTTTTTTAATAGTTGGAATAGTAATTTTAAAATGAACTTTTGGAAGATAAAATAAAAATGAACGAATTTTGTTTTAATATATGTATAAAAACAATCGATTGTAATAAAATTAAATATTATTTTTAATTTTCTAATTATTAATTTCATAATTTAGTTATTCATAAACATGTTGCATTTATTATTTAATATAATCCCATTTTCTAATTTTTCATAGCTATTTTCGCAAATTATTTGGTAAAATTTGAAAGCCAAATTTAGTACGAAACAAGTTACTAAGAAAATATATATATTTTTTTAGAAATCAATTTTAATCATTTATCTAGCAAAATATGAATATACCCACCAAGTCCTTTTATAACAAAGTTGGATTTTTTTTAATTATCAAATTTTAATTTTTGTAATTATTATTACAATTGAAATTTTATATAAGATTTGTCAATTAATCTAAAACACAATTGAAGAAAATGAGGTATACAACTTTGCATCCGCCGTTTCTTAAAGAACTTTTATGTAAGAAACGGCGGAAACAAAGTTGTATAATAATTGTTAAATAATTTGAAAGCATCCATTTATTATATTTGTCAAAACTTTAAAAGCAATTAATTTTATATATTTCAATTAAAAGTATTAATTATGAGTCGGCAAATTTTTGCGTTCATGTATTTAAAAAATAAATTTCTATATTTTTTCTGTAATAAAATATGAAAAAATGCTTTTTAATCTATTTAACAGAATTTTGAATACTTTCTACAATAAATTTGTTGAGATATTTTTAAAAGATATTACATTAATACATTTTTGATATTTCATTCATTACTATATATACAATTTTCTATCAATTTCTATCTGTTTTAGCTGTTATGAATTTACTTATTCAATTACTTTTATATATTGAAATTTTGTATTTAAAATGTATCCTAAACAAGTTACAAAAAAAAATTATAAAATTTTTGCGTCGATATATTTATAAAATAAATTTCAAGCATTTCTATACAACAAATTATAAATGAACTTTTTGCTAATGCAACTAAATTGAGTAATATGTGTGATGTTCTAATAAATAATATAATAATTTAGCTAGGATTTATTTTAATAATCTACATTTCTATTATATATATATATATATATATATATATATATATATATATATATATATACTAGCAAACCCGACGAACTCCGTTTCGCCACGGATGGTTTCGTGAGAAAGATGAAGAAATTTTTTGTTTGTTTTATATTTGAAAAGGAAATTTTTTATTTTATTATACAACAGTGATGAATTTATTTCGATTACAAAAATGAAGTATTCTTTAGTTGAACACTCTCTAAGTAAATGAAAGTGATTACCCAAAAGTGTTATTATTATATATACATCTTATCCAGATCTGCAATTATTAAAATAATTTATTTTTATTCTATACAATCTGTAACTAATGCTATAATTATCAAAACTTATTTACTTTATATACATAAATATTCTAAAAATTAATTAATTATCTAAAATTTATGATGTTATCGATAATGCTGTCTGATTATCTGGTGAACTGAATAAAGGCGTTTATCTTTGGGCACCCAACATGTTGAATTGGATCAAAATTACTAGATATGTCGTCATTGAACCAATAATCTGAAAAAAATAATATTTAAATATATATATATACATATATATATACATATATATATGTTAAATAGAGCGTCCGGCTTCAGGTGCCGTCCGGTGTTACGGGACTTTCCCTTATTATTATGCCATTCGATATAAGAGTTGAAACTGTCTTAATAAAGTTCTTCTTTTAAATAAGCATAACTTTAATGGAAAATGTAACTATATAGGCAATTTTATAATATTTATATATATAATTATTTTGTCTTATAATAAATTAATCTTACCGAATAAACTAAAGTCATGTCGATACTAAAAAGTCCTCCGGCTGTGTAACCGAGTTTTTGATGAAGTAATTGCAAAGACCACATTTCAATCTGAAATTTAATATATTTTTATCAAATTGTTAAAAAATTTAAATTTTTATAAATTATATGATTTAGAAATAGGTTTTCAAAAATATTTATTTTTATTATTAAGACAACGGATGTTATTATTGAAAACATATTGAGCTTAACTCTGCCTCTTGTAATTTTTGTTATGTTATATTAGGTTGCCAAATATCTCCCTTCCGCTTTTTTGCTCTTGGTTTAATACAAAAAGGCGGAAGGGAGATATTTGACAACCTAATATTTTCATCTCTATTTCGGATCGTTTTATTTGATCACACGTTTTTTTTGTTACAAATATGTAAATTTTCTAATTGTCCAAGTAATGCAGATGTAATGAATTTTATTTTTAATTTTTATGTTACTTTTTATGAATCAGATATACACAAAATTGAAGTAAAATTATAATGGTTTACCTCAAATTTATATATTTATCTTGAAACACTATCCGACAAACAGGTTACTACTCTATAGGAAATACAATTTTTAATATACCTGCATTTTATTGCATAATTTCTCTTTAATTATATCTAATATCAAACTCACGTAACTTTTAATATTTTTTTTATTAAACATAATTTTATATTATAGTCTTCGCATCTGTTACTTTGCAAGATGCCTACCTGTCAATTTCTGTTCTTAGTTCTAAAACTACTTACATTGTTCACAAAAAAGAATATAAAAAACTTTTTTACATAAACTATAAGAGTACGCTGACGCTAACAAAACTTTGACTATTATTTTCAAAAGTTTTGAATTACTTAATTCTGTGTTGAAACAAGAGAAATATATAGGGGAAACTGGTAGAAAACGTCGTAATTTGAAAATAGTCTTGTTGGTGGACCATTTTTATTTAAAGAAACTTAATTTTGTACATGAATATTTAATTTAATTTCTTAGTTGTGATATCAATGGTAATTTTGAACAATATATAAGGTTGTCAAATATCTCCCTTCCGCCTTTTTGTATTATAAATCAAGAGCAAAAAAGCGGAAGGGAGATATTTGACAACCTAATATTTCAGATAAAATTCTTCAAGCTTTTTCTGAAGCAGTTTGAAACAACTTAAGAACAACTTTTTATTTTTCCAATTTTTTTCTATATATTCACAAAATTCTACCACACTCTAGTTCTCATTACTATTATTATTATTATTATGATTCTAGATAGAAATGTATCTTTTTCCCTTGTCTTCCCCTAAGAGTGGAATGATCCACCACAAACTTTTAAGCAAAAGCTCATCGAGCTTTTCAAAGCTTTAAGCTTTCATTGTATCAGAGAATTATCTTGTCAAACAGTTCATTTTTCATGTTATCACCTAACATTTGCTAGAATTTTCGAGGAAATATATTGTCGTCGTCGTCGTCGGATGAATGATCGTTCTTTGTTTTATGAACTGTAAACCATCATTATAGGGAAAAATAGGTCTTGTAGTGATATTTTAATTTTATATATATATATATATATATATATATATATACTAGCTGACCCGGCAAACGTTGTTTTGTGAGTAAGGTATATTCTAAACAATTTCTTGAGTTTCTAGAAAATATTTAATACTTTAAGTGTATAAGGATGCGTTGTTTGAATGCTATATGCAATGAAGTATTATAAAAACAATAAACCCCATTAGTTTGTCTGTATTTTGTCAATAAAATCAAACCGGAAGGTTTATACACTTTCTATAGAAAACATAGTATAATCCATCTGAGTCTTTTTCGGTCTTTCGACTTATTGATTACGTTTCAAGTTTTTCAGATTCTTTTTGGATTCTGGATTTTGTGTATAATTGTAAATAATACTACCGAGCTTATACAAATTTTTCAAATTTCTGCGAGGAGAGATAGAAAATGAATTAGATATATCTGCTTTGACCTGCTTTTTGAAAAGTAACATACCTTGAATTAAAGTAAATTAAATAAAAAGTATATATGTAGAGCAGGGCGAGGCACAAAGGTCCAATTTGAGTTTGAGCAAATATAAATTTTATTATGAAAATCAAACCAATTTTATCACAACAAATGACACATTTCAAACGAACAATTATCTGACTACGTTCAGTAAAACTACCAGCTACTTCATCATTGTAAAAATGTGTTTTTTTTTTGCTGTCTTTCAAAAATTTGTTATCTAGACCTTTTTACCCTATAGGCGGGGTAATTTGGAACGGCCAGATGGCAAACAGGTTTAATGTCTTATTTTAATTTTAAAGGTATTTTAAAAAATAATTACACTTTTAACTAGTGCTAAAAAAGTACCAACAGAAGAAAATACTTTTACTATGGATTTTCAAAGATTACCGTTTATTTCCCGATAGCAAAGTCATATAAATCAAGGTTATAGCTGGTTGTACATCTTTTTCCCTCTACTTTCAAATATTGTTAAACAATGCTTAACTTTACTGTTTTTTGACACATCGGTGGTGGACCTATTTAACCCCGGACCTTCATATATTACTATTTATTCTTCAATAAATTCTGGTAAATTATAGCTGGAAAAATGTTATTCGACAAAATCCCTTTGATCTATATCAAATTTAGGTTCTGAATTTAAATAACATAAATAAAAAGTAATATAACCTAGAAAATGTTTTATAAATACCAATGAGTATATAATTATACAAATGAGATCTTTTAGAGTACCGTGTTTGAGAAAAATATGATTTGCAAAAAAAAGTGCTACAACGCCAAAAAGTGCATTTTCATATTAACATTTCAAAAAAGTTGATATTTTGTGTTTCTAGTAACACTTGCGGCCCGTTTAATAACGTGTTTGTGTATGATTAAAACTACAAACAAAACTACTTACTACAATTTAATCATAATTAAATAATATTCACGTAAAACATCCTATTAAACGTAATTGAACATCATATGTCAAAAACATTTGACATTTTAGGTATTAGTCACCGTCCATTGTTATATTCAAATTACGCTTCTACAAAAACTTTCAAATTAAAAATGTAAAGTTTTTACGCGATTTAAAACTAATATCTCACCTTACCGACAACCTACTGATTAGCACGAATTTTTCAAGGTTAAGACTGGCCAAATCGGTTTAGCCGTTTTCGAGTTTTACTGAATCATTTGATCGAGAGCTCCATTTCTATATATAAGATATATATATATATATATATATATATATATATATATTATACATATAATTTTCTCCTACTTACAACTTCTTTAACCCGGCTCTGATGTCGGTTCCTCATCCTATGCAAAAGCACTCCGGTCCTGGCGGCCTCTTTGCTGGCCCTATGACAGCTTACGGCCAATGCTATGACACCAATTAAATGGTAATTGGCCCAATTCACAGACATTATAATTTGGGATGTACTTCGATACTCGTTTACAGGGTCCATGAACCCTAGGGCCACGTAGTAGAGTTGGGTCACTACTACTACGAATGTTAGGGCTACATACCTAGATAAAAGGAAATAAAATTAAGATTTGGTTTTTGTGTAATTTTAATAGTATGAAAATAAGATTAATTGAATGGTGAATGAATAATTCTAGATATATGTTCTATTGATTTATAATAATAAAAATAAAACAAAAAGCGTTTCACACGTATTTGTCAAAGGTTCCTTATGCAGGTGCATAAGGGATTTTAAAATGGCCTAAGTTTATCTTATTTTAAAAAAATAATGTTGATTTTTTTCAGAATCATCTATAGATAAGATATATATATATATATATATATATATATATATATATATATATATATATATATATATGATGTAGCTAACAACTCCAATAATGTCTGTATAGTTTTTAAAAAGCATTTGAAAAGAGTACTAATGTCTTATTTAGTTCAAATTATCTAGTTTAGGCAAGTTTTTTTAATGATACCTAAAGAAAGTGATTTCAGTTATTGAGTTGTTGAGTAAGTTATTGTGTGAGTTTGAGTGAGTTATTTTCATTAAATTATTCAGTTTTGAGTGAGTTTTTGAGTACGCTATTGTGTAATTGAGTTACTGAGTTAGTTTTTGATTAATTTATCGAGTGAGTTTTTGAGTAAATTATTGAGTGAAGTTTTGAGTCCTTGAGTAAGGTTTTGAGTTATTGAGTCCATTATTGAATAAGTTATTAAGGTATTGAGTGATTTTTTGAGCAAGTTTTTGAGTGAGTTTTTGAGTTATTGAGTGAATTTTTGAGTTATAGAGTTAATGATTTAGTTATTGAGTAATTTTTTGATTCATTAAATAAGTTTAAGAGTAGGTTATTGAGATATTGAGTGATATTCAGAGTGAATTTTTGAGTTATCGACTGAATTTTTGAGTTATCGAGAGAATTTTTGAGTTCTCGAGTGAAGGATTTAGTTATTGAGCGAGTTTTTTAATTATTGAGTAAGTTTTTAAAGTATTAAATAAGTTTTAGAGTAAGTTATTGAGTTATTGAGTGGGATTCTGAATGAGTAATTGAGTAAAATTTGAGTTATTTAGTAAATTTAAGTTATTGAGTGAATTTTTGAGTGAATGTTCGAGTTATTGACTTAATTCTTGAGTAAATTTTTGAGTAATTGAGTAGATTATTGAGGTATTGAGTAAATTATTGAGCGAGTTTTTTTAATTATTGAGTCAGTTTTAGAGTAAGTTATTGCGTTATTAAATGAGTTTTTGTATAAGTTATTGAGTTATTGACCGATATTTTGAGTAAATTATTGAGTAAATTTTTGATTTATTGAGTGAGCTTTTGAGTTGTTGAAAAAACGAGTAAGTTATTGAGCGAAATATTAAGCAAATTTTTGAGTTATTGAGTAAAGTAATGAGTGAGTCCTTGAGCTAAAGAGCGAGTTATTGAATTATTGAGCTTCTGAGTAAGTTTTTTCATTGAGTAATGGATCAGTTGAGTTTCAGAGCAAATTATTGAATTACAGATTGAATTATTAAGTTGTAGATCGAATTATTGAGTTGCAGATCAAAATATATTGAGTTATAGAGCGAATCATTAGGTTATAGAGAGAGTCATTGAGTTATAGAATGAGTTATTAAGTTATTGAGAAGGTTATTTTAGATCTCTGTATTTTTATGATTTATTCATTATTATTCATAAATTTTCTGAGAATCTTTAAAAGTCTTTGCAACAAATTTTTATTTAACTCTATTTCATTTTTAAAAATTGATCCAGATTTGTTTAGATCCGTACATTTTATTATTACATGGATATTATGAATATTTTGCAAACAAACCATAAATAATTGTTAACTTTTTTAATTTAGAAATATTTTGTAAATGTTTACATTTTAAATATGTTAAAAATTCTAGTCAGAGTCAAGTTGATGTCACATTCAAATCAAATATTGTTTCATTAATAATTTTTAAAGAAATTTTGACACGATGTTATTCTAGATAGCAATGATTAATATACTTTGTTTGTATAACTAAAAATCTACATTGATAGTTAAAAAAAAATCATTCTAAATTAAGATGTGAGGCATAAATTGACTTTAAATATTATTGTAACAAAATTTTCAAATCAAATTAAGGATTTTATTATATTATAAATATTTTATAAGAAAACCTAAAAATATTGGCAAAGGCTCTTTCAATATTTTAAAAAATAGTTTGATGGATCAAAGAAAATCTAGTCATGTTTTTTGTCATTTTATACTCTGATTAAATTTAGTAAATCAATCAAATATTCATGAAAAAGTTTAAGTGATATATAAGTATGTTTAAGAGATATAAACTGGAAATCGTAATGCCTAGTTTTTTGAAAAAGCATAAATGTTATTTTTGAAATAAATAGTTGAAAATTGTATCAAAAAACCCAAATTTTACTTTGCAAAGCAAAACGTCTAGTCAACAATATTTTTCATCATTAATCCAAACTATAAATATCGAGTCTGGTTTTCAAATAAATTTAAGACAAAAAAAACTTACAAAATGATTTGTATGTTATAAGCCGAATTTAATTGTCTGGAAATCTTGCAGAGTTTCGTATGCAGTTGGCAGCTTAGACGTATTGCCTGCAGTTGTTCCTCGATTTTCTTGTCCAGAACTAAGCTCACCTAAAAATAAGAAATAACATAAATAAAATTAAAATAATATTTATTATATTGTCCCTCAGAAACTGCTGAAATTTTTTTTCCGCGTAGTGAAAATCTCACCTTTCTTACATCAAATTTACATGTCATACCAGCAAAGTGTCTGTTGATTATTGCAAATCTATCTTTTATTAAAATATTTAGAGCAACGAATTTTAAATTAAAAGTGCCTACAGAACTTAAAAAACCTACATAAAATGGTAAGCTACAGAAAAAAGTTTTGGCATCGATGTCAAAATAAATAAAAAAATCAAAATACGTACAAACTCCGACAGCAACAAAACTGAAACCCAAATAACTCCAAATAAATCTTTGCAGATTTTTGTAACTATTTTGGGACCAAAATATTTGCCCAAATTCAACTTCCAAATTTTGCAAATCTTGGAAAAATGTAACAATTTTATTTTTTACACAAAATTCTAAACAAACAAATAAAACTGTAGACAACCACCAAATTTGGTCCTGAATGCTCATAACTCTGTCCAAAATATTGGTGCGTTTGGTAATTCTGAGAGAATTTTGCATTAGTTGCCAAATGTACACATGGCTTACAATTGCCAAAATTGGTTTAAGTACCACCAAATATTTTTTGGTGTAAGTTTTTTGGTGGTTTTGGCTATATGGAGCTAGTCCGACGAAGGAGCAAATGTAGTGTAAGGGTTTTAGAGTTGATAAAAGCTCGGATTTTAATTTTGTTGAAGGATTCATTGTAAAAAAAATTACTTGAATATTTGTAATAAAATTACGAACTTTATTTTATTAAAAACGAATCCCTATAATAATTCGTTTTATAACAATTTTGATTCCAGACTGTTGATACACAAAACTTAAAAGTAGTTACTTCTTTGAAAAATATTGAAAATCTAATCATAAAAATATATAAATTATAAATAATAATTTTGGTTTTGAAATTAGTTTTGTTATTATTTATATTCATGTAATGTCAATTTTACATTAATTCTTATAAATTTTATTTATATATAGTTTCACCCAAACTGTTCAAGAAATTTCAGTTAAATATTAAAACTTTCGTCTCTTTAAAAAACACGCGACTTACTGCAGTCTTTTTATATCTGCAAAATATAGGACAAATTTTATTAATTAATTATTTAATACATTTTTATAAGTTAATTCAATAACTTTCTGCATTCAATACTTCACAATGAAATTTCAATTATTCGTCAAGTAATAAAGAAAATTACTGTTATATAACAATAGTGTTTCCATGAATTTACCAGAGAATGGTATAAATGAATTTTTAAATTCTAATGTACTAATGACTCATAATAAAATTACTTAATTAATTGAACTTTACTTTCTTCAACTTTTACTAACTTTTTTTCAAAAAAGTAGTGGTGCATGGCATCATGCCTTAAAGCAAATAAAGAGCAATATTTTTATTTTTATAATTAATAAAAATTGATTAATTAAGGTTTTGCACATTTTAGTACAACCAGTATTGGTCAGGACAGTTGAACATTTTAAATTTAAATATATAATGCTATTTTTTAACTTTTTTTATTTAAGATTTATTAACTTCCCGTAGGGTAAGTTATAGTAATCGTCCAAAAATCGGAATTGAAAATTTTTACATTTCTCGACGTTTTGAAGGTTTCTGAACATTTTGGCATACTTCAGAAAAAATGGATGTGTGTGTGTGTGTGTGTGTGTGTGTGTTTTGTATGTCCGCGTTTTTTCGTCCACGTTTTCGGGCGCACGGATCAACCGATTTGAATGGATTAAAAAACATTCGATTCCTATTGATAGGGAGATGTGCTGATTAGTTTTTGGCAAAGGCAGGTCCAGCCGTTACGGAGATATGGAGCAAAGAGTGCAAAAAATAGAAAGCGAGTTTTTAAGAGAACGGATCAACCGATTTGAATGGTTTAAAAAACATTCGATTCCTATTGATAGGGAGATGTGCTGATTAGTTTTTGGCAAAGGTAGGCCCAGAGGTTTCGGAGATACAGAGCTAAATTAAAAAAAAATGGCTGTTTTTGAGAGAACTAAGCGTCCGATTTAAATGATTCAAAGAACTTTCTGCTTTTTTCAACAAAATAATTGATTTTGGAAAAAAAAAATTTTTGTTTCTAATTTTTTTTTCAAAAAAATTTTTTTGTAATTTTCGATTAAAAATTCAAAAAATCACCCAAGCTAAGAACAGTCTAAGCGCCACTCTAGTACAAATGTTTACCCAAGTGCGTTTAGACTGTTTGTGTACTGGAGCACTTTTCCAATTTTGTGAAAATTATTGAAAAATGTGAAAATGCCGCCAAGCTGAGCACAGTATAAGTGAAAATGTCGCACAGAATTATTTGCAAATGCGTTTAGACTGTGACTATGCGGGAGCACTTTTTCAATTTTGTGTAAATTTGGCAACTATTTTTTTTTTGGAATTTGATTCGAAATGAAATGACGATTGTTAATGTTCTGGAGATGATAAATTGATTTATTTATAATTAATTTTCCATAGGGTAAGTAATCGCAAAAAAATCGAAAATGAAAATTTTTATATATCTTCACGTTTCAGAGGTTTCTGAATATGTTGGCATACCTTGGAGAAAATTGATGTATGTGTGTGTGTGTGTGTGCGTGCATGTGTGTGTGTTCGGATACAAATTTTCGTCGACGATTTCGGGAACACGGATGAAGCAATTTGAATAATTCAAAAAACATTCTAGCCGTTCCGGAGATACGGGGCAAAAAGTGCCAAAAACGGTAACTCAGTTTTTAAGAGAACGGAGCGTCCGATTTGTATAGTTCAAAAAACATTTTACTTGTATTAACAAGATGAAGATTTGATCAAATTTTCATGAAGATAGGTCTAGCGGTTTCGGAGATCTAGTAAAAAAAACTAAAAAAAATAACATTTGGCGGTCAACAATAATCATTAGACATTAGACATATGCATATCAAATTATCAGATATTTTATTGAGATTTTAACAATAAGTATAAGTTTTGTTCACATTCCTATGGGTTCCGTACTATTGTTTTTCCGTTAGACAGCGACGCGCTTCTATATTTCGTCTCTATGCAGTTAAAGCAGTACGATTGCTTTGAAAAAAAGTTCAGATCTTCCAAAATATATCAAAATGAAGACAACATTTTTTCCAAAAAAAAATTTTTATAAAAAAAATTATTTAAAAATTTTTAAAAAAAAATTTTTTTTTTCAAAAAAAAGTAATTTTTTGTCCGATTTAAAATTTCTAAAAAATCTTATTTTTTCGAAGTGAAATTTTTTCAAAAATGTTAATCGTTTTTAAAAAAATAATAATTTTTGGCACGGGAAGTTCCAGCAATTTGCCTTAAGGCACGATGCCTTAATTGCCTTAAGACAGAATTCCACTTACAGCTAGTTCAATCTTGCCTAATCCTTTATGCAATTATGTGCAAGACATTTCTTTACAATTTGTCTATAATTTTCATAATTTTGTTCTAGACTTGCGAGTTTTGTGCCAAATTTCAAAAATAGTTAATATTGACTCAATAATAATGTGATATAATTAATACTTTATTAGGAAGAGCTACGAAAAAAATTATGTTAGAGAAAAATGTATCTTTTGTAGTTACCTTTGAAATAGTATATTATAAGTTCTGGTACTATCAGAATTGAAAGAGCTATAATCCAAAAACCAAACGTATTTTTGTCTAATTGTGTCTAAATTTAGAGCAAAGTGTAAGTACAACTATAGTTTAGTTTAGGGTGATATTTAGGGTTGAAAATATCGTGGATTTTGTATGTATTCGTAAACTTTTGAAATAACATTCAAATCATTTTTATTTTTATTTTTCTTACTTAACTAATCGTATTTTTGTCTAAATTTAGAGCAAAGTGTAAGTACAACTCTAGACTAGTTCAGGGTGATATTTAGAGTTGAAAAATTGGGAATATAGTATTTATTTTTGAAATTATGCATTAATGTTCAAATCATTTTTATTTTTATTTTTTTTTTACTTAACTAATCGTATTTTTGTCTAATTTTGTCTAATTTTAGAGCAAAGTGTAAGTACGACTCTGGTCTAGGTAAGGGTAGTTTTTGGAGTTGAAGAAATGTGAATATAGTATTTATTTTTGAGATTTTTAAATAACATTCAAATTATTTTTAATTTAAAAAAAAAATCAGTTTTAGGATAATTTTCTGGAACAATATTTTGTCTAGTGGTTGTGCTTTTAGAGGTGCAAAAAGGGTTAAATTCAATAATTAGGATAAAAAGAATAAATTTAATAAATAAATAATTTAATAAAGACAAAACAATTGCTTTTGAGGATAAAAAATTATTACATCTTTTTTTTATTTTTCATAAAATATTTTTGTAATTTTGGATTAAAAATTCAAATCAAAAAATTACCCAGGCTAAGCACAGTCTAAGCGACACTCTGGTACAAATGTTTACCCAAGTGCGTTTAGACTGTTTATGTACTGGATCACTTTTCCAATTTTGTGCAAAACTGTTGAAAAATGTGAAAATGCCGCCAAGCTAAGCACAGTATAAGTGAAAATATCGCACAGAATTATTTGCAAATGCGTTTAGACTGTGACTATACGGGAACACTTTTTCAAATAGGCAACTATTTTTTTGAAATTGAATTCGAAATGAAATGACGATTGTTAATGTTCTGGAGATAAATTGATTTATTTATGATTTTTATTTGATTTGCTCAGATATAACAAGATAGCAAAAATAATGAAAGTTTTACAGTATTTGTAATAATATATTTGAAAACGTTTAAAATTTCTCGAATATTTAATTTTATTACAGTACGGGAAGTTCCAGCATTTTTCCTTAAGGCATGATGCCAGACACCACTAGTTTTAAATTAATTTTTCTTAATAAATTAATTAAAAATCAGTAAAAAGCAGAGGCATCTGCATTTTGTGCAGAATCATTTAGAATATCTTAAAATGAATCCATCTAAGAATCTTTAACCACATTTGTAAGAATAAGTTCAATAAAATATATACATTTTTTTAAATTAAATTTCCTTACATATTTTTTTTTTAATTTAATTTTTCTTAATAAATTAATTAAAAATTAGTGAAATGCAAAGGCAAATGCATTTTGTGCAGAATTATTTAGAATTTCAAAATAAATTCATCTAATGGTCTTTACTCATATTTGTAAGAATAAGGTCAATAAAATATATACATATTTTTAATTTAATTTTCTTACATACAAATTTTTTTAATTTAATTTTTCTTAATAAATTAATTGAAAATTAGTGAAAAGCAGAGGCATCTGCATTTTGTGCAAAATTATTTAAAATATTCTAGAATAAATCGTCTTTATATTTATAAAAGTAACGTCAATAAAATATTGACACTCTGAAACTTCAAATTAATCCAAGTATATACGTAAATCTTCAAATTTTTAAATTAATTTAATAATTGGTTTGGCCGATATTGATCCTGCCTTCAGAAATTGTTTTTTTTTTAAAGATATATTAAAAATTATCTTAATCCTAATCATACCTTTCTTACATCAAATTTACAGGTCATACCAGCAAACTGTCTATTAATAATTCTAAACCGATCTTTTATTAAAACATTTAAAGCCACAATTTTCAAATTAAAAATACCTATAGAACCCAAAACAACTGTATAAAACGGCAAACTACAAAAAAACCTCACTGCATCTAAATCATAATAAATAAAAAAATCAAAATACGTACAAACCACCATAAATACAAAACAAAAACCCAAATAACTCCAAATAAAACATCCAAGATTTTTGTAACTATTTTGGGACCAAAATATTTGACCAAATTCGATTTCCAGATTTTGTAAATCGTTGAAAAATGTAACAATTTTGTTTTTAACACAAAATTCTAGACAAACAAGTAAAAGTATGGTGAGCCACCAAACTTGATCCTCAATTTGCATAACTTTGTTCAAAATATTGGTGCCTTTTGTTATTCTGAGGTGTTTGGACATTAATTGCCAAATGTAAATATGGTTCATGATGACCAAAATAGGTTTTAGTACCACCAAATATTTATTGGTGTAAGTTTTTTGGTGGTTTTGGCTATATGGAGCCAGTCCGACGAAGGAGCAAATGTAGTGTAAGGGTTTTAAAGTTGATAAAAGCTCGGATTTTAATTTTGTTGAAGGATTCATTGTAAAAAATCACATGAATGTTTGTAATAAAATTACGAATTTTATTTTATTAAAAACGAATCGTTATGTTAATTTGGTTTATAACAATTTTGATTTCAGACTGTTGATACACAAAATTTAAATGTAGTTACTTCTTTAAAAAATAATGAAAATATAAGTATAAAAATATATAAATTTTAAATAATAATTTTGGTTTTGAAATCAGTAGCTGTTATTATTTATATTCATGTAATGTCAATTTTACATTAATTCTTATAAATTTTATTTATATATAGTTTCACCCAACTATTCAAGAAATTTCAGTTAAATATTAAAACTTTCGTCTCTTTAAAAAACACGCGACTTACTGCAGTCTTTTTATATCTGCATAATATAGGACAAATTTTATTAATTAATTATTTAATACATTTTTATAAGTTAATTCAATAACTTTCTGCATTCAATACTTCACAATGAAATTTCAATTATTCGTCAAGTAATAAAGAAAATTACTGTTATATAACAATAGTGTTTCCATGAATTTACCAGAGAATGGTATAAATGAATTTTTAAATTCTAATGTACTAATGACTCATAATAAAATTACTTAATTAATTGAACTTTACTTTCTTCAACTTTTACTAACTTTTTTTCAAAAAAGTAGTGGTGCATGGCATCATGCCTTAAAGCAAATAAAGAGCAATATTTTTATTTTAATAATTAATAAAAATTGATTAATTAAGGCCTTGCACATTTTAGTCCAACCAGTATTGGTCAGGACAGTTGAACATTTTAAATTTAAATATATAATGCTGTTTTTTATTTTTTTATTTAAGATTTATTCAATCTTGCCTAATCCTTTATGCAATTATGTGCAAGACATTTCTTTACAATTTGTTTATAATTTTTATAATTTTGTTCTGGACTTGCGAGTTTTGTGCCAAATTTCAAAAATAGTTAATATTGACTCAATAATAATGTAATATATATATACTTTATTAAGAAGAGCTACGAAAAAAATTATGTTAGAGAAAGTTGTATCTTTTGTAATTACCTTTGAAATGGTATATTATAAGTTCTGGTACTATCAGAATTGAAAGAGCTATAATCCAAAAACCAAACGTATTTTTGTCTAATTGTGTCTAAATTTAGAGCAAAGTGTAAGTACAACTATAGTTTAGTTTAGGGTGATATTTAGGGTTGAAAATATCGTGGATTTTGTATTTATTTGTGAAATTTTGAAATAACATTCAAATCATTTTTATTTTTATTTTTCTTACTTAACTAATCGTATTTTTGTCTAAATTTAGAGCAAAGTGTATGTACAACTCTAGTCTAGTTCAGGATGATATTTAGGGTTGAAAAAATTGTAAATATAGTATTGATTTTTGAGATTATGCATTAATGTTCAAAACATTTTTATTTTTATTTTTTTTACTTAACTAATCGTATTTTTGTCTAATTTTTGGGCAGTTTTTGGAGTTGAAAAAATGTGGATATAGTAACTCATTTTTTTTTTAATTTTGAAAATCAATACAAAACAATGTTATCTGACCATATGCAAAATTTTGAACACACTTTTGATTTAAACAATCCCATTATTCTATATATCAAACAAAATGTTGACCTAAGAAGGTTTGCTGAATCTGTTTTAATTTTTTTTGAATTCACAATGTGTTAATAAGAAAAGTTCAAAAATTAATTAATCAAAATTTAATTAAGATTGATTTTATTTTTTAAAACAAAATATTGATGTTATAATTGTCAAATTTTATACAAAATAATTTTAAACTGGTTTTTGGTCGGTTTTTTAGGTATGTTTTTTTTTGTTTTATTTTATTACTTTATATTATTTATTTTGTTACTTTATTTATTACTCATTTAGTATTTTAACTGAGTAATGAGCTAGCACAATAGCTCGAAACGTATTAAAAAAGATTTATATTTACGTTCTGTTTTTATTTTTTTCGACTTGTAGCTGAAAAACCTAACACAATATGTTTCAAAGTCGGAATAAACAATTTCAAGATATATATATATATATATATTATATATAATATATATATATATATATAATATATATATATATACGAGGTATGTTCAAAAAGTACCCGGAATTACTAATAATTAAATTTCGCGGGTCTGGAGTGTCTGATTGTCAAAATTTTTTTTTTTGTGTTGGTATACATGCCCCTAAAGTATGATGAAATTTTCAGCTATATTCACTGTTTACTTTGTCTGTGGTAGTCGCTAAGGTTCGACGTGTTTTTCTGAGCTCGGCGATTTTTACAATGGAAGAATTGAAAAGTCAAAGAATTTGTATTAAATTTTGCGTAAAAAATGAAATAAAGTGTAACAAAGTGTGTGAAATGTTACAAAAAGCCTATGGTGAGTCTGCTATGAAAAAAAAGTGTTTACGAGTGGTATAAGCGTTTCCAAGATGGTCGACCCAGCACGTCAACAAACGATGAAAATGTGAAAGAAGTGGAAAAAATGGTTATGAATGATCGCCGAATCACAATTAGAGAAGTTGCTGATGAAGTTGGCATATCAATTGGCTCATGTCATAACATTTTTTCAAATGTTTTGGGCATGAAACGAGTGGCAGCAAAATTCATTCCAAAATTCCTCACTCGTCGTTGCTTGTTCGTAATTTTTTGGCCAAAAACAATACCGTAGTCATGCCCCAACCTCCATATTCACCAGATATGGCTCCGTGTGACTTTTTCCTATTCCCAAAGTTGAAGAGACCCATGAAAGGACGGCGGTTTTTCTCGATTGAAGAAATAAAGGCCGAATCGCTGAGAGTGCTCAAGGACATATCAAAAAGTGAATATCAAGGGTGCTTCGAAAATTGGAAAAAACGCTGGCATAAGTGTATTATATCTGGGGGGGACTACTTTGAAGGGGACCACATTAATGTAGACGAATAAATAAATATTTTTTGGAAAAAACGAAAATTCCGGGTACTTTTTGAACAGACCTCGTATATAAAAATAAGTCGGGTTTTCCTTCCTGACGAAATAACTCCAGAACGCACGACCCGATTTCGACAATTTTGCATTCGTTGGAAAGGTCTCGGGCTCCGCAAGGTTTATAGCTAAGAAAATTAGTGGTGCATGGCATCGTGCCTTAATGCAAGCTGCTGGAACTTTACGCACCGTAATTAAAAATTCGAGTAATGACATTAGTGAGAATTATCAGAATTATGCTTGGTTAAGTCAACGAGCAATTCTTGCCGCAAAAAATAATGATGTACACGCACTGAATTTCACCATTCGATCAAAAATTGCTGGCGATTTGATGACATACCAATGATTCCGACTGGTCTTCCGTTTGACTTTAAACGATTGCAATTTCCAGGTCGCCTTGCGTTCGCAATAACAAGTCGCAAGGCCAATCGCTTAGTGTTTGCGGGATAAATTTCAAATAGATTATTTAGAAAATCATTGTTTTTCACATGGGCCGTTATAAGTTGCCTGTTCACGAGTTGGAAAACCATCCGCTTTGTTTGTGTTAACGTCAGACCAAAAAACAAAAAATGTGGTTTACCAAAGAGCACTTCAATGAAATGGATAATTTGTAGATTCACTTTCATTTACTTAGAGAAGTTCAACTAAAAAACACTTCATTTTTGTAATCGAAATAAATTCATGACTGTTGTATAATAAAATCAAATTTTTCCTTTTCAAATATAAAACGAACAAAAAATTTCTTCATCTTTCTCACGAAGCCATCTGGTGGCGAAACGGAGTTCGTCGAGTTTGCTAGTATATATATATATATATATATATATATATATATATATATATATCTTGATAGTTATATTATATATATATATATATATATATATATATATATATATATAACATAAAACTTAACATATATAGCATATACATTATAAAATTTTCAATCTTCAATTTGAAATTTCGACCTCAAAAACTTTATAAAGAAGTACTTATTATTACTAGTGGGGCGTATGGCATCGTGCCTTAAGACAAATTGCTGGAACTTCCCGCACTAAAAATTATTATTTTTTAAAAGATTAACTTTTTTGAAAGAAATTTACTCTGAAAAAAATAGATTTGAGAAACTATAAATTTTTAACAAAAACTTCCTTTTGAAACATTTTGGAAATTCTGAACTTTTTTTCAAAGCAATCGTACTGCTTTAACTGCATAGAGACGAAATGTCTAAGCGCGTAAGCGCCGCGTCGCCGTCCATCGCATAAGCATTGGTACGGAACACATAAGAATGTAAACAAAATTTATACTTATTGTTAAAATCTCTATATAAAATATCTGATAATTTGATGTGTATATATCTAATGATCATATTTGACCGCCAGATGGCATTTTTTTTACTTTTTTTATTACATCTCCGAAACCCTCGAAACCTTCATGAAAATTTGATCAGTTTTTCAACTTGTTATTACAAATAAAATGTTTTTTGAATTATTGAAATTCGACACTCTGTTCTCTTAAAAACTGAGTTACCGTTTTTGGCACTTTTTCGCCCCATATTTTCGTAATGGCTGAACCTGCTTTTGCCTGTCTTCTTATCAATACGAATACGTCGACGAAAATTTGTATCCGAACACACACACATACATCCATTTTTTCTAAGGTATGCCAAAATATTCAGAAATCTCTGAAACGTAAAGATATATAAAAATGTTCATTTTCGATTTTTTTGCGATTACTATAACTTATCCTACGGGAAGTTAAAAATTATTCATTTAAATCATTTTATAAAATTAATTTTAAAAAACTCTTAAATCTCTTAATAAATTAATTAAAAATGATCAGAAAAAAGAATGTAACAAGTGCAGAGGCATCTGCATTTTGTGCAGAATCATTTAGCAAATCCTAAAATGAATCTATTCAAGGATCTTTACTCATATTTGTAAGAATAAGGTCAATAGAAAATATACACTCTGAAACTTCAAATTAATTGAAGAATATTTGTGAATTTTCTAATTTTTAATTCAATTTAATAATTGGTTTTGCCAATATTGGTCTGGCCAATATTGGTTTTACCAATATTGATCCTGCCTTTAAAATTTGTTTTATAATTATATATAAAAATTATTTTAAATATAATCTTACCTTTCTTACATCAAATTTACAAGTCATACCACCAAACTGTCTATTAATAATTCCAAATCGATCTTTTATTAAAAAATTCAAAGCCACAATTTTCAAATTAAAAATACCTATAGAACCCAAAACAACTACATAAAAAGGCAAACTACAAAAAAACTTCACGGCATCTAAATCATAATATATCAAAAAATCAAAATACGTACAAACCACCATAAATGCAAAACAAAAACTTAAATAACTCCAAATAAAACGCCCAAGATATTTGTAACTATTTTGGGACCAAAATATTTGACCAAATTCGATTTCCAGATTTTGCAAATCGTTGAAAAATGTAACAATTTTATTTTTTACACAAAATTCTAGACAAACAAGTAAAACTATGGTCAACCACCAAATTTGATCTTCGATTTGCATAACTTTGTATAAAATATTGGTGCCTTTTGTTATTCTGAGGTGTTTGGACATTAATTGCCAAATGTAAATATGGTTTATGATGACCAAAATAGGTTTTAGTACGACCAAATATTTATTGGTGTAAGTTTTTTGGTGGTTTTGGCTATATGGAGCTAGTCCGACGAAGGAACAAATGTAGTGTAAAGGTTTTAGAGTTGATAAAAGCTCGGATTTTAATTTTGTTGAAGGATTCATTGTAAAAAATCACATGAATGTTTGTAATAAAATTACGAACTTTATTTTATTAAAAACGAATCGTTATGTTAATTTGGTTTATAACAATTTTGATTTCAGACTGTTGATACACAAAATTTAAATGTAGGTACTTCTTTAAAAAATAATGAAAATCTAAGCATAAAAATATATAAATTTTAAATAATAATTTTGTTTTTGAAATTAGTAGCTGTTATTATTTATTTTTATATAATGCCCAACTTTTCATTAATTCTTATACATTTTATTTTTAAATTATTTAGAACATTTTTTTCTATTTACGCAAATTTAGTTACAAAATGCTAAAACTTTCGTCTCTTCAATAAACACGCGACTTACTACAGTTTTTTTATATCTGCAACTTATAGAACAGATTTATTTGATTAATTAATTAATTAATACAGATTTATTAGTCAATTCATTCACTTTGTGCTTTGAATATTTCATAATTAAGAAGTAATTAAGAAAATTACTATTACTAATTTATATAATTATACCAAAGAAAAGTTTATAAAAACTACTAAAGGCTCTTAACAAAATTACCGTAAATTAATTAGGAAATTTACTAGTGTTTCACAAAACTTGTAGAACATAGGTTCAAGGAAAATTTCTGGAACTTCCCGTACAGAAATTAAACATTCGATTAATATTCTTATTTCTATATTTAATAAAAATTAATTAATGATTAATAACAATTGTTTCAAATAACTTCAAAGACATGATTATAAATAGTACAAATTTTATTCTTCATTTTTTATCCCACTAAAAACTTAAAGTATGTTTACAAAAAACGTGAACATATATAAACAGAACCATATCAAGTCCGAGGACCTTATCTCATATTTCTCAGAATAACGCCAATGAAATATATATATACTTTAAAACTATTTTGCAAACTTCAAATTTATTAAAAAGTAATAGCAAATTTTTTTAAAAAACTGCCTTTTTAGAATTTTTGAAATTTTTGAAAAAAAATTGATTATATGACAACTTTGATTGTTCTAGATTGTTTAAAAAATAAATTTGAATTTCTTAATGAATTTGAAAATAAATTAATTTAATTTTAATTTTTAATTGTTTTTTTTTGGAGAAATTTCTAAATAATTACAAGATTTGTAAAAATATCGAAAATTTGAACTTTGAACACATTTAACACAAGCAAAATGTTTTTTGAATCATTCTAATCGGATGACCCTTTCTCTCAAAAACTACCTAAATATTTTTTGTACCCTTAAAAAAAATAAAAATGTAAAATTAACTAGTTAGACATGGCATCGTGCCTTAAAGCAAATTACAGGAACTTCCAGTACCAAAAATATTTTTTTTTAAAAAAAGATTAAAAAAAATTTCAAAACTTTGAGAAAAAATAGATTTTTGAGAACATCAAAATTTTCGAAAAAATTGACTTTTTTTTGAAAATAGTTTTTTTATATTTTGAAATATTTTAAGAATTTTGAAAATTTTTTTTTCGAAGCAATCGCGTAGCGTTAGCTGCGTAGAGACAAGATATCGAAGCGCGTAAGCGCCGCGTCGCCGTTTCATAGATAAACATTGGTACGGAACCCACAGGAATGTAAACAAAGTTTATACTTATTGTTAAAATCTCCATAAAATATCTGATAATTTGTTGTGCATATGTCTAATGATCATTTTTGACCGCCAAATGGCTTTTTTTTACTTTTTTCACTAGATCTTCGAAATCGCTAGACCTGTCTTCATGAAAATTCAATCAGTTCCTCATTTTGTAAATACAAGTAAAATGTTTATTAAATTCCGTTCTCTCAAAAACTGAATTGCCATTTTTTGCACTTTTTGCCCCGTACCTCCAAAACGGTTTAAGCTACCTTTGCCAAAAACAAATCAGCACATTTACCCATCAATAGTAATTCAAATTCAAATCGGTTGATCCGTGCTCTCGAAAACATCGACGAAAATGTGTATCCGCACATACATACATATAAATACACACACATCCATTTTTTCTAAAATATGCCAAAATGTTCAGAAACCTCTGAAACGTAAATATATGCAAAAAATGTCAATATCGATTTTTTTGCGATTGCTATAACTAACCCTGTGGAAATTTAATAAAATAAAATATTTCTATAATATAATTTACCTGTATATTATAACACCTTTTTCGGCTTTCATCCAAAAATCCATTTATCAACCCAAATCTTTGTTTCATCAAATAATTCAGAGTGATAAATTTCAATGCAAAAATACCAGTAGTTGCAACAAAAGCATGATAAGACAACAAACTCAACCAAAACATCCACAAATCGAAATTAAAATAAATCACATAGTCGAAATAAATTCCTGAAGACACGAATAAAAACACCACAAACAACCTGATGGTAAAAAATGTCCAAATTTTGTGGTAACTTTGAGGTAAATCAACTATGTGTTGAATCTCTTGATCAAAATTTTGCAAGTCTTTAAAAAATTGTAAAATTTTGTTTTTTTGTACAAATTCTACTAAAACATGAATTAAGACTGAAAGGCTCCAAATATTATCCTGAATGTTTAATATTTTATCTAACATGCTGGTTCCAATTCCCAAAGCCACAAAATACCGCATAAAATACCAAATAATACCGTGACTGGTGAGAATTGAAATTGTTTTTAAAAATACTAAAAAATTGTTTATGTATATTTTTTGGTTATTTTGTATGTATGGTGCAAGACCGACGAAGGAAGAAATTATATATAAAGGTTTTAGGGCTTGTAATAAAGGATTTTTGTTTGATAAAACAGTCATTTTTGGTTTAAAAATTAGTTACATAAGTTTTTGGATTTCAAAAATTTTGTTTTTACTTGAATTGTTTTTATAGCACATGTTATTTCACAATGATCTCATAAAGGGCCATAATAAACTTAAATAAATAATAATAAGTAAACGCTCACATTAATATTATTATTATCTTATTATTTCTAATATTGTTTTTTTGTATATTTATTATCATCTGTCACTTATTGTTTTAATTCCACTTTATTGTTTTGCTAGTATTATTTTATTATTCAGAAATTTTATTTATTTTATTTATTAATTTTATTATTATTATTTGCTTTTATTTTATATTAAATCATCATACTACGGATATCATTTTAATGTAAATTCTATCCTTTGTAATCTTTTTTATTTAAATTTATGTTATTGTTCATTATTATTACTAGATGTTAAATTGTTTAACAGTTGTAATAAATATTGTAATTAAAAAAAAGTTATTTTACAATCTTCAAGTATCAATTTTTTTTGACAATTTAAATTAAATATCACTGTCATATAATTATATGAATAAATTTTAGTGTTATAAAAATTAAATTTTATTTCAGTATTTTAGACTTTAGTAAACTTTATGGAGATTTCCAATTACGTGATCACAATTGTACTTGTAGAATTAATTCATTTTTGTTTTTTCTTTAATTTTTTTAGTTTAATATATCTCTAAATGCTCATTTAGTATAATTTTTTGATAACAATATTTTACAAAGCTCAAAATCTCAAAATATTTCACAAATTCACAAATTTCCTAAAATATTTTTTATTTATAATGAGGAAAATTTTATACAAGTACTTGCACAAAAATTTACTTTGGTTTATGAATATTATATCTCAAAATACACGTTGAGTAATATTTTTTTATATAAATATTTTATAAAATAATTTTTGTAGCTTTGATTTATTTTTTTATATTTAATTTAAAATATTTTTTTAAGAAAACTAATTATGTCTTGTTAGGCATAAAGCCTTTAATTTCACTAAAACAAAAGTTGCTTTAAAATTTGAATTATTCCATTTTTCAAACAATTCTCTATGGATTTTTTTATATTTTTTTTGTTGCACTTTATTTATAGTCTGGATATTTTTTTTAAAAAAAATAAAGCTGTCCTTAGTAAATGTGCTGAAACTAAGTTTGCAGAAATATTTTTTTAACTTTATAATTTTTCCTGTTTTCTAAAACTTTTTATGCAATTTCTTAATAAATTTTTGTATATTTCATAATAAATTCCAATACCTCTATTCAAATATTATATTTATTAATATTTTTTATATTATATTTAAATAATTTAGCATCAAAACTATTCATTTTAAATATTTTAGGTTGCAATTGTACTTGTAGAAATATTTATTTTTGCTAATTTGCTTTATTACAGATATCGTTTTTATAAATATAATAAATTACACACTTAGTAACTTTTAAAAAAATATTTTAAAATAACAGTTGAGTTTGAAACAGTCTGGATAAACATTTAAAAAACAATTATTTTGAAATTATTCAATATAAATTCACTTGATAAATTGCATAATGAAGTTTAATTTTAAAATAAAAATTTAATTTTAATCACAATCGCACTTGGAGAATATTTATTTTAAGTATTTGTCTCTCTCCTTTTTTTTTTTAAATATAATATTACATAATACACATTTATTATTATTTTTAAGTGTAAATAATTTTGAATGTTCTAAAAAACACTAGAACATAATTTATGAAAATATTGGAGCTTTATATTGATCTTTCTTTAATTTATTTTTTTAATTACATATGACACCAAAATATCCACTTTCATATAACAAATCTTAGTCTTCATATTAATATTTTTCACTGAACTTTTATTATTTTTTTTATTTTAGTTAATAAATTTTATAAAACTTTCTTCTACAAATCACTCAACGTAAATTTAGAAAATCAAGTTTGCTTTATATTCTTTTATATTTTTCATAAACTTTTTAAAAGATACTAAAGAACACTAGAATGTTTACATCATATAATTTTATATCTATTTTTATTTTTACTTGTTACAAATAGTTTTTTTTAAGTACTCATTATCATTTAATTATTATTTATCATTTAATTATTATTAATTATTTCCACAAATTTTTATAAGCATTTAAAAAGTCGTATATTTTCGTATTTTTAAAAGTGCAACATAACTAAAATAGTTTAACTAATAATTTTTTATCAAGTTTTGTCAAACCACACATTTTTCATAACTCCATTTATTCTTGATAATATTTTCTGACAAATTATCTTTAATTTTCGACTTCCTCAATAATTAGGAAAATGTATATTTCCAATTAGACTAATGATTCTATATATTAATAATTAAATTAATATTCATGTCTAGTCTTATATAAATGGAAAAAGTCTTCAGGTAAAAAATAATTAGAAATGAATTAAAAGAAATATGTATTAATGGACACTTAAAGTACTAAACCGGTTTTGAGAATTTTATGGTCGAAAAATTTCATTAACAATCTCTAATATTTTTGGCAAATTTTAAAATAATTGTATATAATCGCTTTTATATTTATAAAATTTAATATGTAAGTACTACAAATAGTATAGAATGCAAAAATTTGATGAAGAACAATATGTTTATATATACATATATATATTATTGTACTAACCTGTATTTTACAGCATTCAACTTTTTTCTCATACAAAAATTTATTAATCAATTTAAATCTTTCACAGATCAGAAAGTTTATTGTAATAAATTTTAAAACAAATACACCTAACATTCCAATATAAGCATGATATGATAATAAACTTAATAAAAACAACATTAAATCATAATGAAAATATATTACATAATCGAAATAAATACTTAAAGATACTATGAAAATTAAAACAACTAAGCATCGATATATAAAAAGTCTTATTTTCTTATAAGTCGCGTACAAGTCTTTGGATATTACCAGAAAATCGTGGTCAAAATTTTGTAAATCGATCATTAAATTAAAAATGTTGTGTCTGTTTACAAATTCGATAAAAATATAAAAGAATACACAAAAGGCCCAAATGTTATCTTGTAAATTTAAAATTCTGTCCAACAAACTTGTCCCAGTACCAATTTTTACAGATGATCTCATATAGTAACAAATAAGAGTATGATTTGCAAAAATCAGGATTGTTTTGAAAATTATTATTAAATTGTTCAAGTGAATTTTTTTGTCGTTTTGAATATAAGGTGCTAGGCCTACTAATGAACAAATTTGGTATAAAGGTTTTAAACTTTGTAAAAAATTTAATTTTTTTGGTGGCACTTCAAGATTTGACTTCATGATTCTCCTAACAAATTTTCAAAAAATACTGGAAATTTTTATAATTATTTTTTTGTGTACTTAGACATTGAATTATTGTATAATTTTTGCAATTATTATATTTTTATAAATAATATTTTTATTAATTATTTTGAAGTACACATTTGATTTTAAAATATTTAACTCATGCTAAGTTCTAGCACTTCAAAATTATTTTAAATGTTTTATTTTTTTGAACAACTGTGTAATAATCCATACTAATAAAATTATTACAGGTAATTTATCAATTATTATTCTAAGTAATTTATTAATTTAAGGTTAATTAATTTTCATTGTATTTATAAATTAATTATATAGATAAAATATTCAAATCAGGTTTAGTTCTAGCACTTAAAATTATTTTAAATGTTTTATTTTTTTGAACAACTGTGTAATAGTTTGTAATAATATAATCATTACTGGTAATTTATCAATTATTATTCTAGGTAATTTATTAATTATTGTTCATTAATTTTTATTGCATTTATAAATTAATAAATTGAATAGTAAATTATAATTATATAGATAGCCGTTCAGGATTTTAATATAGATGAAATTGAGTCATCATTAACTTAATAGGCTTCAGCAAATTAATTTAATTGGTCTATTTAATAAAAATACTTTTATATCGTTTTTGTTTAGTATTATTATTAGTTAATTAGGTTTCAATACCCTTGCATATTTTTTGTTTTGTTAAGTTTTTTATGAAAAAAATTATGTTTTGGAGAGAAATTTGAGTAGAAATTACATTATTATCAAAATAAACAGTTGAATATTTTAAATTTAAATATACAATGCTACTTTTTTTATTTATCTATATTTTTTTTTAATTTAAAATTTATTTATTCTTGTTTTTCAACATTAGCTCTATTAATCATACTAATATGTGCGAAACATTTTTCTACAATTTGCTCAAACTTTTTGTAATTTTGTTCTAGACTTGCAATTTTTATGCCAAATATTAAAAATAGATGAAATTGACTATATAATAATGTAATATAATGAATACTTTATTTAATTAAATATGCCTCTAAAAATTATTTTAAAATTAACATTTGCTGGCGCTTGAAAATTATTAGCTTTATTTATCGTGCATGACATTTTTTTATATTTGGTCCAAAATTTTAACAATTACATTCTGAACTTGCAATTTTTATGCCACATATTAAAAATAGATGGAATTTACTACGTGATAATGTAATTTAATTAACATCTTATTGAGGTTAAAGTTACAAAAAATTATTTTAAACTAAAATTTATTTGGCTTGACAAACATTTATCCTACAATTTTGCGCGTGCCATTGCTTACAATTTGTCCAAAATTTTCATAATTTTGTTCTTGACTTCTAATATTTCATACCAAATATTAAAAATAAAAAAAAATTACTATACAATCGTGTAATGTATTTATAACTTTATTTAACAAAAAATGCCTCTAAAAATTATTTTTAAAATTAAGAATTTTTCGGCTTGCAAAATGTTCTTTGTACAACTTTGTACCACGTTTTTTTAAATTAATTTCCTTGAAATTCGTATTTTTTACTCGTTAATTGTAATGTCAGTCATATATGTCTGACACTGAAATGTTCTACAGGAGCCATATTCAAGATATTTATCTGACATACCCAATTTGGTAAGAGAAGCAAAGTTTTAATACAGGGACATGACAGTCATATATGTCTGACATAGAAAAATTTCTAGGAGGTTTGCCAAATATATATATATATATATATATATATATATATATATCTTATTACCTTTATATTTGTGCCTCCAAAATCCAAACTCCTATTTACTCCTTTAAAAAATTCGATAACCAAAAAATTCAGGGTAACAAATTTCAAAACAAAAACACCTACAGTCGAAATAAATGCATAATAAAAAAACAAACATGCAAAAAACATTTTGGGCTCAAAACGAAAATAAATTATAAAATCAAAATAAACACTCAGGCCCACTATTGAAAAACACAATAAAAAACCCGAGAAAAATAACACATTCATTTTGAACAAACTTTTTTGTAAATTTTGGTAATAAAATAATTTTTCGAATTTTAATAATTTTTGAAAAAACTTTAAAATTTGTTGTCTATTCACAAATTCTATGATAACAAATAATATGGTGCAAAGGCACCAAATTGTGTCGTAAATTTTTATTACAAGGTCTAATAAAGTGGTGCCTGCGCCCAATTTGGTGGATTTACAAATTAGATAGAATATTAAAATGTGAGTGGAAAATATTAAAATTGTTTTGGGGATTACAAAAGTGTTTTTGGTGTGTATTTTGGATTTAGTCAAGACCCATGGAGCTAGTCCGACTATTGAACAAATGTAATACAGAGGACGTAGGGATTTTGTTAGGGTTAGACTTTTGATATATTTTTGCATATTGGAAAAAATGTTATAATTGATAATTTATTTATAAAATGACAGTTTTGTTTAATCTATCTTTATAAAAACTTTTGACTAAAATTGTTCTTTTTTTAAGTTATTCACACTTCACACTTTACACTTTTAATTTGTAGCATTCATTCTCAATACACTTTTTTAAATAATTATGGATTATGAATGAATATATTTATAAAAAATGTGGCATTAAAATATTTTTATAAAATTTCTCATTTTTTCCAATAATTATGGATTATGAATGAACATATTTATAAAAAATATGACATTAAAATATTTTTATAAAATTTCACACTTATATTTACGATAATTATTAATTAACTCAGATATTAATTTAAAACTTAGTGAATGATATTGTACATTGATACTTACAATATTTCCATATTTTATGCATTTTAATTTCCATTAAAGCTTTGAATGTTTCATGTAATTTTTATTTATTAATATGAAGATTAGTACGATTAGAATGATTAAATATCATCGATAAGATCTTCTATCGATAATTATTGTATAGTGAACAGTCGAGTGAATGAATATGTCTATCTAGAACGTTTTTATTCTATCTACAATACTTTTAGATTATCTAGAACAATTCTAAAATATCAAGAAAATTCTCAGAATATCTAGAATATTTCTAAACTATCTGAATTATACGTATTTAGTCTGTTTTGAATATTTTTAGACTACTAAGAATATTCTCAAATTATCTACAACTTTGCTAAATTTTCCGGCAATTTGCAATATTTTCAGACGAAAATATCACAAAACAAATATCTAGAATATTTTTAGACCTTCTAGAACATTATTAGATTATCTAGAATATTTGCAGATTATCTAGAATATTTTTGGGCTATCAAGAACATTATCAGACTATATAGAACATTTTCTATAACATTTTTAAACTCTGTAGAACGTTTTTCGACTATTTAAAATTTAGACTATTTAGAACATTTTTTGACTGATTAGAAGATTTGCAGACTATCTAGAATATTTTTGGGCTATCTAGAACATTTTTAGACTATCTAGAACATTTTCAGACCATCTAATGCATCTTCAGACTATCTAGAAAATTGGTTCAGACTATCTAGAAAATTGGTTCAGACTATCTAGAAAATTGGTTCAGACTATATAGAACATTTTTAGACTATCTAGAATATTTTCAGGCTATCTAGAACATTTCGAAGCTATCTAAAACATTTTCATACTATTTAGAAAATTTTCAGGCTATATAAAACATTTTCTGACTTTCTAGAACATTTTCGGACCATCTAGAACATTTTCAGGATATCTAGAACATTTTAATGCTATCTAGAATATTTTTATGCTATTTACAAAATTTTCGGACTATCTAGAACATTTCCTGACTATCTAGAATATTTTCAGACTATGTAGAATATTTTCAGCCTATATAGAACATTTTAAGTCTATCAAGAGTTTTCTCAGGCTATCTAGAACATTTTCAAGCTATCTAGAACATTTTCAGGCTATCTAGAACATTTTCAGGCTATATAGAACATTTTCAAGCTATCGACAACATTTTCAGGCTATCTAGAACATTTTCAAGCTATATAGAACATTTTTAGACTATCTAGAACATTTTTAGACTATCTAGAACATTTTTAGACTATGTAGAAAATTGGTTCAGACTATTGGTATTGCAGACTATGTAGAAAATTGATTCAGACTATCTAGAACATTTTCAGACTATCTAGAATATTTTTGTATCATCTAGAATATTTTCAGATACTCTAATTCTTGCCTTTTTTTCTTCATTATTGTTGATTTATACATTTTTTGAGTATTTTATTATTAATTTTGTATATTTTTTTAAGGAATTATTTTTCAACTTTTAAATAAACAAATAGATTTTTGACCAAAAATTTTGACTTGTTAACTTTGCTCGATGTTTGAAGCCATTCTGAATTGTTTGAGACCAAAATTATTTGAAAAAAGTATGTATTTGGGTCAAAATTTAATTTCTTGCATTTTTGATAACAATTGCTCTAATATAATGGCATATACCGTGTATGTCCTAAGAAATATGACAAGTATGTTCCATGAAAATAGAACAAAAATACAAAGACAATATTTTAATTAAATCATCATTGTAGCAAAATTTTATATAAAACTAACTATTTATTCGTTGTGTAATATATCATAAATTATCTTAAATAAATAAAAAAAATGTTATTGCATTTTTATATTTAAAAAATGAGCTTTTTGTCATAAGATAAAAAAACAAAAAATGCACATAACAATAAAGTAAAAAGACGCTTTGCAGAGTCAGCTTTTATACTACTTGATAAAAACAACATTAATAAACGGAATGATCCTACCAGCTGTCAGAGAATATAATTTTATATTTATGAGTTTATTTTTGTTTACACATTTATGTCGTTCAAGGTGTAAATATAGATGTAATAGCTATTTTCTGTGGCAAGTTCTTTGTTACAAGACAACATTAAGCGTTTCAAAATATTAAATTCTGATAAGTTCATTTATACAGGAAGTCTAACTAATGCTATTTTGACATTTGTGCTATTTGGAGGTTAGTTGACAGTATCAAAAATTTACATAAATATTATAGGTATACATTTTTGTCAGTTTCGTGACTACTATTATATTGAGTGCCAACACCAAGCAAACATGACTTATAATTCAACTTACTACAAATTTTTGTTCCCGTCCACATTTCTCCACAATCCCATTAACAATCTCAAGTCTTCTCGTGATCAAAAAATTAAACATCACAAATTTTATCACAAAAAGTGGCAAAGTCAGTACAAAACACACATAAAACACCACAGTCGCAAAAAACATCACAACATCAAATTCCAAATGCAAAGTGTAATCAGAATACACAGCAACTATTGTAGTCGATGTCAAAATTGGGACACAACGTTTTAAAACAAACTTCACACAATCGTGAGACAAAAAAATATTATAAGTGCTCCCGAAATCGTCTAAAGTTGTGTTAACTTTTTCCAAATCGTACAAAATTTGTATCAATTTTCTTCGGCCAGTCAATTCCAAAATTACTATTATCAAGGTGAAGATTCCCCAAGAAGTGTCCTGGATATCCAGGACTGTATCCAGGAGGTTTTCTCGGGTATAAATACGTAAAGATGAGTCAACGTATATTAAAACTAATATGTGGTGTATTAAGGCTAAGATTGTTTTAATAATTCCCCAAAAATTGGGGATGATTTCACCGTTTTTGGTTAAGACAAATGGGGAAAGTCCGACGAAGGAGCATATTGTGAAAATTGGTTTTAGAGTTAGTATTAGATTGTTGTAAACTGGTAAATTAGACATTTTGGTTGAAAAATTTATATCACATAATACTATAAATTTTTGTTATATATCCTGGGCAATTTTAGTTTTTTTTCCTTATAATTAACACTAATACAATTCCAATTTGATATTTTTAACTTCAAACATTTTTCATATATTTCATAGTCTACATATTTAGTTCACGTTTAAATATAACAATAATATATTTTTTTCTAATTTTATTTAAAACAATATTACTCATATATTATTTTTGTTAATTTCACCAAAAAATAGTTCTACTCAATAATATAATTGTTTTTTTTTTTTAATTTTATTTAAAACAATATTACTCATATATTATTTTTGTTAATTTTTTCACCAAAAAATAGTTCTAGTCAATAATATAATTGTTTTTTTTTATTTTATTTAAAACAATATTATTTATATATTATTTTTATTAATTTTTTAATCCAAAGTTTTAGTTTTTTAGTTCTATTACTTTCACTGGTTCATTTATAAATTCATCAGTTTAATTTGTTTTTCTAAGACTTTCCTACCAATTAGTTAATATAGGTCAATACATATAAAAATTACATTTAGTTCACATAATTATTATTAATTTTTTATGTAAGAATGACATTTTTCTAATTAAATGAAGTAAATAGTAATCAATCATTAGGTCACCAAGTATCTAATATAAAAAATATCGTGTTTTTATATTTTTACACATATATTTTTAATGTTTTCCAAATTTTGTTCATTATTTTGTGTCGTGTCTTTATTTTTGAATAAACATTAATAGGATTAATTTTAAGGTTTTTTAAAGAATGTCCTATGTTTGTATTTTTACACTGAAATTCAGGACTTATTATATTTGGCATTTTATTTCTTGTTATATTTGAATTTTTACTACAGGGATTTATTTTAATACAATGAGCAAAGTATTTCTAAATTTTAACTATAAATAATATATAGTTTTAAATGTTCAAGAAATCAATTTTTTGCCATTTTTTCTAAATCTTTTAAATTTAGTTCTTTCGTTTTTTTTTTCAGATATTTTTCACATATGATTTTTTCTTTTTATTACATTTAAATTTTTGATTTTTATATTAGATCTATTGAAAAAAATACTTCAAAACAGTCAACAATCATTTTAATTTATATTAATATTTGTATATTTTTTAATAAATTTTTGTCTGCAGTTCTATGGAATTTTTTAATCAATTTTTGTCTGTTGAGCTTACAAGGTAAACATTTCTCTAATGAATTATCTTTAATTAATAATTTTAGTTCTACTGAAATTCCTTAATTTAATTTTTTTATACTTTTATAGAATGTTCATAGAACTTTTCAATACATTTTCATCTGCATTTCAGACACAATTCTGACCTTAAATAATATTTAAATCTAGTCTTTAATTTCTCTAATACAATTTTTAAAGGTTTCATTTACATTATATATATATATATGTATATATAATATATATTAATTTATTTGTTTTGACTTTTATAATACTTCATATAGATTTTTTAGAATAATAAATTTGTTTGAAATACCTTAGTCTCAAACTAAATGTAATTTTCCAAAAACAATTCTATACTTGATAAATGCCTTTAAAGCCATTAATTTTTTTTTTGTAAATTTATCTTTTTTTCATTTAGTTAATTTTATCATTTTTTCTGTATAAAAGTGTATTGATTTTATTTCAATTGTATTATTTCAATATTTTTTATCTCTTTAAAAATTTATTTCAAAATTCATTAATATTCCTTCGACTGAAACTTTTGTAGCTTTGATTTGAAATTTTGAAATTTTGTCAAATCTTTTGTCTTCATAGGCTAAATTAAATACCTCTTTAATAAATTAATTCTCTTCTTAATTACTAAAACCATTATTTTATCTTATTTAATTTCAAAAGTAGCTATGTAAGTAATATTTTATCAAAAAATATTTTAAAAAAGCATGTAAATACCAAATTTTTATAGGATTCCTAATGCTTGTCTATATTCAATTTGTATATTATATGAAAAATGTATATTTAGAATAAAATACTTAAATTCTACGAAATAATAAAAATAATAAAATACACCATGCAATATTTCATTAAAAAATTAATAAAAATTAGAATAAGAAGATTTTATGAAAATAAAAAAAAATTAGCATATTAAAATTAATTTTTGAACTATTTTATTGAAAATTTGTTCTAAAAATATAGAAATTATAAAAATAATCTTCACGAAGTTACCAAATTTGATGACTAATGTGAGTAATAGTTTTATAAAAAATTGATAAATTATTTATTTAATTTATCAATTTTTTATAAAACTATTACTCACATTAGTGAGTAATAAGTTCATTTATTTATATATATATATATATATATATATATATATATATATATATTACATAGATATAAATATTTACACTTGCATCAATTTTTTCACATTTTGCCAAATCAATCAAAATTTTATTAACACTTTCAAGTCTTTGTGTAACCAAAATATTCAAAACCAAAAATTTCAAAATAAAAATCGGTACAGTCACGATAAAACAAAAATATGGCAAAGTTATCAACACAGAATTTATTGTAAATGGAAAATATATGAAAAACTCTATTCCCATACCGATTAAAGTTTTAATAAAAATCACTAACAAACATTTGAAAATGAAAAAATTCGTACTTGTAGAATTAATTTGTACTTTCAATAAATCATCACAAATTTGTAATTCTTGAAAAATTGTTAACAAATTATGTTTGTTAATAAATTCGAGAATTATACATAATAGTGATAGTATTTCCCATAAACAATCTTGAAGTCGAAAAATAATTTTTAAAATATTTTCTCCGAGCGGTGGAACGAAAAAAATTGTTAAACAAGATAAAGTTGTACAGTGTAATATAATTATAAATATTATTTGTATTTTGTTATAATTATTTATTGCAATTTTGCCGTTTTTGTTTATAAAATGCGGATTTAAACCGAAGAAAGTGCAAACCAAAAATAAATATTTGAGAGTCGAATGCATAATTTTTATTTGAACACTTTGACTTAGAAAAAATTGTGACTGATGAAAAAAATGTATTAGGTGTTGTTAAATGGATTGTTTTGATTAATTAATTGTATAGGACACTTAATTAAAATTGTTTAATTTGAGCTGAAACAATATTTTTTGTACGCTTGATGTAATAATAAGGTTAAAATGTATTTATAAAATTATAAAATATGTTTATATATGAAATATTTTTATTAATTTTTTTTGACAACCCAAGATTTGTTGTTAAAAGGCTTTTAATTTTTTTTAAAACTAATCATAATGTAAATTTTCGAAATAATTCAAATTTTGGCTAACACTCTTATTTGTTTGATACAATTTATATAATAAAATAATAAAACTATGTAATTTTTGTTTCAGAAACCTTTCACAATGACTTTAAATCAGAAACTGGAGTTTACTGGCGAGAACACTAATTTTTTCTTCGGTAAGTTACTCATCACAATTTTTATATTTAAACTTATTTCTTCTCTATTGATAAATCTTGATGTTAGATAAATAACATCAAAATTTATTCTATTTTTTTATAAAAATGATAACTTTTCTACTCACATGCACAGTCCCTTCACTTCTCATTTTTTCCAGCACAAAATTAACAGCTTCAAATCTTTCCTTTACCACAAAATTAAAAACCAAAAAATTTCAGCACCAAAACTGGTAAAGTAGCCATAAAACCTACATATGGCACTATTACACCCCAAGACCTCCAAGTGAAAGTAAAATTTACCGTATAATCCATATACACAGCCAAACAAATACTACAGGAAATCAAAACCAAATTCTTGACCAACATTTTATCAATATTTGTAAAACCAAATTTGACTTGGTGTAATTTTAAAAAATCTTTTACTTCTTCGTCGCACTTTTGCAAAACTGTCAAAAATAATAGGAGTCGCCATCTGTTCGCGAATTCCAGAACTATTACGAGCAGGGTTAGACAACCCCAAAGTGCGTCTTGGATGGAAAAAATCGTTTTTAAAATATGTTCTCCGACTCTTATACCATAAATGTGATAAATTAAAATTAGGGCAATGACGTGGATTAAAAATACTGTTAAAGTTTGTAAGATGCTTTTGTGATTTAAAGAAATTTGGCCTTTTTTGTCAGTGCTATATGGAGATAAGCCTACGAATGTGCAAAGTATGAATAAGTATCGAAAATTTAAAATTAAATCGCTTTTAACAGACATTTTTTAAAGGAAAAATATGTAACGTATGTACTTTGTTTTACCCAATAAAGTTTTCAAAGTTCTAATATATACTGGTATTCATTAGCCTAATAGTTTTGTGTATATTCATTTGATCACCTTATAATTAACTCCTAATTTTTACTACAATTCATTGTATTAATAATTTGTCCAATTACGTATTTCTTCATATTAGATTTTAATTCAATTACCGAGTCTAATTATCATTTGTAACATTAATTTAGGTAAATTATTTTAATATAATTTTGGTTTTTAGTTTGAGTCTAATTTTTTAATAACAATACGTTTTAATTAGTCCAAAAAGCTGGCACACTGAGCATTGACTATCGGAAATTTAAAATTATATTTTTAAGTAATGTGTATACTTTGTTTTGTCCAGGAAAGTTTTCAAAGTTCTAATATTTATTGTCATTCATTAGCCTAATAATTTTGTATATATTAATTTAATTACCTAGTAATTAAAAGTTCTAATTTTTACTACAACTCCTTGTATTAATATTTTTTCCTAATTACATATTTATTCTTATTCGATTTTAATTCAATTACCGAGTCTAATTATTATTGGTAACATTAATTTAGCTAAATCAATTTAAAATACTTTGATGCTAAATACATTTTCAGTTTGAGTTTAATTTTCTAATAACAATACGATTTAATTAACCCGAAAAGCTGGGATACTGAGCATTGACTATCGGAAATTTAAAATTATATTTTTTAAGTAATATGTATACTTTGTTTTGTCCAGGAAAGTTTTCAAGGTTCTAATATTCACTGGAATTTATTACCCTAATAATTTTGTGTGTATTAATTTAATTGCCTACTTATTTTGTTTTATCACATTAATTTTGGTAATTATTTTCAGGAATATGTGCATTAGTATTTTTGTCTAATGACATAATTGTTTTAGCTAATTAATCCAAAATCTGTGTCATTGGATATGCTCAAGGCCAACTAATTTTATAATTTGTGTTAATATTAAGATTAAATTTAATTGCATAGCCCAATAATAGTCCTTAATTATTCTGGAAATATTTTTTGTGGACTAAAAGTTAAATGATCTAGATAGGCCCAAAAATTTTGCTGTAGGTTGTCATAAAATAGTTGAAAAACTTCATATGGTTTAAAAGTGTTCTAGATAGCCAGGAAATATTTTAGAAATGTTCCAGATTATTTATATATGCCGTCTTAAAACTTTCTAAATACTCGGAAAATATTGTAGGAAAAGTAGAAAATAAATATAGAAATCGTTGTAAATGTTGCAAAACCAAATAACACATACAATTTATATTTGCTCTTCATGCCATTTATTTATCTAAAATCTTTACTGTTATTTTTAATCAAATGCCAAAATCAATCAGTTCTGTTTTTGCTATAGATTCTATTTTATTAAAAAATCAAATAAATCTAAGTTCAACTTACAATTTTGCCTCGACTTCTATTTTTCTCCAACCCACAATTTAAAAACTCAAATCTTTCCTTCACCAACTGATTCAACATCACAAATTTAAACAAAAGCATCGGACAAGTCAAATTAAACATAAAATATCCAAAAATGAATTCCAAATAATTATATATACTATACTTTATATGAATTTTCAATACACACCAAATAGCCACTATAGATTTAAATAAATACACCAATAAAAAATTTCTTGCAGCTTTGTAAGTTTTGGTAAATTTTATAGTGCCGAAAAATTTTACAAGTTCGAAATCACATTGATTTAAATTTTCTAGAATTTTCCTAGTTTTTGTTCTGGATATAAATTCTAGAATTATATAAGTTTCTGGTAAAAATCTCCAAATTACCATTTGGTACATCATAATGGTTTTTAAAATATTTTCTTTGTATGTTATATTAAATGTTTCGTCGTAGAAATAAGAGAATACGTTTATAAAAATGTGTATAGACAAAATTATATACATTGGTGTACAACTAAATTTTTTATTAATTTGTCCGTTTTTTGTTATATAATACGGAGATAAACCAAAAATTGATATTAATATGTTGAATGGTCGAATTTTTTTTAATAAATTGTATGGATTTGGATGCAACTCCATTTTTTAAAAACGTATAATGTTCAATTAAATTGTCAGTCACTTTTTGTATGATTAAATTTTGTTTTGATTTTGTGTATATAATTATTTTAATTAATCTAATTTTTTATGACTTGTCTAATTATTATAATGTATTATTAGAAGTTCCATTATTAATAATTATAATTAGTAATTAATAAAAACGCGTTTACATAATTCGCTGTTTTTTTAAGGCCTGCGGCATTTAATTAAGTATCTTTATCAAAATTAAATTTAAAATAATATTTTTATCCAACATTCAAGGACTTTATCTCATATTTCTAAAAAATATTTAGAATAACGCGTATAAAATAGGTAAGTTTTTTCCAAACTAAATTGTAAAGCTAAAATTATTTATTTCAATTATATAGGCAAAGTTTCATTTTTTTAAGATTATTGTAAATTTTAATGAAACTTGAATCATTTTGATATTTTCAAATAAAAAAGTCGTGGAAGTTTTGGATTTTTTTATGAAATTTTTTTAAAACTTTGAAATATTTATAAAGTTTTTTTTTTGCATTTTTTAAAAATTTCCGATACTGCTAAATCTGGTTTTTAAAATAATATAATAAATTTGTATATCATAAAAAACTACTTTTTTGCAAACTTCGAAATTTTTTGAAACCCTTAAAATTCTGATTTTTCTGTATCTTTAGAATATTTTTTTTTATTTTGAGTTTTCTTGAAAATACTTAAAAATTACAAAAAATTGAAAGGAATATAAGATTTTCAATTTCTATGTATGGATATAAATTTTCAGTCAAGTTTTCGGGCGCACGGATCAACCGATTTGAACGGTTCTAAAAACATTCGATTCCTATTGATAGAGAGATGAGCTGATTAGTTTTTGGCAAAGGCAGGTCCAGCAGTTACGTAGATAAAGATCAAAGAGTGCAGAAAATAGAAATCGAGTTTTTGAGAGAACGGAACATCCGATTTGAATGTTCTAAAAAACTTTCAATTAGTAATGATTGGGAGAAGTGTTCATCAGATTTTGGCAAAGGCAGGCCCAGCCATTTCGAAGATACGGAGCTAAATGTGCAAAAAATGGTAGTTTTTGAGAGAACTAAGCGTCCAATTTAAATGATTCAAAGAACTTTCACCTTGTCTTAACAAAAATATTGATTTTGGCAAAAAACATTTTTTGTTTCAACATTTTTTTTTAATTTTTTTTTTCAAAAAATGGAATGGAATGGAATGGAAAATGGAAAATTTTCAATTTCAATTTAAATTTATTTTTTTTAATTTTAGACAAATAATTTAAAATGTTAAATTTTGAGTTTTCTGGAAAATTCTTAAAATAAATTGAAAAAATTTAAGGTTTTCAATTTCAACTTAAAATTTTTCAAAATTTTGAAACAGCTGGACCTGCCTCTCAAAATTGAAAAAAAAACTAAAACACTCGGAAATTAGCATTTTAAAATATTTAAAGATTTGCGTTCTTCTGCGAATTTTAGAAATTTTAAATTTTACTTATATACTTGAAACAGATAATGTATTTGAGAGATAATTGTGATATTTCGACGAATGTTCAATAAACTCCAGGAATTTGCCTTGAAGCACGATGCCATGCACCACTAGTTTAATTTAGTTTAATCCACCCATAAATTATAGTATTTCATCGCTGTTGATATTCAATATTGGTCATAAATAAATCTGATTTAGTACAATTTTTATAAAAATAATACATTACTACTAGTACAATCTAGATTAGAAACCTGAATCGACTAAGGTTATATATGTGAAATATAATATCAAGAAAAAATCGTCATTTGTTGGCATTATTAGGTATACAGTTAAAATATATAAAGTCTACACATATAAAAGAAGTTTTGGATCTACAATATCAAATACATAATTAATACTGATTAATAAATCCTTTGACTTACAATTTCGCCTCGACTTCTATTTTTCCCCAATCCATCATTAATAAACTCAATCCTTTCCTTCACCAACTGATTCAACATCACAAATTTAAACAAAAACATCGAAACAGTAAAATTGAACAAAAAATGTGCAAAAATATATTTCAAATATTCAAGAATGTCAAATTTTACATGATGTATCAAAATAAACACAACAGTCATCAATGATTTAAATGAGAAAACCAGTAAAAATTTTGTGGTCGATTTGTAAATTTTAGTAAAATTTATGGACGCGCCAAAAAATTTTGCAAGTTCAAAATCACATTGATTTAAGTCTTCTAGAATTTTTCTAGTTTTTGTTCTGGATAAAAATTCTAGAATTATATAAGTCACTGGTAAAATTCTCCAAAGTACCAATTGGTACAACATAACCGCTTTTAAAATATTTTCTTTGTATTTTATTTCAAATATTTCATTGTGATAATAAGTGTATATGTTCATTAGAATGTGTGAAAATAAAATTATAAATACTAAAATACCACTAAATTTTTTATCAATTTGTCCGTTTTTGGTTATATAATACGGAGATAGACCAAAAATTGATATTAGTATGTTGAATGGTCGAAATTTTATTAATAAATTGTTTGGATTTGGATGCGACTCCATTTTTTTAAAATATATAATGTTCAAATAAATTGTAAGTCACTTTTCGTATGATTGAATTATGTTTTAATATTGTGAATGTAATTATTTTAATTAATCTAATTTGTTATGACTTGTCTAATTATTGTAATGTATCATAAGGGCATCAATATCTAATAATTAAAATTAATAAATAATAAAATAAATAAAAAATTAAATTTAATTTAGTAGAATGTTATGTGTTTTAAAAGCCTTTATAATATAAACATTATTTTGAATTTTTAGATTTCACAAAACTGTAAAAATAAATACAATCATAAATTTTTACCTTCCAATTGAAATTCAAAAACAGGAAATTTATCTTTTTAAAATGCAAACTTAATACCATCTACTCGTAAACAAATATTGCTATTGTTAATAAATTAGTTAGTTTATTACATTTTGTAAAATTTTAAATTTTCAAGACCAAATATTTGTGTATAGTATTTTTGGTAAATTTTTTTAAAGATTTGTCCAACTTAAATTGTTTATAATGTTTTGTAAAAATTTTTATTAGTGTAACTATTTTTGTGAAAATGCCGACGAAATATTAAATTTTGACTAACACACACACACAGACAGATACTTTTTACAATTTTGGTGTCAAACGATTTAGAATGGTTTGGAGCGTTGATAAAAATTATTATTTGTAATTTAATTTTTTTAATAATATAAACTATTCATTTAGAAAGTTGAAATTGTATATTTAAGTTTAAAACAATCTTCTATATATTTTATTATCACAATTAGTTTATTATTTTCAAAAATCTTAACAATTGTTAGTATTTCCCAAATTTTGCAAAATCAAACTCCAAAATGATTATAATTGACTTGGATAAGTTTTTAAAAGTTTATTATAATTCTCCTAAAGATCTTTCTCAAACTAATCTAAAATTAATCCTAAAAGTCTATTATAATCTATCTAAAGATCTATTACAATTTGTTTTGTAAATAGTACTAAATTCTAGAATAATTTATTCGAATATAAATCAAGAAAATCTAATATAATTAATCTATATGAAACTACAAAAAGCTATTATAATTTTTTATACTGAAATAAATTTTAAATATCCTTTGTGATTTATTCTAAAAGTCTATTTTACTCTGTCCCTAAATTAATCCAGAAGATCTTTTACTACTCAAAAATTTTAATTTGTCTAAAATACACTGTAAAAATAAATCGTTTATAATGTTCCCTATAATGATCAATACTTAAAAAATGAAATCTATTATTAAAAATTTTAAAAAGTTATTATTATCTATTCCAAATATAATTCTGTAATCCATTTTCAGAAAAAAATCTATCAAAATCCTATCTCTTCTACTTTCCTATTAAAACTTTTAACTACTTTCCTATCAAAATTTTTAACTTTTTTAAAATAAATTTTAATCTATTGTAAAATAATATAAACTTTTTTTTATATTTGCCCTGAAATTAATCCTAAAAGTCTATTATCAGTCTTCAAAAAAAATTAACTAAATTTAAATGGTATTTTCCTTATCGCAAGTTGCACGAATTTTCCAATTGACATTTAGATTGACATTGACAATTAGAAATTTCGATTTTTTGGCAGAAACAAAATCTTTTCGAAGTTTTGAAAGTGTTTGTGTTATATTCTTGTTAACTTTTCCATATAAATGTAAACCAAAATTAAATTAAACTTCATCTTCAACTATTTTTTTCACGATTCTCACTTAATTTTTGATGTAATACTAAATTTTTCAACTCCAAAAAATTTTAATTCTACTTTTTAGTATTAGCTATTTGCTATTTCATTAAATAAATAAAATAATTAAATGTTTAACTTACAATTTCGCCTCGACTTCTATTTTTCTCCAACTCACAATTAATAAATTCAAATCTTTCCATCACCAACTGATTCAACATCACAAATTTGAACAAAAACATCGGAATTATAAAATTGTACATGAAATGTGCACAAAAATATATAAAATATTCCAAAACATCAACTTCTATATAAAATCTTAAGGCTAAAGAAATCGCCAATATAAACTTAGTAAAATATACAAGCAAAAATGTACTTGCAACTTTGTAAGTTTTGGTAAACTTTAAGGATTTACCATAAAATTCAGAAAATTGAAAATCACATTCGTTTAAATTTTCCAAAACATCAATAATAATTTTTCTAGTTAAAAATTCTAAAAAAATAAATATTTCTGGTGAATATGCTGTAACTGCCATTTGGTAACCCATCACAATTTTTAAAACACTTTCGTCGTATTTTACTTTAAAATATTTGTGATGATTAAGCATATAAATATTTAACAAAATTTGTAAAATCATTATTATTATAACTGATAAGTAACCTTTAATTTTTTTATTAATTTTACCACTTTTTGTTATATAATATGGCGATAGGCCAAAAATTGTTATTAAAAAGTTCAAAGGACGAAATTTTATTAATAAATTGTTTGGATTTGAATGAAAATCCATTTTTGAAAAAAAGTTATGTTCTAATAAATTGTAATAATGTATATATGTAATGTGATGTATGATGAAATTATATTTGAGTGTGGATTATTATTTTAATTAAATTAATTTATTAGTTTTTGTGACGTGTCTAATTATTGTAATGATCGAACTTAATTAAGTTAAATGTATCAATTTGAATTAATAGTTAATTAGAGATAAATATATATATATATATATATATATTCCAGCCCTAAATCTTCACCCTCCTATCAAAAATCCTTATTTGGTAATAGTCGTTCTAATACTTATTTTTTTCTGTTTTTGGTCAGTAAATTTCTTTCACTGAAATTTGATTCAGCTTCTAAAGTATTTTAAATTTTACTTCAAAAAACTTTTTTATTAATTCTAAAATGTTTTAAATATTTTTTCTAATTTAGTTTTTTATAATGCAGAGTTTAACAGATGAAACCTTAACTTTTGACCTTCTTTTTACCCTAACTTCTAATAATTTTAGTAATTCGTTTTTACACTTTCTAATTATTCGATTTCGATTCAGATTTTCTTGATTTTGTGCAAAATCTTAAATTTTTCTTTAAAAAATAATTACATTCTCATAAAAATAATTACATTCTCATAAAAATAATTACATCAAGGTAATAGTGTCACTCCTAAAATTGTTTTTGATTTTTTTGTATCATTTTTTCCGTTTTCGGTCAGTAATTTTTTTTCACTGAATTTTTTTCACTTAAGAAAAATCCTAAATTTTATTAATTCTGAATTTTTTGACTAATTTTATTAACCCTAAGTTTTCACCTTTTTTAAAATGCATTTTGATTCAGATATTACAAATAATTATTTTTTCAAGGTAAAAGTCTCATCACTAATTTTTTTCCAATTTTTCTATATCAATTTTCTTCAATTAATTTTTTTTATAATGTGGAGTTGAAAATAAAATACAACCCTAAATTTTCACCTTCTTTTTAGTAATTTGTTTTTGAACTTTTATACAAAATTTTGATTCCGATTTTCTTGTAAAAGCTTAAAATTTTCTTTAAAAACCAATTTTCTTTTATCAAGGTAAAAGCCTTTTGTATCAATTCTCTTCACTTTATTTTTTTATAATGCAAGGTTGAAAGGTATATACAACCCTAAAATTTTACACTTCAATTAAAACTGAGAAGCTAACATTTACTTTAAACAACTTTTAGTAATACAGAATTTTTGGACTAATTTTTGTCACTTTAATTTTTGTACAGAATATGCAACCCTGAATTTTCACCTTCTTTCTAATAATTTTACTTATTCGTTTTTGAACTTTTTACACTAAAGATCATTTCAGAATTTTTTAGGTTTGTGCAAAAAAACAATTTATTTTTATTAAGATAAAAATCTCACCCCTAAACTTATTATTATTATATATACTATATTTTTATCACTAAATTTCAATTTTAATTAATTTTTCTTGAAAAAAAAACAATTTGCAATTATCAAGGTAAAAATCTCACCAACCAATTATTTTTTTTTCAATATTTTGTATCATTTTTTTTCACTTAATATTTTTATAATGTGGAGATAAAAAGTACACACAACCCTAAATTTTCACCCTCCAATTAAAAATAAAAAACTTAAATTTTTTCATACATTATACTCGTTATAAAGTATCATTATCAATAGTAAGTTTATTTATTAAATTGCAAAAAAGTCTAAAACCTTATTCTCATTTTTTAGAACTATTTCATCATTTTGACCTTAGAAAATAATTAAGCATTTTTTTGAGAGAATGCGATTTAGATGTTTTTTTTTAAGTCAGATCCAATTGTTTTAATCAAAAATAGGACTATTTTGGTAAAGAAAAAATATAAACATCAAATTATTAGTTTTTATACATATAATTCAACAATATGCATAAATTCTAGAGATCTAAAAATTTTATTTGTGTCTTTTACTCGTTTTAAAGTTTCATTATTAATAATAAATAGCAAGAAGAACTAAAATCTTGTATTTTTCAGAACTATTTCATCATTTTGACCTTAGAAAATAATTAGGCATTTTTTTGAAAGAAGGAAATTTATGTTTTTTTTTCTGAAAAACAGTCATGTCCAGTTGTTTCTCAATCACCAAAACTAAGACTACTTTGGTAAAGAAAAAATATAAACATCAAATTATTAGTTTTTATACTTTATAATTCAACAGTGTGCATAAATTCTAAAGTTAAATATTTCGAATTTTATACAAAACTTTAAAAATGTACATGCTTTATTTATATTAATTCCCGAAGGAGAAGTTTATGTTTTCGCCAAAAAATCCGATTCGCTAATTGTATGTTTTGTCGACGTTTCAAACCATTCTGAATCGTTTGACACTAAATTGGAAAACAACCCAACTTTGAATTTTTTACATTTTCTCAAAAAGAGAAAGAATAATTTTTTCAAAGAGGTCTACAGGACGTACCACATTGTTATTCAGATATGTCACTCTTCAATATATCTATTATAATATAAAATATTTTTAAAATATAAAATAAATCAAAATAACTTACAATTTGGCCTCGACTTCTATTTTTTTCCAACACACAATTAATAAACTCAAATCTTTCCTTCACCAACTGATTCAACATCACAAATTTAAACAAAAACATCGGTAAAGTCAAATTGATCATGAAATGTCTAAAAATATGTTTAAAATAATCAAGACTTTCAATATTTTTATCATTTTTAAATTCAAGCCCAATGGCGATAGTAGATTTAAATAAATAAACCAATAAAAAACTTCTTGCAGCTTTGTAAGTTTTGGTAAATTTTATGGTGCCAAAAAATTTTACAAATTCAAAATCCCATTGATTTAAATCTTCTAGAATTTTTCTAGTTTTTGTTCTGGATATAAATTCTAGAATTATATAAGTTTCAGGTAAAATTCTCCAAAGTACCAATTGGTATATCATAATTATTTTTAAAATATCTTCTTTGTAGTCTGGATTAAAATTGGCGTTGTAAGAATAAGTGTATACGTTTACACAAATATATAAAAATAAAATCAAGTACACTGTTATACAACCAAATTTTTTAATAATTTGTCCACTTTTGGTTATATAATACGGAGATAAGCCAAAAATTGATATTAATATGTTGAATGGTCGAAATTTTATTAATAAATTGTTTGGATTTGGATGCAACTCCATTTTTTAAAAACGTATAATATTCAAATAAATTGTAAGTCACTTTTTGTATGATTAAATTTTGTTTTGGGGTTGTGGATATAATTATTTTAATTAATCTAATTTGTTATGACATGTCTAATTATTGTAATGTATTATTAGAAGTTCATTATGTAATAATTATAATTAGTAAATAATAGAAGTGTGTTTATATTATATAATTTAGTACTGTTTTTTTAAGCTTGGTCGCCTTCATGTAATTTTATCGAATTACAATTTTTAATAAAATATTTACGGACTTGAATTTTTCAAAAACTTGTTAAAATTTTCTTATATTATTTATATTCAGTTTAATAATTACTAACTAAAAGCAGAAATGATGACTCGAATTCTATAAGTATAATTTTTTTTTCTTGGTTGTTATTTTCTTCAATTAATAAAATTCTAAGCCTTTAAATTAGTAAATAATAATATATTTATATATATATATATATATATATATTTAAATTAGTAAATAATTTAAAATTAAACAATAGCTAAAATTCAACTTTTTCAAAAGCTTTGAATTTTATAAACAATTCCAATATTATTCAATCGGTTAAAAAATCGTTCAAAATTGGCACACACATACATACATACATATTTATAAACACATACACACACACATACTCTTTCCAAATTTGGTCTCATTCGGATTTTTTAGCAAAATATAAGAAATTCTTTTTCTTAAGATATTTAATAAACTTTTAAATTAAAGAGCAATAAAGAAATTAATTTTATTTTCTATACTGAATTTTAAACCTAAAATTATACATTTCAATAATATAAGCGAGCCTTTGAAGCTTTCGAGTTTTTGAAATAAAAAAAATGAAAATGAATATTTTTGAATGTCTTAATAAAACCTGAATCATTTTCGATATTTTTTAAAATAAGAATATTTTCAAAATAATGACAAATTTGTTTTTTTTTTGAAAATCTTGTTTTTTTTTTGCAAATGTGAGAAAAATGACTCTAGTGAATTTTGAAAATTTTGAAATATTTTATTATTTTCAACTTCTCGTAGGGTAAGTTATTGTAATTGTAAAGTTCCAGCAATTTGCCTTAAGGCACGATGCCATACACCCCACTAGTTTTTTTTTAATTCTGAACTTTTTGTATTTTTTAAATTTACATTAAAATACATTAAATTCTGAATTGTAAACTAAAAAATTATTGTTTCTGGAATTAAAATCATTAGAATCATTCTCGATATTTTCTAAAATAAGAATATTTCCAAAATCAAGACAAATTTGTTTTTTTTAAAAAAAATCTTGTTTTTTTGCAATTGTGAAAAAAATGACTTTCGTGAATTTTAGAAATTTTGATATTTTTATATTTTTTCAAATTTACATTCAATTACATTATGTTATGAATTGTAAACTTAAAATTATTTATTTCATTTACATAAACGAGCTTTCGAGCTTTCGAGATTTTGAATTTAAAAAAAATAATATTTTCAAAATTTTTATAAAACCTGAATCAATTTGAATATTTTCTAAAATGAGTAATTTTTAAAGTTGTGAATATTTTGGTTATCAGAAAATGTAGATTTTATTGCAATTCTGAAAAAATGACTTTCATGAATTTTGAAAATTTTGAAATATTTTTAAAATTTTGAAATTTTTGTATTTTTTTAAATTTGCTTTAAAATACATTATGTTCTGAATTGTAAACTTAAAATTATTTATTTCACTTATATGAGCGAGCATTCGGGTTTTTGAAATTACAAAAGAGTTCTGTAAATTTTCTAAATATTTAATCATTTTCGATCATTTTTGATATTTTCTAAAATGAGAAATTTTTAAAGTTGTGAATATCTTGGTTATCAGAAAATGTAGGTTTTATTGCAATTGTGAAAAAATGACTTTCGTGAATTTTTAAATATTTTTAAAATTCTGAAATTTGTGTGTTTTTTTTAAATTCTGAAATTTTTGTATTTTTTTAAATTTACATTAAAATTATTATGTTCTGAATTATAAACTTAAAATTATTGATCTTAATTAAATAAGTGAGCTTTTGAGCTTTCGAGCTTTTGAATTAAAAAAATTAAGAAAACCTGAATCATTTTCGATATTTTCTAAAATGAGAAATTTTTTAAAGTCATGAATATTTTGGTTGTTATGAAATTCTAAATTTTTTTGTAATTGACATTCTGAAATGTCTTAAATTACTGGAAGTATGGTGTTTTTAAATAACTTGAAATTTTGATTTCTTCTATTTAAAAAATATTTTTTTTGAAAATTTTGAAATTATCGGTCTTCACATTCTTGGGTTACATTTAGTTCTATGTATGTGCTATATTATTCAAATAAATGTAGATAAAAAAAATACCCAAATATTTACTTTACTGCCCCAATGCCTATTATTTAGTAAAAAAAAATCACCATTATTTTTGGTTCAATAATAAAATAGTTCTATTAAAATAAATAAATAAGTTCTAATAAAATAAAATGAATCAATGTCCAACTTACAATTTCGTCTCGACTTCTATTTTTCTCCAACTCACAATTAATAAATTCAAATCTTTCCTTCAACAACTGATTCAACATCACAAATTTGAACAAAAACATTGGAAAAGTAAAATTGAATAAAAAATGACCAAAAATATACTTTAAATAATTAAGAAGATCAAAATCTACATGATGTTTTAATGAGAACACAATTGCCATCGTGGATTTAAATAAATACACCAATAAAAATTTTCTTGCAGCTTTGTAAATATTAGTAAAATTTATGGACGTGCCAAAAAATTTTGCAAGTTCAAAATCACACTGATTTAAGTCTTCTAGAATTTTCATAGTTTTTGTTCTGGATATAAATTCTAGAATTATATAAGTTTCTGGTAAAATCCTCCAAAGTACCAATTGGTACATCATAACCATTTTTAAAATATTTTCTTTGAATTTTGGATTAAAATCTTCGTTGAAATAAAAAGAGTATAAGATTATGAAAATTTGGAAAAACAAAACTATGTATACTGATATGCAACCAAAATTTTTATTAATTTGTCCACTTTTGGTTATATAATACGGAGATAGACCGAAAATTGCTATTAATATGTTGAATGGTCGAAATTTTATTAATAAATTGTTTGGATTTGGATGCAACTCCATTTTTTAAAAACGTATAATATTCAAATAAATTGTAAGTCACTTTTTGTATGATTAAATTTTGTTTTGGTATTGTGGATATAATTATTTTAATTAATCTAATTTTTTTATGACATGTCTAATTATAGTAATGTATCAGTAGAAGTTCATTATGTAATTATTATAATTAGTAAATAATAAAATTATGTTAATTAATTTGGAAGGATTAGACCTATTTATATATATATATATATATATATATATATATACACTTACTTTTTCATTACCACTCTGAAACTTCTCCAAAACTTTATTAATAGCACCAATTCTTTCTCTAGTCAAAATAATTAAAATCACAAACTTCAAAACAAAAATCGGCATTGTAAAATCGAACAAAAAATACCCAAAAACATACAAAAAATATTTACTACCAAAAAATCCCGATAATGACTAAAATAATCCAAAGTCACTGCCAAAAATGCCGAGAATAAAATCCCAAACAAATAGGACCAAAAAATTAATTTGATATAACCAAAACGCATTTTTTTGCACTTGTAAAAATGTATAAAATCACTTATTTGTTTGTTTAATGTATTAAAATTTTCCAAAATATTTATTATATTGTTTTTCCCAAAATATTGCAAAATTACATAAATAGTAGGCAGACATCTCCATGCAATTATTTCAATTACGACGACAGTTTTTAGTAAACTTTCTCGATATAATTTTGAATTGTCTTGTTTTGAGAATGCATAAATTTGCATCGATATTTGGGATATTAGAGTTATGCACAACACTAGTTTTGATCGAAAATTTGTTAGAATTTCACCGTTTTTTGTTATTTTGTATGGTGATAAACCTACTAAAGATCCGACGAGGTTTATTGGACGTAGATTTATAAGTAAATTATTTTTTGTGTTAGTAATAAAAAAAAATTTAGTCATCACGTTTTTAAATTTTTTGTCTTAGTAGATTTTGTATTATAAAAATAAAACCTAAATTAATATTATAATGATAGTTTTTATTTAATATTTATTATTATAATGATAAGCACTAATTTTTGTCATTTTAATTTAGCATCCAGATATTATTTCAACACGTCTGTTAATAATTTTATTAATTTAAATTTAATATTTTAAGCTGAAATATATATGTTGCAGGAAGAAAATAATTTCACAAAAATGAATTTACTATTTTAGTGTAATTAGTTATTTCTGTGGGTCATGTTTCTATGTTTCTAGGCATTTAATGTGTCATTAAATATTGCATCTATAGCACTTAAAAGAATTATTTTTATCCAATATCGTTAACACACATTGTAACCTATATTATATTACATATATTCATTATTTTAAAAAATTCGATTTTTCTTCTAATTTATTTTTTACTATTCGTCTAAAAGTATTGGATTTTTTTAAATACATTAAAATTTCAATTGGTTTTTATATTTGAAAATATTTTTATCAAATTGAATTTTGTTCAAAAATTCATATTAAAAAAAATTATTAGAATAAATTTCCAAAGTTTGAAATGAACTATTTTAAAATGATCCAAAATTTCAAAATTGGGTGAATTTTATATTTTTTAAATTATTAAACAAAGTTCTCATAAATTTCCAAATTTTATTATTAATTATAAATTATAAATTTTCAAATTCATTTCGTATTTGTTTATCAAATATCAAAGAAGTAAGTTATAAATATGTTATTTTTTTAGTATGAGCTTTATGAAATTACAAAAATTATAAACTTATAAAATCTTCTCAGAATTATTCAAAATAATCAAAACATTCAAAAATTTCAGAAATTTGCAGCATTCCATAGTTATTTTACAAAAAACTCAGTTTCTCAAAAGAATCTAATTTTTTATTACATTTTTAACTATGTTTAGACATTATTAATATAATGTGTGCATCTATTTTTTATTTGAAAATTTGAAAATTTGCTTATTTTTTATTTATACTAAAATATTTAATAAAATTAAAATGCATATGATAGATAAGTTTTATTTATAGTATTTCAAAATTGTATTTTTAGTATTTTAAAATTTTATAACATAACTAGCAAACCCGACGAACTCCGTTTCGCCACCAGATGGTTTCGTGAGAAAGATGAAGAAATTTTTTGTTTGTTTTATATTTGAAAAGGAAAAATCAGAAAAGAAAACCCGACTTATTTATATATATATAGAAGATAATCTATTTGCAATTATTTAAAACAATTGCAATTATTTATTATTTTTAATACTCGAATTTTTAATTACGGTGCGTGAAGTTTCAGCAATTTGCATTAGGGCACGATGCCATGCACCACTAATTTTCTTAGCTATAAACCTTGCTGAGCTTTGCGAGACCTTTCCAACGAATGCAAAATTGTCGAAATCGGTTCGTGCGTTCTGGAGTTATTTCGTCAGGAAGGAAAACCCGACTTATTTTTATATATATGGAAGATTTAAACTATGAATTTAACATTTAATATTTATTTTTTAAAAAATTCATTAAATTTCTATTGAATTATTCATTAAATTTTAATCAACTTCGATAAACCAAATACCAATTTTTTAAAATTATTTATAAATTTTATTTGTAATTAGTAACTGATATTTTCTCAAAGGTATTTTAAGGCTTTAAAATATCAAAATATTACTTAATTTCCCTTTTTTAAAAAAATATTATTAATATTTTGTAATTTATAAGTCAAGTTTTATAAGATATTAAAGCCTTGATTAACAAAAATGAATTATAATAAAAAAATGAATCAAGTTTTATATTCTACATCTAAAATTCTTTCATATAAACTCTTCTGTTTTTATTTTAGGTATAATATATTGATATTATTTTTTATGATAATTTCAATAAAAATAGTTTTTTTTTAAATTGTATTATAATCCAAAATTATTAATGTAATATAGTAATATAGTCTTAAAAAAAATAAGACTATAATACTATACTTAATTACAATACTATATTACTTAAATTCAATTTTTTCCAAAAAAAGTAATTTTGGAAAAAAACAATAAAATTCAAACTTATTGAACAGTTTTCTGAACATGTTTATACTGATATTATTTTTTATGAAAATTTAAGTAATTTTTTTTTTAAATTTTCATGATTCAAAGTAATTTATGTAATATAGTAACATAGTCTTCAAAAAAAAAAAATTCAGTAATTTTGGAAAAAAATAATAAAATTCAAATTTATTGAACAGATTTCTGAACATGCTTTTTAAAGACATTACTCTTCTGAAAATGTCTACAAAGGTCAAAAATCTACACACACATACTTTTTCACAAATTTGGTCTCATTCGATTCAGAACGGCTTAAAACGTCGAAAAAACATAAAATTAGCAAATTGGAATTTTTAGTAAAAACATAAACTTCTCCTTCGGAAAGTACAAATGTTATAATTTGAAATTTTTGCTCCAGTACAAAAACATGTTTCTGTTGCGTTTTTTCCCAAATAGCCTGACAGGAATATTTTTGTAATTTTTTTTCAATAATTTACTTATTATATTCTAAATTTAATTCTAAATTACTAAATGCTATATTTTACCAATACTTACTTTTTCTTGTAAAGGTCTGCATTTCTCCAAAACTTCATTAACAACTTGTAATCTTTGGACAATTAAATGATTTAAAACCATATATTTTAGCAAAAACGTCGGGACAGTCAAACCGAATGTAAAATAAGCTCCAAAATTAAACAAAAACGTGTACAACTCAAAATTATTCTGATTGTACCAATCAAAATACAAATTCGTAAAATTAAAAACCAAAATCACTGGAAACAACCTCAAAATCAAACGATTCGCACTTTGATAATCGATTGTAATTTTATATTTTATCCCTAATTTTTCTTGTATTGAATCGTCACAATTTTGTAAATTTTGGATTATTTTTATTGTACAATGTCGGAATAAAAATTCTAAAATTACAATCAAACAAGGCAAAGTTTTCCAGATGAACATTTCCACGTCGATGATCATTTTTAGGATGTTTTCGGTGACTTTCGGAGAGCTTTTTAAATATTTGTGGATTATGAAGGCCATTAAAATTTGGCTTAAAAGTGCTAAAAAATTGCGAATTGTTGCTATTTTACTGGTACGTAATTTTCCTTCTTTGTTGTAACAATATGGAGAAAGGCCTACAAAAACGCAAAGGGCATGTAAGGGCCTTATGGCCTTCATAAGACAATATTTTTTAGATTTATTAGAACACATTTTTTCAATAAAATTTTCACTTTTTATTTTAATAAATTAATATTTTTTTATTTTATTAAGAAGTGTACCAAGATAATTTTAATACTGTTGTTATGTTACTTTTTGAATTCAAAGGTAAATTTTATATTTTACTGAAAATTCAATATATTTAACTATTTTTATTATAAAAATAATAATTAATCATAATAAATAATTCACAAAATATGTTTAAATTTTTTCTTATGTATCACTATAAATTTCATTATTTTATTAAATAAAATTATCTGAGGTTTTTCAATGAATGGTTAAAAAATTAATTCACACTTTTCGAATATAATTTTTTGTTGAATAGAACAAGTAATACTAAAAACAACAATTTTATTCTATGATATCATCGTAATAATGATATGAAATGTATATTATTAAATAATGGTTCTATTAAAATTATTATCTTCCATTTTTTACTAATGGTTTTTAGATTATTTAATAATTTGTCTCCAGAGAAATTAATTTCTTACTTTCTAATGATATTTATTAATTTCTCTGCATGAAATTAATACATTTTATTAAATATTTATGTAATTATAAGTAAAATATCAGAAGAATGATAATGAATTTTGTAAATTAAAATAATGACTTTTATCAAATATTTATAACGTATTTTATTATTTATTAATGAACATTTTCTAATGCAAAAAAATATTCTTACTGTTTGAAAATTTATGATATTTTTAATTATTTGTTCATGATATTTTAACAAAAGTAACAAAATTTTATATAGTCACCTAATTATATCTTAAATATATCAAGTAAATTCTAAATTTTCCAATCATACCTATGTAATTTTTTATTTTTAATACCCTATAAAAATTACGTATAACCCTAAATTTTCACTCTCCTACCATAAATTCGTTTTTCATCTCGCTGGATCAATGTCTATTTTGTAAATTCTTTTTTCAGATAATCAAAATAGAACTTCTAATAAAAGTTTTAAATATGTGCAACCCTAAATTTTCACCCTTCTACTAAAAACTTTTTTTCATCTCTGTGGATAAATTATAGTCAAATGTGTGGTTTTTTATTGCAAAGTAATAAAATAAAATTTTTAATAAGAATTTTAATTTTAATTATGTACAACCCTAAATTTTCACCCTCCTACTTTCTACGAATCCAGTTTTATACCGAATAAATAGTCTATTTTGTGATTTTTTTTCGGTTTTATGAAATAAAAATATTAATGAAAATTTTACTTATTTGCGACCTTAAATTTTAACCCTCCTACCACAAACTATTTTTTTATCTTGTTGGATCAATTTATAGTCTATTTTGTGTATTTTTTTCAATTTAATAAAATAAAATTCTTAATGAATTTTTTAGTTTTAATGATATACAAACCTAAATAGTATATTTTATAATTTTTTATTTTAGTTTCATAAAATAAGAATCTTAATAAAAGTTTTAATTACGTACAACCCTAAATTTTTATCCTTTTACTACAAACCCTACTTTTTTCACCTCGCTGGATAAATTACAATCTATTTTGTCATTTTTTTTCAGTTTTATGAAATAAAATTTTTAATAAAAGTTTTAATTATATTCATATTTCATTTTATTAAAATAAAAATATTTTAAGTTTTAATTACGTACATTCTCAAATTTTCACCCTCCTATCATAAACTTTTTCTCATCTCGCTAAATCAATTACAGTCTATTCTGTTTTTTAATTTTAAATTTTTATTAAAAGTTTTGATTATGTACGACCCTAAATTTGTACCCTTCTACCATAAACCCTATTTTGTGTCTATTTTGTGAGTTTTTTTCAGTTTTATGAAATAAAAATCTTAATGAAAATTTTAATTATGTACAATCATACATTTTTAACCCCCTACTGTATTTATATTTAAAAAAAAACTACATACAACTCTAAATTTTCACTTTGCTACGTAAATTCAAAACGTTATACTATTATAATAAAATATCAAAAATGATTTATTTTGTTCTTATCTATTTTTAAATTTTATTTCAGAATTATTGCAAAGTTTTTTTCGTAACTTAAAATAATTTTTGTAATATTAATTAAAAATTTAAGCAAAATTTAAAAATTTATTCCTACTCACATTTTCCTGGACTTTTTTATTCCTCTCCAAAATTCCATTCACAACTTTAACTTCTTGTTCGATTAAAAAATTCAAGATAACAAATTTAAGCACAAACATGGGCATTGTTAAATTAAACAAAAAATAGGAGAAAATGTATAAAAAAAGCATTTTTAAACCATAATTAATTTCAAAAATATTCAAATCGAGCAATAATGTTAAAAAACTTGATAGGGCAACTAGAATTAAATAAAATTTAAAAACTATATGGACTTTTTCAAAATTTCTTTTTGCTTGAAAAAATTGACGCAAATTTTGGTCGCAAGTGTTTAAATCCGTGAAAATTTGTAGAATTTTATTTTTTTGTAAAAATTCCAAAAACACATAATATGATGGTAAATGGCGAAATGCAAACATTTGAAACACCATAACTTTGTTTAATAAATTTTCTTTAAACAATATTCCATTGTCGAAAGACATCAACAAATAAATTTGCATCGTTATTTGCACTATAACAATTATTAACATAAATAAATAATATCTAATTTTTTTTAATATTGTCCCTTGTTTTGTTATGTAAAATGGTGCAAGACCAAAAAATGAACATATTATATTTAATGGACGTAAAATTTTCAAAATTTTATTATTTTTTGTAATTTTAGTGGAGTTCATAACTAGTTTTTCATGCATTTTCGAACTTGAACATTTATTTGTGGTGCAAATGAAATGTCTAGAAAACAAATTAGGTCATATCAATTATTAATTAATGGAGAAATAATGAGTTTGGATGTGGACTTTTTATTTAATTAATTTAATTGTTTGTATGATGTATATATATATATATATATATATATATATATATATAATTGGTTGTGCTACCCGAAATGTTATTCCGAATGCTATAGCATCCACGTCAAGTATGACTCTTCTATTTTACGCAATTTGCTTGCCCAATGTAAAAGATATTTTAATCCTCACAAAAGAGATAAATGCTATAGCATCCATGTCAAGTATTACCTTTCTATTATACGCAATTCGTATATATTTTTTAATCTATAATTTTTTCAATTACTCACATTTTCCTGCACTTTTTTATTCCTCTCCAAAATTCCATTCACAACTTTAACTTCTTGTTCGATTAAAAAATTCAAGATAACAAATTTAAGCACAAACATGGGCATTGTTAAATTAAACAAAAAATAGGAAAAAATGTATAAAAAAACATGTTTAGACCATAATTAATTTCGAAAATATTTAAATCAAAAAATAATGTTAAAATACTTGATATAGCCACTAGAATTAAATAAAACCTAAAAATTACATAAACTTTCCTAAAATGTATTTTTACTTGAAAAAATTCACGTAAATTTTGGTCACAGGTATTTAAATCCGTAAAAATTTGAATAATTTGATTTTTTTGCAAAAATTCCAAAAGCACATAATATGAAGGTAAGTGGCGAAATGCAAACATTTGAAACACCATAACTTTGTTCAACAAATTTTCCTTATACAAAACACTGTAGTCAAAATATATCGAAAAATAAATTTGCAACACTATTTGCACTATAACAATTATTAACATAATTAAATAATATTTAATTTTTTTTAATATTGTGCCTTGTTTTGTTATGTAAAATGGTGCAAGACCAAAAAATAAACATATTATATTTAAGGGACGTAAAATTTTCAAAATTTTATTATTTTTTTGTAATTTTTGTGGTGTCAATAACCAGTTTTTCAGTCATTTTCGAACTTAAACATAAATGAAATGTCTAGAGAACAAATTAGGTCATACCAAATTAATTAATGAAGAAGTAATGAGTTTGGATATGGACTAGTTATTCAATTAATTTAATTGTTGTATGATGTATATAATATATATTTATATAAATTGGTTAATTATATATGTATAAATTGGTTTGGATACCCAAAATGTTATTCCGAATGCTATAGCATCCACGTCAAGTAATGTTGTATTGTACGCAATTTTCTTACCTAAGGTAAAAGATATTTCAATCCTTATATGAGGGATGAATGCTATAGCATCTACGTCAAGTATTACTCTTCTATTTTACGCAATTTTGTTGCTCAAGGTGAAATATATTTTAATCCTCATATAAAAGATGAATGCTATAGCATCCACGTCGAGTATTACTCTTGTATTTTACGCAATTTTGCTTGCCCAAGGTAAAAGATATTTTAATCCTTTTATGAGAGATGAATGGTATAGCATCCACGTCAAGTATTACTCTTCTATTGTACGCAATTTGCTTGCTCATGATAAACTATATTTTAAACCTTATATAAGAGATGAATGCTATAGCATCCACGTCAAGTATTATTCTTCTATTATACACTTCTTTTTTTCAATATTTTGTTAAACAGCCCACATGAATTTAATTAGAGGTTAAGTGATTTGTAAATATTTTCAAGTGTCATAATATTTGTGTTTACAAATGCTATCACAGATGGCGCAAGAATTTACTTAATAACAAATATACGAAACTTTTAATTGAATTGCGGACTATTTAGATGTTAATATTAAGAGCTAAAAATTTAGAGGATTTTTTTTTTATTAATTTGGAAGCGTGTGGGCCCTTAGGAGCAAAAAAATTCGAAAATGCCCATATTAAGGACCACCCTAATATATATATGATGATAGTTTTGTCGACGTTGAAACATATTTGAAGTATTTTGCAGCCCAATCGTCGAATTAAACAAAAGATTAAAGTAAATTTTATTTATTCTATTAGAAGTTTCGACACTTAATGTGTGTCATCATTCAGTTATCTAAAAAAACATATTACATAAATAACAATAGTTGATATTAAATATAATAATATAAAAAGGAAAAAATTATATACGTACCAAATCAAGAAAAACACAAAAAAATTATTAAACACTAAACTTGTGCAAAAGAACATCATAACTAATAATAATTAATAAAAAGAAAAAATTAAAGTAGCACATATTGCCCTCTTATATTCTATGTGTTCAATCGCAGTGCATTATGAAAACTGATCAAGGTAACGCAGCACGTGTGGTAGAGTGAGTGGATGCGGGGTGTAAGAAACAAAAGAGGAATGAAAAACAGAGGAGATATAACGAACAAAAGATTCTAGCACTGCAAAAAATTACTTTTCATGAAATTTATAATGAATTTATAATTATACTCACATTTTCTCTCAGGCCTCTAATTTTATCCAAAAATTTGTTAATAGCACAAAAACTTTGCTCGATTAAAAAAATTCACTGTGACAAATTTTAACACAAAAACTGGCAAAGTAAAATTGAACACAAAATAAGCAAATAAATACAAAAAAATATTTTGTAAATTCACAATTTGCACATAGTTCACAAAGTCCAAAAATTCGGATAATAATGTTGAACTTATGTACAAAATCATGAAACTCATGACTATAACTTCAGCTTGTTTAGATTTTACATATATTTTATATTTTTTTATAAAATTTTGTATGTCCGAATCACATTGTTTTAAATCCAAAAATATTTTCATAATTTGTTTTCGTTTCAAAAATTCCAAAACAATATAAAAAGTTGGCATATGTCTCCAAATAAAAACTTGTGCAATCATACAACTTCTTAAAATATTTTCACGATATTGAGTTTCGTCGTTCATTCGGAAAAATGCGTAAATTTGCATGAAAATTTGGCACGAAAGTAATATTAAATTTAGTATTTTGTATTTAATATTTTCTTTTATTAGTCCTTGTTTTGTTATTGAAAAATGAGACAGACCGAAAAGCGAAATTGCCAGGTTTAAAAATCGTAAGTTTTTTAATAAGGAATTTTTCGCGAGTTCCATAATTAAATATGTTAATAGAGATGAATATTGTAGAGAGTGTATTTAGAGACAATAAACGAGAACGGAGTTAACAAATATTGTTTTGATTTTTTATTGATAATTTTATGACAAAATTTAGTGTATGCAAATTATTTATTTGTTCACTATTATTATTTTATATTTATTTTTATTATTGATAGTATAAATCAGAAATTTTGATTCAAAGCTAGAAAAAATCAAGATGAATATTGTAGAGAGTGTATTTAGAGACAATAAACGTGTTATTAGAGACGTACGAAGTTAACAAATATTGTTTTGATTTTTTATTGAGAATTTTATCACAAAATTTAGTGTTCACAAATTATTTATTTGATCACTCATATTTTATATCTATTTTAAATATTATTTGATAGTATATATCAGAAATTTAGATTCCAAGCTAGATTCTAGAAAAAAAATTATATAGAGTTAATATACTAATAAAAATTTATATTAATTAATAAATGAATAAGAAATAAAATAGTTAATTAAATTATATTAAATTTGTAAAATATTGACATGAGCCTTATTATAATATCATTATACTGACGACTTGTGAAATTAATAAATAAATAAATAAATAAATAAAACAAAAATATAGTAGTCACAGAATTTGATTTTAATAGTATTATTTTTTTAAACAATATATATAATATATAATATATTTAAACAATACATGTAAATAAACCAACAAAATATAAGAACTCACTACATTTTTAATTTTTTTTTATAATTTTAAAATTCAAATAGTATTCTGTTTTTTATTGCTGATTGTTTTTGGATTATTTTGTATATATTTATTTATTTTTATTTTATTGTTTTATTATATTATACTAGACAAAATTCGATTTTATATTGATTTTACAAAAAAAAAATTTTTAGAGGTTTTATTTAGACACTTCAAATATTTATTAATTTTTGTTATTATTTGACATTAGTAAGAACTAAATTTAATTTATAAAAATAATTCTACAATTATCAGAGACTTTATTTGTCTGAACTTAATTCAAAGAGAATATTTTCAATAATAAATAATAAAAAAAAATATTCTAGACAAATTTCGATTTTACAAAAAAGTAAATATTTTTAGAGATTTTATTCAGACACTTTATTTTGAGTTTTTATTGTTATATTATTTTTATTGTTATTTGACATTAATAAGAACTAAATTTGATTTAAAGAAATAGTTTCACAATTGTTAGAGACTTTATTTGTCTAAACTAATTTTTTAAAGAAAATATTTTCAATATTAAATAATAAAATAAATGGTTAATAAATAATAAAAATTCCAAAATAATAATATAACAATATGAATAATACAAACCGTTATTATTCCACTTTTTTTAAATTTATAAAAATGGTTTTTTTTTTCAAATAAATTGATAATATAAAAACGTTTCGAATAAATAATTACTATTAAAATGAATAGAATGAAAATACTTAAAAAAAATCAATTAAAAATTAGAAAATATTTGTTTTTGATTATATAGATTTTGGTTTGTATTTTATTTATTAATTAATAAATAGAATTATTTATAATTCTTGTGCCCAAATAGATTTAAAAAAAATATTTTAAAAACTTTAAGTTACAGGGTGATATATATTTATAAATGGTATTTTATTTTTTTAATAATTTTTTGAATTTATATTAATTTATTGCATAAATTGTATCAATCGTTTATAAACTTATTTTTAACTTGCCAGCACAAAAACTATTTTATTATAATATAAATGTAATATAGTGATTTTAATTTAATTAATTAATTAGTGTAATTAATTCTGTTTTTTGTTATTATTTCATTTACATGTCCATTATATTTGAAGCAAATTATGTTGATATAGAAATTGATATTTGTCTTATGACTAATTAATTAAAGTAATATGAATAATAATTAGTCTAATAATAATGGAAATCAATTTTAACGTCAATGTCAATTAGTTGATTAAATTAAAATTAATTATTAATTTAATTTTAGACTATTTATATTTATATGATATTTTTTTTAATTTTAGTTCATATATACTGATTATCTTTTTCTTTGAAGTTTGTATTTAATTTTCTTTGTATAATAATGATATTTAATTAATATGCAAACAAATCGATATTTGCATTAACATTCATATTTATATTTATATTAATATTTATTTTGGTTTTTATATTCATAATAATAGTTCAAAATATTAAACCACTGAGCATTACATATATTAAATGCCAGTTTCATAAATAAATGATTTATATGTATTTTAAATAAATTGAAATATTTTTTGTGTGGATATATCCATCATACATATTAATTAAATCTAGTTTTTTTAACGCTCTGCCAATTATAAATACTACTTTTATGTTTTATCAATAAAAATCGCAAACTCATTTTTTCAAAAATTTTACTCACCTTTTCTCCGCCAAATCTGTTCACCTCCAAAACCCGATTAATAATTTTAATCCTATCCCAAACGATACGATTCACAATTAAAAACTTCATATTAAACAACGGCATTGTAAAAATTGAATAAAAAATACGAAAACACTTCCAAAATAAATTCTTCTAGTCCAAAATTCAATTTCGAAACTTGAAAATCAAAATACATTGCAACCGCCGAACAAAAAACTGTCCTGAACAAAACCGTTGCTAAAGTAAAAGGCGAAAATTTATAAGTCAATGTTATTCGAAAAGGAATTAAAAAATTGTGCATTTGTTCATCGCATTCTTGTAAATTTAGTAGAATTTTATAGATTTCCTGATTTTTTGCAAATTCTAGCAACATGTATATTATTGGAACTGTTCTCCAGATTAAAATTTGTAAAGAGAGCACTTTTTGAAAAACCGGTTCGTAATTCATATTTGGGTTTAAATTTAACACTTCGTAGCCGAAATAGTTTATTGATACTTGTAAAGTTATGAATGTTATTATCGGTAAAATAGTTTTTTTGTTTTTGATGATTTTTCCGGTTTTTGTAATGTAAATTGTTGACAAGCCGAAGAATAAACAAACTATGTTTAAAGTTCTTAAAGATTTTAATAGTTTTAGTTCTGGGTTTCTAGTCGCCATTATTATTTTCTAAAAAGAACTATTTTAATTATTTTTTTTTTAAATAATAAATGAGCTTCAAATTAAATTTATATTTGATTACAACTATTAATTCTTGTTGCTCTAATGAAAAACTAGATATTATATAAAACTGGTTCTGAGCAATTACGTGTATTGCATAATTAAAATTAATTATTAATCGATACGAAATGAAACCGTAATTAATACACTTAATATAAAGCAACTTTTTGTAATGTCTAACAAAACAAAAATTTTCATTATGTTTTGTTAAAAGCAAACTAGGTGTAAGTGACAATAAATAATAATTTGATTTACTGTCTACCTGTCTACTAGTAATTTATACTGATTATTTTCGATAACTAAATGTCTTTTACTACATTTCCAAAATTTCTAGACCTGTCTTCGCAAGAATTAAATTTTTACACTGCCAATACACTATAATTAAAAACTAAATTTTGACATAATTTGTACTTTTTGAGATCTAAAATACTTCAAATAGTTTGTAAATGTTTCAGGTAATTTGGAAATATTCTAGATTCTAGATAGTCTGAAATTGTTCTGTTTAATTCAATTGTTTTATTGTCTAAAAATGTTGAAAACTATTTGAGAATATAGTAGGTAGTCCAAAAATGTAGCAAATTGTCTGAAAATATTGAAAATTGTCTAAAAATACTAATAACCGAATAAAAATATTGCACATTATCTGAAAATATTATAAATCTTTTGAAAACATTGTAAATCATGTAAAAATATTGAAATTTATTAGAAAGCTTTGTAAGTTGTCTGGAAACTTTAAAAGTCGTCTGGAAACTTTGAAAGTCGTCTAGAAACTGTAAAAGTTTTGTGGAAACTGTGAAAGATGTTTGGAAACTTTGAAAGTTGTGTGGAAACTTTGAAAGTCGTCTGGAAACTTTGAAAGTCGCTTGTAAACTTTGAAAGTTGTCTGGAAACTTTGAAAGTCGTTTGGAAACTTTGAAAGTTGTCTGTAATCTCTGGAAGTCGTCTGCAAACTTTGAAAGTTGTCTGAAAACTTTGAAAGTCATTTAAAAATGTTGAAAAGTCTGAAAACATTTGAAAGTTTAAAAGCAACATCTGAAAACCTTGCAAATTGTCTAAAAACGTTGCAAATTGTCTGAAAATATTGCAAGTTGTCTGAAAATGTTGAAAAGTGTCTAGAAAGATTGAAAGTTGACTGACAGGGTTGAAAGTCGTCTGAAAATGTCGCAAGTCGTCTGAAAATGTTGCAAGTCGTCTGACAGATTTGACAGTCGTCTGAAAAGGTCTCAAGTCGCCCGAAAATATAGCAAGTCGTCTGAAAATGTTGCAAGTTGTCTGAAAATGTTGCAAGTCGTCTGAAAATGTTGCAAGTCGTCTGAAAATGTTGCAAGTCGTCTGAAAATGTTGCAAGTCGTCTGAAAATGTTGCAAGTCGTCTGAAAATGTTGCAAGTCGTCTGAAAAGGTCTCAAGTCGTATAAAAATGTTGCAAGTCGCCCGAAAATATAGCAAGTCGTCTGAAAGCGTTGCAAGTCGTCTGAAAGCGTTGCAAGTCGTCTGAAAGCGTTGCAAGTCTTCTGAAAGCGTTGCAAGTCGTCTGAAAGAGTTGCAAGTCTTCTGAAAGAGTTGCAAGTCGTCTGAAAGAGTTGCAAGTCGCATGAAAGAGTTGCAAGTCGCCTGAAAGAGTTGCAAGTCGTCTGAAAGAGTTGCAAGTCGCCTGAAAGAGTTGCAAGTCGTCTGAAAGAGTTGCAAGTCGTCTGAAAGAGTTGCAAGTCGTCTGAAAGAGTTGCAAGTCGTCTGAATGGGTTACAAATTGTCTGAAAACGTTGCAGGTCGTCTGAAAACATTGCGAATCGTCTGTAAACGTTGCATGTCATCCGAAAATGTTGCAAGTTGTCCGAAAATGTTGATAGTCATCTGAAAATGTTGCAGAACGTCTGAAAATGTTGTAAATTGTTTGAAAATGTTGCAAGTCATCTGAAAATGTTGCATAAGTTTTAAAACGTTAAAAATTGTCTGAAAATGTTGCAAAAATTTTAAAACGTTGTAAATTGTCTAAAAATGTTGCAAATTGTTTCTGAATAATGCAAATCATCTAAAAATGTTTTGAATAATCTACCAAGTATAGCTTGAAGTTTTAATTTTTAATTTAATTCATCAAGTAAAAATATTCATATCAAATCAGGAAACTTTAATTATACATAATACTTTTTATTTGGTATGTATATTTTTACCTCATAATTTAAAAAAATATATCTTTTGATATTTTAAACATTGTTTAGTAACTCGTATTTACTTAGGCATGGCACAAATTAAGCATTGAAACATATAAGTTAATTTATAATATTAAAGATAATGTTTTTGCTCACAACCTCAACGAAAATATCTAATGCTTTACTGTATTATTCATAAAAACAAATCTACAGATAATAATGTGTATAATAATATTACTCACATTTCTTATTGGTTCAGCATTATTTTCCAAAACTTTATTAACAACTTCAAATCTCTGCCTCAAAATAAAATTCACGACTATAATTTTCACCACAATAAAAATAACTATCGAAACACTTTCATAATACAGAACAAAATTCGCAACAAAAGGTCTTTTAATATAATTCACAAACATAGTATACCAATAATACGTATACATCGTGAACAAAACTTCGGAAATTAAAAACAAAACCAAAAACCAAATCAACCTTTTAACTTTTTTGTAACAAATTTTAGCACAAAATATCCAGGAAAATTTTCTATCCCCAATCACATCATCTACGAGTTGCAAATCACTCAAAATTTCACAAAATTTATTTCTATTCAAATATTCGAGTATTACAAAAAACACTGAGAATGACCGAAAACACATTGTCGAAACGTATGAAACGGTTACGACCAAATCGGGTAGATTTTCTAGAACTTCGTTGGTCTGGATTATATAAAGCATGGATAGTTGGTAGATGAATAAGATGAGGGTTTGAATCTTTGCTTGAAGGGTTTGGTGGAGTTCTTTGCTGTTTTTTATTACGTAAGGAGATACTCCTAGGGTTAGGCCCATTAGGTATAAAGGTTTTAGGGATTGGATTAATGGGCCTTTTGTTATGAATCCTTGCATTGTATTAAATTGTAAAAATTATTTAGGTGTCTGAAAATTTATTTTAAAATTATAAAAATTAATAATTTTGATATTTCAGAAATTAAATATTAGTAAAAAATAATTAAAACTAGTTAGAAATTAATTAACAAACAATTCTAGATTTTTTTATGTACTGTGTTTTTATTCAGAAAATTATTTAATTTATCAATAATTATGTCTACGTTTTAAATTTTAACACAATGTTTACAAAACTTATAATTTATTTTTTTAGTTACTAAAATATATACGTATGAAATTGAATATAAATTTGTACTAAGAATTTTTTCTTAAGACTAGTTTATTTTTTTGCATTTTATTAATTAGATTAAAAGCTTTCATCTATTTAATTATATTTACCAATTAATAATGAATTAGCGATGAGATCATCTAATGAAAAAGCGATAAAATCAATGAATTCTGAATTAATACTGTTATTGCCTTATGACTGATTACACTAATGATAACATTTTATTTTTAATTTATTCAATATGTAGAAAAATAAATAATAACTAATAACCAACTTTCATTCCAAAATCATAAATTAATTTTATAAATATAGGAAACTCTTAAATCAAAATGCGTAATTGGTATTATCACTTTATTTAAATTTATTTAATATATCTGTGAATTTAGAATTATTATTTTGTTAAATTTTTGTTTCAAATATTTTCAATGTAAAATAACAAAATATTTCGTGAGACTATTGAAACGCGAGAGCATCAAATCTAGAGTTCCTCAAGGTAGGATCTTGGGGTCACTTTTGTTTGAAAAGCCTCTGCTTTCCTATTTTTTTTAATAAAATTAACAAAGCACAAAACCAAAATTATTGATATTTAACTTAGTTTAATTTAAAATATTGCAAGTCATCTGAAAATGTAGCAGTGGTCTGAAAAATTTGAAAGTCGTCTGAAAATGTTGCAATTCGTCTAAAAATATTGAAATTGTCTAAAAACGATACAAACTCTTAAATCAAAACCGTAATGCCAGTTTCATTTTATTTAAATTTATTTGATATATCTGTAAAATTATTTTTCATTAACAAAGCACATAGAATCTTTGTTTTGTTAAATCTTTGTTTTAAAAATTGTCAATGTAAAATAAGAATATTAATCTTAAATATTTTCAAACACGAGAGCATCAAATCTAGAGTCCCTCAAGGATGGATCATGGGCCCACTTTTGTTTGAAAAGCTTCTGCTCTCCTATTTTTTTTAATAAAATTAATAACCAAAAGCACATAACCAAAATTATTATTAGTTCTATAATTTTAAAAAATAATTTGAAAATATCATAGAATTAGATAATATTAGATATCTACATAAACATTTAAAATAACAAAACATTTCTTAAGTTTTTCCAAACACGAGCACGAAGTTTAGAGTTTTTCAAGGTAGGATTATGGGCCCATTTTTGTTTGAAAAGCCTCTAATCTCCTTTTTTTAATAAAACTAATAAAAAACATTACAAAAATTATTGAAATTTAACTCAGTTTAATTTAAATGTAAATATTGCAAGTTGTCTGAAAATGTTGCAAGTCGTTTGAAAACGTTGCAAACTTCTAAATCAAAACCGTAATTGCCATTTTAACTTTATTTAAATTTATTCAATATATCTGAGAATTTCTTTTTTACTAATAAAGCACTTAGAATCCTTGTTTTGTTAAATATTTGTTTTAAATATGCTTAATGTAAAATAACAAATATTTCTTAAGTCTTTTCAAACGCGAGAGCGTCAAATCTAGAGTTCCTCAAGGTAGGATCACGGGCCCACTTTTGTTTGAACCTTTTTACATTTTTAATAAAAGTTTCGGAAAACATAACCAAAATTATTGATATTTGAATTGGTTTAGTTGAACATATCATAAAATTAGAGTTAGATATATATAAACATTTGCACTTTTTTTCATTTTATTTAATATATCTGTGGATTTATTCTTTATTAATAAAGCACATAAAATCCTTGTTTTGTGAATTCTTTGTTTTAAACATTTTCAATTTAAAATAAAAAAATATTTTATAAATCTTTTCACACAAGAGAACGTCAAATCTAGAGTTCCTCAAGGTAGGAACATAGGCACACTTTTATTTTAAAAGCCTTTACTCTTCTACGGTTTTAGTAATAGTATTAGCAAAAAACAAAGTAAGTATTAAATAACCAAAACAATTGAAAGTAAAACTAGTTTAATTTTAAAATATCATAATATAGTTTTATTAACATTAAAAACTCTATATAAAAACCCTTTCAAAAAATTTGAATTAAGTTTATGAGAATGTATTTTCCATTGATAATAAATCGTTTAAAAATTTAGTGTTTATAAATAGCAAGTACAACTAGTTTACTTCAGAAACTAGTATTCATAATAATATTGTTATCTCTTATATATAAATTTAATTTAAGATTTACTTACTCTCATATCATTTTCTCGAACAGAATCCAAATACACATTGACCACCCCAATTCTTTCACGTACCAAAAAATTCAACATAATAAACTTGTACAAAAAAATTGGCACAGTCAAGTTTAATAAAAAATACATCACTATCGAAAACAAAAACAACCCTACAGTCATTTTTTCATTTGCATTTTCATAATACATCAAAGTCAAAGTATACAAAGTCATACCAAAACCACCTCACAGAACTTTTTTTAATATCTAACAAATTAATTTTAACACTATATCGGTGGATAAATATTTTTAAATCGTTATCTAATTCTTGTAGATTATTTAATACATTTACAGTGCTTTTTCTGTGCAAAAATTCTACGATTATGCAACACATGGTGATGGTTTTCCAAATTTGACTTCGCAGTTGTAATGTTAATTCTAATAAAGTTTCGTATTTCCAGTATTTTGTGGTGAAAAATTTGTTCATTATGTAAAGGACTAAAATTTGGCAAAAAAAGGAGAGGATTGTTACAAAATTTGCCCATATTGTGGTGGTTAAAGTTCCTTTTTTGGTTAAGGTGTACGGTGAGAGGCCTACTAAGGAGCATATTAGATTTAAAGGGCGTAGGGATTTTAAAAGTGGTTTGTTTTTCATTTTTATTATTAAGAAAATTTTACGAAAAACTTTGTTAATTTGCTTTTAATTTTTGTAGTGTAGTATTTTTATTTCAATGATTATTATTCCTTAAATAAATTACAATATCATTAACATCTAGTAAGTTCCAATTCTTCAACACAAAGTTAAAATTAAAAATTATTATAATAAATATTATTATTTAAACTTTTTTATAACTTTATGAAAATGTTGCAAGTCTTCTTTAAGTACATAAAATCCTTACTTCATTGAGTTTTTATTCTAAAGTTTCTTGATATAAAATATAAAAATATTTTCCAAATCTTTTCACACAAGAGAACGTCAAAACTAGAGTTCCTCAAGGTAGGATCATGGGCTCACTTTGTTTGAAAAGTCTCTATTCTTCGACTCTTTTAATAAAAGTATTAAGAAAAACAAAGTAAGTAGGATTTAATTTGGCAAAAAAAGAATATTTTTTAATTCCGTACACTTCAAAAGCACTTCTTGTCTTTAAATTTTTAAATGTCTGCAGCGTAAATATTTATAACCCTTAGTACTTCAAATAGGGAGTGCCTCAAGGTAGCATTATAAGATTCTGGTGTGAGACCATAGAACTTCACGTTTGTTTATTTTATTTATTTAGAACTTAAAAAATTCTTAATTTACTCATTTTTAAGTCGGACTTAAATATTATGACTTATGTTTTATTCACCCAAGTATTATATTTCATCAAATATTCAATATTCAAATAATTTCATTTATTTTTCATTACTGAATTAGTATTACTATTGATGATTGGTGATTTTTTATTATATCAATATAACTTTAATATTAGGTATTACACCACTTTATTTATTATTATTACTTTACTAAATTTAATAAAAAGAATTAGTTAAATACAAAATAAACATATCTCTTAAGCAATTTACTTTCACAAGACAAACCATCAATTTAATTATGTTATTTATTTTATTGAATTCAATTAGTCTTATATAATTATGACAAAATTAACTAGTTTAATCATGAAAACTAATAAATTTTTAATTCGTTAGTACGTGTTTAATTAAATATTTTATTCCTAATATTACTCCGACAAATTTATGAGAGGAGAATTAATTTTTGTAAGTCAATTAAATATAATTAAATGAGTATCAAATATTTTAATAATTAGTTTAATAAGATTTTCATTATTATATTACCTTTATAATAATATATGCAATGTAATTTTCATATGATTGTGCCTAAAAACAATAAACCACTTATTGAATCTTGTTAGCCGAAAGAACATTAACTTTAGTGTTCCTCAAGGAGGCATTATAAGACCACTTTTATATGAGACCATCAATCAAAGTATGTAATTTGTTTTTAATTATGAAAACAAATTCTTCAAAAATCAAAATGATGATATATTTATATCATTATTTGCATTTATATCAATATTTATGTTTACATTTATATTTATATTTAGATTTACATATATTTTTATATTTTATTTTTGCATTTATATTAAGTCATTTCATATATAACAATGTGTTTTCAAACTTTTGTAATGGATATTCTTAAAAAAAAAAATCAAAAGGGCCTTAAATGTGAACAACCCTTAATAGGAATAAAACCAAACAATTTATATAAAAAAAATAAACTTCAATCTCATTTTAGATTATCTTAAAATAATATAATAAAATCAGAAATATCTGAATAAAAATTTGACCTAGTTAAAAATAATAATTACAATTAGAAAATGTGGTAGGAAGGTAAAAATTGAGGGTTTTATCCATGTATTTTTTAATCACACGTTTAAAAAAATAGGAAAATTGATGCAATGCTTTGAAAATGAAGTGTTACAAATGGACAATCCTTGAAACAATTTTTTTTATATAAAATCGAGCTTTTTCCTAAACTCGAAATATCTCATTCAAAATTAAGTCAAAAACGTTTACAGAGACAGAAATCGAGATCAAAATTTATGTAAGTACTGTAATAATTTTTAGGAAATAGGGTTAAAATTTAGGGTTGTATGTATTTTTATATAAGCATTATTGAAAAGTGAAAAAAAAATATTTACCCAAAATATTCAAGAAAAATCTGTGGGACACCCAACCGCTGCCACCACAAGGTTGCAAGCAAAATATCCGCCGGGGATATACTTAAGTTTTCCAAATTTGGATGTATAGTTTGTAAATGCATAAAACACACACACACACATAAATTTTCATTCATATAATTTTTTTTCTTACCTTATTACTGCGTTCTCGATTTTTCTCCAAAAAATCATTCACATCCCGAAAATCTCACTTTCAACAAATAGTTCAAAGTAAACAGCTTCAATAACATCACCGGCATTACAAAATACAAACTAAAATAAGCCATCGAACTCAAAATATACTCTTGTACCGAAAGTCGATAAAAATTTATAATATCACAAGCCATCACAGTCGACAAAGCCAAAAACACAAAACCATGAGTCGCAAAAATAAACTTCCTAACACTTTTATAACACATTTTGGTATTAAAATTAAACCTGTCTTTTACATCGTCGTACAGTTGCAAGTCTTGTAAAATTTGCAAAAATTTTGTACGGTTTAGGTATTCAAAAAACACGTAAAAAAGTGTCAAAAATTGCCAAAATCCGTGTTGGACACTTATTACCATTCTAAGGAGACCGGTTTGGCGCAAAATGTCTTTTCCATCTAAATATTTTATCATGTATATTGTTACCAAGATTTCGTAAATTAAAATTAGAAATGTTTGGCAAGTTGCACGTTTGTTGAAGTAAAATTCGCCTTTTTTGTTTATTATGTAAGGTGATAGGCCTAAGGGTAGACCTAAGAGGTATATTAGACGTAGGTTTTTAATTAGGAGACCACTTGTTAAGATTTCAGGCATTTTTTTAAACAATTGTTTGAAATTGCAACTCCTAATACTTAAGAATTTTTCATATAGTGCAATGATTTTTTTACAATTTTAATTTAATTCTGGTTATTTAAAATTATATCTGTTTTAATGTTTTGCTATATTGTTAATTTTTCAAAATTATATTTTACATGATAATTAGTACGAGTGATACTTTAGTCTACATTTATATTTATTTTTTTAATTAATTAAATTGAATTTCTATAATTAATGATAAGTATTAATTATTGAATTATATTATTTATTTTCAATTATATAAATAGCTAAATAATTGCATTATATAGCTATTTAATTATTTTCCAAATATTTATTGAAATTGAAATAGTTATTAGTTACATTCGCAAATATTTATTTTAAACAATATAAAACCAGTATTTTTTTTATCTAATAAGAGCCTTAAAAATCTTCAAAATTTTAGACTTTAGTTCTAAATAAATAGTTTATTAATTATTTTTGTAAAAAATCTATTGTTGGGTGTTTGAATTTCAATCCAATTTTAGTTATAAATAAAACGTTCAACATAAATTTATTCTTTGTTTTTTTTCTATAATTTAGATTAATATTTGCGATTTTAATTTATTACATAACTATTGCAAAAAATATTATTTTATTTTTTGTATACTTTTTCCATAATAATTTTGTGAAATTATCTTTTAAGCAAAATAATAAATAGCAGCAGCAAATTTTCAACCACTTCTATAATATTAATTTTATTAGTTAATTAGATTGATATTTATTATTAATTGACAAAATTAATTAATTGAATAACAATAACCTGAAATTATTTTGCTCTTATATTTACGTTAATTTAGTTTAAGTTAATTAATATACTAACTGTATTATTTATAAGAATTTATCAGAAATATTTATTTTAATAATATTAAACCTTTCATATGCATGGTGGAAAACTATAATAATTCAAGATTTTTTTATTTAATGGTCTTGTTAACTTCAAGATTTTTTTCAGCAGCTTCAATTGTATTTAAATATATATTTTCAAGAATTTAATTATAATATTTTATATTTTTCTGGAATATTTTTTTAAATATCTTAATTAGTCTTATAGCACAAAAATCTTTTTTCTCTAGATTTTGTTTATAAATAAAATTACATTTTTAGGTTAAAATTTAAATTTTCACGTTTTATACATTGAAAATTAATAATACTAAAAAAATCACACAAAAAATTTATTAAATCTATTGATATTTTTGTTCATTTATAATATTTGTAGTTTTAACGCGCTGAAATTTTCTACTACTTTTAGAAATTTTTTAGTTTGATAATTGAATTTATATTTATAAATAATTTTATTTTTACGTTTGAAATATCGTCGAATTGTCAGATGATCTGACATTTCTTTTAAACAATTTACTTACAGATAAATTATAATACTATATTCAATTTTATTATAAAAATATTTTTACCTAGTACATATTTCAAATAAAAGCATATAGAATATATCGTTCTAAAACACTTGTCAAAAATCTGTATTGTTTCTATAAATATGTTTTTAACTTAAATAGCCTAATTTTTCTTCAATCAATTTCTAATAATTGATAACAAAACAAAGTACGAATAATTTATATTAATCTTAAATTATTTAGCTAGACAATAATTTTTTATGGTTAAATTATAGTTACTGTATTCTTTATTATATTATTATCATTTTTTCATAAATAGTTTTATTTTGCAGGTGTTAGAGTTGAGAAAAGACACAAAAGTGGCCCTACAAACAACCTTGAGGAACTCCAGATTTCATGTTCTTGTGTCTTAGAAAATTATCACACAAGGTGAGTTATTTATTGCTTTTATACTGAAATCTTTTGTAAATAATCCGTTAATCAATATTAAGTATGTGTTAAGTCAAATTATTTTTAATTTTACTAGTCAAATATTTTTTTATATTTTTTTTGAGTTTTTTATGAATTAAACATTTTATAAATCACGTATTATTTAGTATGTTGAATAAAATGTTATAAATTATTCAGCCATGTTTCTCCAAACGTTTTACCACGTTGTTTATTATATGTGTCTGACGTTAAGAAGTTTCACTTGAACCATGTCAGACATATATGACTGACATATGGAATTTTGTAGACTAAGGAAAAAAAGTTATTATATATTGCCAGGTTAGTCATATATGTGAGACATAGTTTATAGACAAAAATAGTGTTCTTTCAAAAAATTTTGGCAAAAAAATATTTTCTTGATACATTTTTACAATGAGAATAAAATTTAAATTTTGTATATATATATATATATATATATACATATACAAAATATATTTCCTTTATCATCTTACCTTAGATTTTTCCTTTTCCCTCAACCTCTCCAAAAATGTATTGACATCACCAAATTTCTCTTTCACCAAAAAGTTCATGATCAAAAATTTGAGCAACATGAAAGGTTTAACAAAATACAGCATAAAATTCAGCACAGAATACAAAAAATGCATCCAAAAATTTTTTGCAGCAAAAAGATCGTTCGAAATCGAAGAACCGACAGCCAAAATCACCACCACATGATATTTAACAATCATTATTTTTAATTTTTTATAATTCGTAGGGGTAAAAGAATCTTGTTCGTATTTTTGCAAATCGTTTAGGATGGTAAAAAATTTTTGCCGGTTCCAAAATTCTATTATTACTAGACTTATGTTTATAAAGTACCAAAATTGGTGTTGGATGTCCATCACCATTACTAAAAGTTGGGTTTTTTATTTTTTCTTCGTGAGTTTTTTCGAGTAGTTTATATAGGAATAAAGGTGAGATTATTTGGAATAGTAATGCTAAAATTGTTTGGATTATTGATTGGATGTTGAAGTAAAGTTCGCCTTTTTGGTTTATTTTATATGGTGATATGCCCACAGGTATTCCGAATAAGTATAGGAAACGTAGGTGTTTTATTAGTTTTCCACGTACAAGAATTGTTGACATTTTGGTAAAAAATTAGAGTATTTTTTTTGGTAAAACTATTGAATTTTTTAACTTAAATTTATCGATTATTTTTTGTACGTAGTCTTTAAATCCGAGCTGAGAAATATTCGATTAAAATTTGAAGTTTTTTTTTTAAGTTTTATCATAACATATTCACTACAATTTAAAATGTCTAAAATCTATTCACAAATTAATTAAAATTATTATTAAATTAATGAAGCAGAATTGTTTAATATTGAAAGTCTCATTTTTTGTTTTTAAAATATAAATTGAAATTTTACGTTTTTTTTTAATTTTACTAAAAAGCAGTATTACAAATAACTAAAATTAAATTATTGGAAGAGATTTATATAAAGTTGCAACACTTAACTTTATGTAACAAATTTTTATTCAAAATTATGTTTTTTTTTTCATTCAAGTCCATCAAATATTGTTTACTAAAATTTTGTAATAACAAATTTATTATATATTTATTTTATTATTTAACAAATTCGTTATAATGAAATATTAAACAAGATTTTAGTTTTGTATTAAGTTTTATTAAAACTTTGATTAAAATGAAAAATATATCAAATCTATCAATAAATTTACCATTTATTTATCTAATGTATTAAAAAAAATCATCAAATTTTATTATTATTAAATTATTGGAAAATAAAAGGAATTGAAAAACTTAATTTTTGTAAATTTTTGAATAAGATTTTAAGTATTTTCTTTAAGTATTTCTAAAACATATTATTGCTAATTCATTAAAATTTATAATATCTAAATCAATAAACAAATTCATTACATATTTTTAATAAGATAAATAAATAATCATCCGAACTTTTTTGAAAGTTCTATTCTACATAATGTTAAAAATATTTATTTTTTATTGGATTTTAAATATTTTTTGACTATTTCTAAAACATAATTTTTTACACGTTTACTCATTTTTTTAATAAATTCATTATATAAAATAATAGAGTTGCAATAGTCGAGTTTTTTTTAAAAAAAGGTTATTAATTTTCTAAGTATTTGTTTTTATTTAATGAACAGTATTGCACTTTACCTATATTTAAAATGTATTAAGGTTTTAACAATTTTTTTTAATTTAATTTTTTAATTTAATTTATTCATTTAGTAACAAATTCATCTTATGTTATTAATATTTCATTACTAAAACAGAAAACTTAATTGTTCTTACGATTTTAATTAAAATTTTATGTTTATTAAAGTTTTAGCTAAAATTTTTGTTTTATAATATTTTAACAAATCTATCACAATTCACCATTTACTATAAATTGATTATATAAATTGATATATCATTTTTAATACTTTAATAATTACGCATTTATTAACAATTTGTATCAGAAAAATCTTAGGACAATTCTAATTTTTTTTTTCATTTAGATATTAATTTTTACACTCAGTAAAAGTAACAGAAGTTTTCCACTTTCCAAATTTTTTTAAGTAATTAATTTGTAGACATTTTATTTTTGCAATTATTGTCTGTTTAAAAAAACATTAAATTAGAACTATAAAATCTATGTAGTATTTTTTTTATTATATTTTTTGAATACGACTATTATAAACGACTCTTATTTTTATAAATTTTTCTAATAAATTTATTTTATTTGTAATATTTCTCTTATGTATTATTAAAAAGAGTGTCATTACTGTATTGTCACTATTATTATTAATCAACAATTATTAAGTGCTATTAATTTTAATATTTCATATATTTAATGTTAATTTTTTTTTTAATAATTTTCCACTTGACTAGTTTAGCAAATGACAAAACTTGTAATTATTCTCTAAGCAAATTAATATTAATTATAGGAAGAATAATAATGTCAATGAGGGAAAAGCTGTCTAATTACTTGAGTAATTACATAAATAAATTAGATATTCGATACACACAAAATAAATATCAAAGAGTACTCACATTATATATATTTAGGGTGGTTCTTAATATGGGTACCTTGGAATTTTTTGATCCCAGGGTCTCAAAAGCTTCCAAAATGATAAAAGAAAATTCTCTGAAAGTTTTAGTTCAAAATATTAACTTTAAAATAGTCCGCAATCGAACTAAAGTTTCTTGGTTCTTCCTGAGTAAATACTCAAGATTTACATTTTTGCAAATATTTTTGGTCAATACTTTAAATAAAACTTCTTAAAATCGTTTTATTGCATTTCTAGACTCAACGATACTTTTTATAACATTATTAAGTATATTTTTTAACTATTTAATTAAACATTATCATTTACTTAACTGTTTTATTAATATTTTGCAGATGAGTTGAGGGAAAACACAAAAGTGGGGCCTACGATCCTACCTTGAGGAACTCTAGATTTCATGTTCTTGTGTCTTAGAAAATTATCACACAAGGTAGGTTATTTATTGTTTTTACACTGAAATCTTTTAAAAATAATAAATTAAAAATAAATATTAAGTATGTTTTAAGTTTTTTTTTTTCAATTTAACTGGTCAAATATTTTTAACTTCCCGAAGGAGAAGTTTATGTTTTCATCAAAAAATCCGATTCGCTAATTTTATGTTTTCTCGACGTTTCAAGCCATTCTGAATCGAATGAGACCAAATTTGGAAAAAGTATGTGTGTGTGTGTGTGTGTGTGTCTATGTGTGTGTGTGCGTGTGCACCAACAGATTTTTTGCCGTAAATCGACGTTTTCTCGAAAACGGCTGGGTCGATTTCAAAAATTTAAAAGCCATTCGATGTATCTCGACGAGAACTATTGTTTGTCAGTTTTGTGCGACGATCGGCCAAGCCGTTTCTTTATAAATGGCAGAAAAGTGAAAAATTTTTCGTCTACGTTTTAGCCCGCAATTCTGAATCGATTTTGAAAATTCAAAAACCGTTCGAAAGATATTGGTTGGGAATCGTGCTGATTAGTTTTTGGTAGAGATCGGCCGGGCCGTTTTCTTGTAATAAAGTTTTTAAAAAAAAAATTCGACGATTTTTATGATTATTTTTTTGACGATAGATACCATAGTCTTCTAGATCATACTAAAATATTACGACGCTACGACAACTGGTTCAGCTTTAAAAATTCGTCAAAGTTTGCAAAAATCAGTATGGTCTTTTTGGCATTTGTCAAAATTAGACTTTTGATCGACGTTTTCTCAAAAACGCCTGAACCGATTTTAGAAATTTAAAAGCCATTTGATGTATTTCGGTGAGGACTATCGTTTGTCAGTTTTGTGCAACGATCTGACAAGCCGTTTCTTTGTAATTCGAAAAAACTTTTCGTACATATTTAAGCTCATCCTACCGAACCGATTTTAAAAAATCAAAAACTGTTCGAAAGATATTAGTTGGGAATGATGCTGATTAATTTTAGGTGAAAATCTACCGAGCCGTTTTCTTGTAATTAACTGTTAAAAAAAAAATTAAGCCGTTTTTCATGGAACTTTTTTTGGCGATATACATCATGGTCTTATAGAACTTACTGTAATATTACGGCCTTACAACAAGTAGTTTAATTTTAAAAATTCGTCAAAGTTTGCTAAAATTATTATCGTTTTTTTTTAAGTAGGATTAATGAAGTATATTATTTACACATTTTTTTTTGATTAAGTCGATTATTTACACATTTCGGGAAGTTCATGTAACTTGCCTCAAGGCTAAATACCAAACCAACTAGTTTTATAATTTTTTGGAGCTTTTTAGGAATTTTATAAAACACGTATTATTTACTATTTTGAATAAAATGTTAGAATTTAGTTATAATTTAGTTGCCAATAACCGGCTAAGTTTCTCAAAACGTTTTTCATTCAGTCATATAAAATAAATATCAAGAAGTACTCACATTATGCATATTTAAGGTGGTTCTTAATATGGATATTTTCGAATGCTTCTAAATTGATAAAAAAACAATATCTGAAAGTTTTAAGTCTTGATATTAATTTTAAGATAGTCCGCACTTCAACCAAAGTTTCTTGGTTCTTCCTGAGCAAATACTTATTTTATAATATATATAAAATTTTTGTTGTAAATTAAATAAAGATTAAAATAAGCAAATACAATGTTATTTTCAAAATTTTGATTCACTTGTCGCTTTGTTATAAATGGAATTTTACCTATGTTATGTTCATAAGAAACTTCGGTTGGATTGCGGACTATCTTAAAGTTAATATTAAGAGCTAAAATTTTCAGAGAATTTTTGTTCATCAATTTAAAAGTGTTTGAGCCCTTGGGAGCTAAAAAATTCGCAAAAATCCATATCAAGGACCACCCTAATATATGTATATATAACTTTAATGACTTTTTACATTGTTAATCCCAAAATTTTGCTTTACTTGTGGCTTTGTTATAAAACTCTTGAAAACAAATGGAATTTTACACATGTTATTTTTATAAGACACTTTGGTTGGATTGCGCACTATCTTAAAGTTAATATTAAGAGCTAAAATTTTCAGAGAATTTTTGTTTATCGTTTTGAAAGCATTTAAGCCCTTGGGAGCAAAAAAAAATCGTAAAAATCCATATCAAAAACCACCCTAATATAAATCTTCCCACCTTATACATGGTTTTCCTGGATTTCTCCAACCAACAATTGATATCCCTGAACCTCTCTTCAACCATATAATTAATCGTAAAAAACTTCATCAACATAAACGGTTTCACACAATACATTGCAAAATTAATCAACAAACTCAAAAAATAAGACTTTACATTTTCAACCCTCAAAGCTACCACTATTTCACTCGCCATTGCAGAACACAAGAGCAACAAAACTGTTATATGGATTTTAATAATAAACTTTTGTAATTGTTTATAATTAAATTTGACACTAAAATAATTTAGGTCTTTAATGTTATCATAATTTTGTAGGTCTGTTATTATTTTGACAAATTTTTTTCGGTTGCTATGTTCCAAAAACACTAAAAGTATGTTCATGAAGTACCAGCATTTATCTTGAACGTCCATCACAATTTGTAAGATTAAAGTTTTTTTTACGATTGCACTTGCGTTTAAATAATTAATAACAATTATGGGAATTGTAATTAAATAAATTAATACTATTAAGGAAATAATTGTACAAATTTTATGAAAATATAATTCGCCTTTTCGGTTTATTATATAAGGCGACAGTCCTACAGGTAAGTCTATTAAGTATATTAGGCGTAAAGTTTTTGTTAAGGAACCGTTTGTTATTATTTTAGACATTTTTTTAAAGAAATTTAAATTTTTTAAATAAATATATATTTGTATAATAAAACTATAATGTGGAATGATTTTTTTTAACTTGTGTTCTAAACGCAGTTGCTTGTGTAATTTGTGTTGCGTTTTGCTAAGGGATAATTAGACAGGGCTCTGGTAGTAATTTTGTTAATATTTGTTATAACCAGTATAGAAATATGTAAATAAGTAAAAAGATATTTCTATGTTTTATAAAAAATGTAATAAAAATTATGATTTCAAAACTATAAAAACGACATGATGTGAATAATCATTTTTATCGAACACTCATGGCCTTTTTGATCCTCACATATACTCAGTAAAAAAATTATTTTGCTGAATTTTTATTTTATATTGATAATATGTAAATTCTATTAAGTTTTTGTTAAGTACTGGTGATTTAACTGCGGGATGCAAATTTAGGACAAATGCTTTTTAAGTTGTTTTAGTGTTTTTTGCATCTAACAGATGGTGTATTGCTTTGTTTTTAAATAACTCTCTAATTACAATACACGTACTTTAAAAGTTGAATTTTTTTATTATATATTTTAATGAAAACATATTTCTGATTTAGTTGAAAATATATTTTATACGCGTATATTTTGTTTCCATTTCAAATCTTATTCAGAATTTGAACCTAAGGGTGAATGTACGTGCTACAGATAGTGGCGCACTCTAGGGAGTGCAAAAACAATCAAAATTGAAGTAATGTCATAACGGACGTATTTGCAATTTATTTATTGAAAATTAATATAATATTTTATCAATTGTCTATTTACATGCAATTAAAATATTTTATTTCATTCAAATTTCACATTATACAATTTATTATTACTTTTTTTTAACTTCCCGTAGGGTAAGTTATAGTAATGAGCCGAAAATCGAAAATGAAAATTCTTGCATATCTTCATGTTTCAAAGGTTTCTGAGCATTTTGGCATACCTCAGAATTATGTGTATGTATTTAGTGAGTCCGCAAGTTTTTGTTCACGATTTTGGGCGCACGGGTCAACCCAGTTTTTGAGAGAACGGAGTATCCGATTTGAATGATTTAAAAAACGTTCGATTTGTAATAATTGGGAAAAGTGGTGATTAGTGTTTATCAAAGACAGGTTTAGTAGTTTTGGTGATAAGAAGCTGAATGTGCAAAAAATGACAGTTTTTGAGAGAAATAAGCATTCAATTTGTATGTTTAAAAAACTTTCTGATTGTGTTGACGAAACGAACGAATGTTTTTGTTTTGTTTCATTTTTTTTTTAATTTCTAAAAAATATTTTTTCAACTAAATTTTATTCTTCGAATATGTCATTATGGTTCGTTTGAAAAATAATAGTAGATGTATAAAAGTATTTTTTACAAGGACACTAATAATAATTTTGTTAAATTTGAGCTCAAAATAGTACAAAATCGTAGTTATTTTGCTAAAGTTTTAATTGTGAATATTTCAAAAATGAATATTTTGGTGACACGAATTAAGTATTTAGTGAATCCAAATTTTTGTCTTTTTGAATATTTGATAAACCTTCAAAAAGAAAAATAGCTTTTGCCAAAAAATATGACATGTGTCAACATTTGCTTATCACTTTTGAGTTAAACAATTGAGAATTCTAATTTTTAATTTTTAAATATATTTCTATCGGCAATGATTAAAAAATCTTAAAATATTTCGTGTATACATAATGAAATTTCAATTTTTGGATGATATAATATTTTTTGTACACTAGCTCTCCAACTATTTTAGTTATCAGTTAATACAATATCAATTAAGGAAATTGAAAGTAAAACACACCAGTTAATTAAAAGAGTTTATAAAATGGAAATTGATGTAATAAAATAATTAGTATGGCTTTGGGCAAAAAAATATTAGAAATTAGTATATTTAAATAGTCGTGAAAAGCATTTTTCAAGGCAATGAGCTATCAAAAATGTAAAAATAAACGACTTAATAAAAGTCTTATTAAATACATCATTTATATGCAAATTTTGACAACATTTATAAACTTTGGGTACAAAATATTATATTAGGGTGGTCCTTAATATGGATATTTTCGATTTTTTTTGCTCCCAAGTGCAAAAATGCTTCCAAAATGATACAAAAAAATTCTCTGAAAATGTTAGCTCTTAATATTAACTTTTAGATAGTCCGCAATTCAATCAAAGTGTCTTATGAAAATAGCATGGGTAAAATTCCATTTGTTTTTTAGAATTTTATAACTTAACGACAAGTGAATCAAAATTTTGAGAATAACATTGTATTTGCTTATTTTAATCATAAATAAAAAATGTACAACTAAAATTTGATGTATTTTATAAATTTAGTATTTACTTGGGAAAAAGAACTAAGGAACTTTGGTTGGAGTGCGGACTGTCTTAAAGTTAATATTAAGACTTGAAATTTGCAGATGATATTTTTTTATCAATTTGGAAGCATTTGAGCTCCTGAGAGCAAAAAAAACGAAACTCTTATATACATACATATATGTATATATTAGGGTGGTCCTTAATATGGTCATTTTCGAATTTTCTTGCTCCCAAGAGCTCAAATGGTTTCAAATTGATAAAAAACAATTCTCTGAAAGTTTAAGCTCCTAATATTGTCTTTTAGGCTTTTAGGTAGAGCGCAATTCAATCAAAGTTTTGTATGGAAATAGCATTAAAAAATTTTCAAAAATTTTGCAGTGCGTCGAATTTTCAATAAAAAATGTCACGAATTTTTACTTTTAATTCATTTGTCGCTAAGTTATACCTAAAAATTTTTTTCTATTTTCAAATTTTTTTCATGCTGTTTCCATACGAAGTTTGATTGAATTGCGCACTATCTAAAAGTTAATAGTAAGAGCTAAAACTTACAGAGAATTGTTTTTCATCAATTTGGAACCATTTGAGCTCTTGGGAGCAAGGAAATTCAAAAATGTCCATATTAAGGACCACCATAGTTTATCTTACCTTGGTTTTTAGTTCCCTCGAACCTCCCAAAAACTGATTAACATCCTTAAATCGTTCCTGGATCACAAAATTAATAGTCAAAACCTTCAACAGCATAATAGGCGTCACAAAATACAACATACAATTTGACAAAATACAAGAAACCAAAGTTTTCAAATTGTCAACCCCCAAAACAACCCCTTCGCTCCACAAAATAAAAACAATCAAACCCAGTAAAAACAAATGACTGGAAACTATAAATCGTTTTAGGTTTCCATA